>NC_061513.1:319932862-320056577 GCF_022539505.1 Lolium rigidum | reverse complement strand
ATCACAGGCATGAACCCACTATCGAGCATAAATACTCCCTCTTGGAGTTACAAGCATCTACTTGGCCGAGCATCTACTAGTAACGGAGAGCATGCAAGATCATAAACAACACATAGATATAACTTTGATAATCAACATAACAAGTATTCTCTATTCATCGGATCCCAACAAACGCAACATATAGAATTACAGATAGATGATCTTGATCATGTTAGGCAGCTCACAAGATCCGACAATGATAGCACAATGGGGAGAAGACAACCATCTAGCTACCGCTATGGACCCATAGTCCAGGGGTAGACTACTCACACATCACACCGGAGGCGACCATGGCGGCGTAGAGTCCTCCGGGAGATGATTCCCCTCTCCGGCAGGGTGCCGAAGGCGATCTCCTCGGATCCCCCGAGATGGGATCGGCGTTGGCGGCGTCTCTCGGAAGGTTTTCCGTATCGTGGCTCTCGCACCGGGGGTTTCGTCACGGAGGCTTTAAGTAGGCGGAAGGGTAGGTCAAGAGGCGGCACGAGGGGCCCCACACCATAGGGCCGGCGCGGCCAGGGGGGGCCGCGCCGCCCTAGGCTCTGGGCTGCCTCGTGGCCCCTCTTCGTTTCGTCTTCGGACTTCCGGAAGCTTCGTGGAAAAATAGGCCCCCGGGCGTTGATTTCGTCCAATTCCGAGAATATTTCCTTACTAGGATTTCTGAAACCAAAAACAGCAGAAAACAAGCAACTCGGCACTTCGGCATCTTGTTAATAGGTTAGTTCCGTAAAATGCACGAATATGACATAAAGTGTGCATAAAACATGTAGATAACATCAATAATGTGGCATGGAACATAAGAAATTATCGATACGTCGGAGACGTATCAGCATCCCCAAGCTTAGTTCTCGCTCGTCCCGAGCAGGTAAAACGATAACACAGATAATTTCTGGAGTGACATGCCATCATAATCTTGATCATACTATTTGTAAAGCATATGTAGTGAATGCAGCGATCAAAACAATGTATATGACATGAGTAAACAAGTGAATCATAAAGCAAAGACTTTTCATGAATAGCACTTCAAGACAAGCATCAATTAAGTCTTGCATAAGAGTTAACTCATAAAGCAATAATTCAAAGTAAAGGCATTGAAGCAACACAAAAGAAGATTAAGTTTCAGCGGTTGCTTTCAACTTGTAACATGTATATCTCATGGATATTGTCAACATAGAGTAATATAATAAGTGCAATAAGCAAGTATGTAGGAATCAATGCACAGCTTCACACAAGTGTTTGCTTCTTGAGGTGGAGAGAAATAGGTGAACTGACTCAACATTGAAAGTAAAAGAATGGTCCTCCATAGAGGAAAAGCATCGATTGCTATATTTGTGCTAGAGCTTTGATTTTGAAAACATGAAACAATTTTGTCAACGGTAGTAATAAAGCATATGTATCATGTAAATTATATCTTATAAGTTGCAAGCCTCATGCATAGTGTACTAATAGTGCCCGCACCTTGTCCTAATTAGCTTGGACTACCGGATCATCACAATGCACATGTTTTTACCAAGTGTCACAAAGGGGTACCTCTATGCCGCCCGTACAAAGGTCTAAGGAGAAAGCTCGCATTGGATTTCTCGCTATTGATTATTCTTCAACTTAGACATCCATACCGGGACAACATAGACAACAGATAATGGACTCCTCTTTTATGCATAAGCATGTAACAACAATTAATAATTTTCTCATTTGAGATTGAGGATATATGTCCAAAACTGAAACTTCCACCATGGATCATGGCTTTAGTTAGCGGCCCAATGTTCTTCTCTAACAATATGCATGCTTAACCATAAGGTGGTAGATCTCTCTTACTTCATACAAGACGGACATGCATAGCAACTCACATGAAATTCAACAATGAATAGTTGATGGCGTCCCCAGTGAACATGGTTATCGCACAACAAGCAACTTAATAAGAGATAAAGTGCATAATTACATATTCAATACCACAATAGTTTTTAAGCTATTTGTCCCATGAGCTATATATTGCAAAGGTGAATGATGGAATTTTAAAGGTAGCACTCAAGCAATTTACTTTGGAATGGCGGAAAATACCATGTAGTAGGTAGGTATGGTGGACACAAATGGCATAGTGGTTGGCTCAAGTATTTTGGATGCATGAGAAGTATTCCCTCTCGATACAAGGTTTAGGCTAGCAAGGCTTATTTGAAACAAACACAAGGATGAACCGGTGCAACAAAACTCACATAAAAGACATATTGAAAACATTATAAGACTCTACACCGTCTTCCTTGTTGTTCAAACTCAATACTAGAAATTATCTAGACCTTAGAGAAACCAAATATGCAAACCAAATTTTAGCATGCTCTATGTATTTCTTCATTAATAGGTGCAAAGCATATGATGCAAGAGCTTAATCATGAGCACAACAATTGCCAAGTATCACATTACCCAAGACATTTATAGCAATTACTACATGTATCATTTTCCAATTCCAACCATATAACAATTTAACGAAGAAGAAACTTCGCCATGAATACTATGAGTAGAAACCAAGGACATACTTGTCCATATGCTACAGCGGAGCGTGTCTCTCTCCCATAAAGTGAATGCTAGGATCCATTTTATTCAAACAAAACAAAAACAAAAACAAACCGACGCTCCAAGCAAAGCACATAAGATGTGATGGAATAAAAATATAGTTTCGTGGGAGGAACCCGATAATGTTGTCGATGAAGAAGGGGATGCCTTGGGCATCCCCAAGCTTAGACGCTTGAGTCTTCTTAGATATATGCAGGGGTGAACCACCGGGGCATCCCCAAGCTTAGAGCTTTCACTCTCCTTGATCATGTTGCATCATACTCCTCTCTTGATCCTTGAAAACTTCCTCCACACCAAACTCGAAACAACTCATTAGAGGGTTAGTGCACAATAAAAATTAACATATTCAGAGGTGACACAATCATTCTTAACACTTCTGGACATTGCATAATGCTACTGGACATTAGTGGATCAAAGAAATTCATCCATCATAGCAAAAGAGGCAATGCGAAATAAAAGGCAGAATCTGTCAAAACAGAACAGTTCGTATTGACGAATTTTAAAATGGCACCAGACTTGCTCAAATGAAAATGCTCAAATTGAATGAAAGTTGCGTACATATCTGAGGATCATGCACGTAAATTGGCTTAATTTTCTGAGCTACCTACAGGGAGGTAGACCCAGATTCGTGACAGCAAAGAAATCTGGAACTGTGCAGTAATCCAAATCTAGTACTTACTTTTCTATCAACGGCTTAACTTAGCACAACAAAACACAAAACTAAGATAAGGAGAGGTTGCTACAGTAGTAAACAACTTCCAAGACACAAAATAAAAACAAAGTACTGTAGGTAAAAACATGGGTTGTCTCCCATAAGCGCTTTTCTTTAACGCCTTTCAGCCTAGGCGCGTAAAGTGTGTATCAAGTATTATCAAGAGACGAAGTGTCAACATCATAATTTGTTCTCATAATAGAATCAAAAGGTAACTTCATTCTCTTTCTAGGGAAGTGTTCCATACCTTTCTTGAGAGGAAATTGATATTTTATATTACCTTCCTTCATATCAATGATAGCACCAACAAGCTCAAGAAAAGGTCTTCCCAATATAATGGGACAAGATGCATTGCATTCAATATCCAAGACAACAAAATCAACGGGAACAAGGTTATTGTTAACGGTAATGTGAACATTATCAACTTTACCCAAAGGTTTCTTTGTAGAATGATCAGCAAGATTAACATCCAAATAACAATTTTTCAGCGGTGGCAAGTCAAGCATATCATAAATTTTCTTAGGCATAACGTAAATACTTGCACCAAGATCACATAAAGCATTACAATCAAAATCTTTAACCTTCATCTTAATGATGGGCTCCCAACCATCCTCTAGCTTTTTAGGAATAGAGGCTTCGCGCTCTAGTTTCTCTTCTCTAGCTTTTATGAGAGCATTTGTAATATGTTGCGTGAAAGCCAAATTTATAGCACTAGCATTAGGACTTTTAGCAAGTTTTTGCAAGAACTTTATAACTTCAGAGATGTGGCAATCATCAAAATTCAAACCATTATAATCTAAAGCAATGGGATCATCATCCCCAATGTTGGAAAAAATTTCAGCAGCTTTATCACAAGCAGTTTCAAGCAGCTTTAGCAGTTTCAGCAGTTTCTCGCGCTTTGCATTAGAAGTGGAAACATTGCTAACACCAATTCTTTTATTATTATTAGTAGGAGGTGCAGCAACATGTGTAGCATTAGCATTACTAGTGGTGGTAATAGTCCAAACTTTAGCTACATTCTTCTCTTTAGCTAGTTTTTCATTTTCTTCTCTATCCCACCTAGCACGCTCAGTTCAGCCATTAATCTTATATTCTCATTAATTCTAACTTGGATGGCATTTGCTGTAGTAACAATTTTATTATGATGATTCTCATTAGGCAAAACTTTCGATTTCAAAAGATCAACATCAGCAGCAAGACTATCGACTTTAGAAGCAAGTATATCAATTTTCCCAAGCTTTTCTTCAACAGATTTGTTAAAAGCAGTTTGTGTACTAATAAATTCTTTAAGCATGGCTTCAAGTCCAGGGGGTGAATTCCTATTATTGTTGTAAGAATTCCCATAAGAATTACCATAGCCGTTGCCATTATTATAAGGATATGGCCTATAGTTGTTACTAGAATTGTTCCGGTAAGCATTGTTGTTGAAATTACTATTTTTAATGAAGTTTACATCAACATGTTCTTCTTGTGCAACCAATGAAGCTAATGGAACATTATTAGGATCAATATTAGTCCTATCATTCACAAGCATAGACATAATAGCATCAATCTTATCACTCAAGGAAGAGGTTTCTTCGACAGAATTTACCTTCTTACCTTGTGGAGCTCTTTCCGTGTGCCATTCAGAGTAGTTGATCATCATATTATCAAGAAGCTTTGTTGCTTCACCAAGAGTGATGGACATAAAGGTACCTCCAGCAGCTGAATCCAATAAATTCCGTGAAGAAAAATTTAGTCCCGCATAGAAGGTTTGGATGATCATCCAAGTAGTCAGTCCATGGGTTGGGCAATTTTTAACCAGAGATTTCATTCTTTCCCAAGCTTGAGCAACATGTTCAGTATCTAATTGTTTAAAATTCATTATGCTACTCCTCAAAGATATAATTTTAGCAGGGGGATAATATCTACCAATAAAAGCATCCTTGCATTTAGTCCATGAATCAATATTATTCTTAGGCAGAGATAGCAACCAATCTTTAGCTCTTCCTCTTAATGAGAAAGGGAATAATTTTAGTTTAATAATGTCACCATCTACATCTTTATATTTTTGCATTTCACATAGTTCAACAAAATTATTAAGATGGGCAGCAAGCATCATCGGAACTAACACTGTAAAATTGCTCTCGCATAACAAGATTCAAGTAAAGCAGGGTTTAATTTCAAAGAATTCTGCTGTAGTAGCAGGTGGAGCAATCGGTGTGCATAAGAAATCATTATTATTTGTGGTTGTGAAGTCACACAACTTAGTATTTTCAGGGTTGGCCATTTTAGCAACAGTAAATAAAGCAAACTAGATAAAGTAAATGCAAGTAACTAATTTTTTTTGTGTTTTTGATATAGCAAACAAGATAACAAATAAAGTAAAACTAGCAACTAATTTTTTTGTATTTTGATTTAGTGCAGCAAACAAAGTAGTAAATAAAACTAAGCAAGACAAAAACAAAGTAAAGAGATTGAGAAGTGGAGACTCCCCTTGCAGCGTGTCTTGATCTCCCCGGCAACGGCGCCGTAAATCTAGCTTGATGGCGTGTAACTCACACGTTCGTTGGGAACCCCAAGAGGAAGGTATGATGCGCACAGCAGCAAGTTTTCCCTCAGAAAGAAACCAAGGTTTATCGAACCAGGAGGAGCCAAGAAGCACGTTGAAGGTTGATGGCGGCGGGATGTAGTGTGGCGCAACACCAGGGATTCCGGCGCCAACGTGGAACCCGCACAACACAACCAAAGTACTTTGCCCCAACGAAACAAAGTGAGGTTGTCAATCTCACCGGCTTGCTGTAACAAAGGATTAACCGTATTGTGTGGAAGATGATTGTTTGCGTGAAAACAAGAGAACAAGTATTGCAGTAGATTGTATTTCAAGAAAGAGAATTGGACCGGGGTCCACAGCTCACTAGAGGTGTCTCTCCCATAAGACAAACAAGCATGTTGGGTGAACAAATTACAGCTTGGGCAATTGACAAATAAAGAGAGCATGACCATGCACATACATATCATGATGAGTATAGTGAGATTTAATTGGGCATTACGACAAAGTACATAGACCGCCATCCAACCGCATCTATGCCTAAAAAGTCCACCTTCGAGGTTATCATCCGAACCCCTTCCAGCATTAAGTTGCAAAGCAACGTACAATTGCATTAAGTATGGTGCGTAATGTAATCAACAACTACATCCTTAGACATAGCATCAATGTTTTATCCCTAGTGGCAACAAGCACAACACAACCTTAGAACTTTCTCGTCACCGTCCCGGTGTCAATGCAGGCATGAACCCACTATCGAGCATAAATACTCCCTCTTGGAGTTACAAGCATCTACTTGGCCAGAGCATCTACTAGTAACGGAGAGCATGCAAGATCATAAACAACACATAGATATAACTTTGATAATCAACATAACAAGTATTCTCTATTCATCGGATCCCAACAAACGCAACATATAGAATTACAGTATAGATGATCTTGATCATGTTAGGCAGCTCACAAGATCCGACAATGATAGCACAATGGGGAGAACACAACCATCTAGCTACCGCTATGGACCCATAGTCCAGGGGTAGACTACTCACACATCACACCGGAGGCGACCATGGCGGCGTAGAGTCCTCCGGGAGATGATTCCCCTCTCCGGCAGGGTGCCGGAGGCGATCTCCCGGATCCCCCGAGATGGGATCGGCGTTGGCGGCGTCTCCGGAAGGTTTTCCGTATCGTGGCTCTCGGCACCGGGGGTTTCGTCACGGAGGCTTTAAGTAGGCGGAAGGGCAGGTCAAGAGGCGGCACGAGGGGCCCGCACCATAGGGCCGGCGCGGCCAGGCGGGGGCCGCGCCGCCCTAGGCTCTGGCTGCCTCGTGGCCCCTCTTCGTTTCGTCTTCGGACTTCCGGAAGCTTCGTGGAAAAATAGGCCCCCGGGCGTTGATTTCGTCCAATTCCGAGAATATTTCCTTACTAGGATTTCTGAAACCAAAAACAGCAGAAAACAACAATCGGCACTTCGGCATCTTGTTAATAGGTTAGTTCCGTAAAATACACGAATATGACATAAAGTGTGCATAAAACATGTAGATAACATCAATAATGTGGCATGGAACATAAGAAATTATCGATACGTCGGAGACGTATCAAGAGGAAAATATGGTTGTAGAAATTTTCATGTTACTAAAATGCCTCTCTATGTGCTGAAATTTTTGAAACTACACTTGTTTTATCTTCCTATGCTTGTTACTTTGCTCCTCATGAACTTGTTTATTTACAAGATTCCCATGCATAGGAAGCATGTTAGGCTTAAATGTGTTTTCAATTTGCCTCTTGATGCTCTCTTTTGCTTCAAATACTATTTCTTGCGAGTGCATCATTAAAACTGCTGAGCCCATCTTAATGGCTATAAAGAAAGAACTTCTTGGGAGATAACCCATGTGTTATTTTGCTACAGTACCTTGTTTTATATTTGTGTCTTGGAAGTTGTTTACTACTGTAGCAACCTCTCCTTATCTTAGTTTAGTGTTTTGTTGTGCCAAGTGAAGCCTCTAATCGAAGGTTGATACTAGATTTGGATTTCTGCGCAGAAACAGATTTCTATCTGTCATGAATCTGGGCTGTTTTCTCTGTATAAAAATCAGAAAAATATGCCAATTTACGTGCGTGTTCCCCAGATATGTACGCAACTTTCATTAGTTTTGAGTTTTCTGATCTGAGCAACGGAAGTATTTATTAAAAATTCGTCTTTACGGACTGTTCTGTTTTGACAGATTCTGCCTTTTATTTCGCATTGCTTCTTTCGCTGTGTTGGGTGGATTTCTTTGTTCCATTACCTTCCAGTAGCTTTGAGCAATGTCCAGAAGTGTTAAGAATGATTGTGTCACCTCTGAACATGTGAGTTTTTGATTATGTACTAACCCCTCTAATGAAGTTTATGAGAAGTTTGGTGTGCAGGAAGTTTTCAAGGGTCAAGAGAGGAGAATGATATACTATGATCAAGAAGAGTGAAAGCTCTAAGCTTGGGGATGCCCCGGTGGTTCACCCCTGCATATATCAAGAAGACTCAAGCATCTAAGCTTGGGGATGCCCAAGGCATCCCCTTCTTCATCGACAAATTATCGGGTTCCTTCTCTTGAAACTATATTTTTATTCGGTCACATCTTATGTGCTTTACTTGGAGCGTCCGTGTGCTTTTTGTTTTTGTTTTTGTTTGAATAAATGCTTGTGTGGGAGAGAGACACGCTCCGCTCGTTCATATGAACACATGTGTTCTTAGCTTTTAGTATTCATGGCGAAGTTTCTTCTTCGTTAAATTGTTATATGGTTGGAATTGGAAAATGATACATGTAGTAAATTGCTATAAATGTCTTGGGTAATGTGATACTTGGCAATTGTTGTGCTCATGTTTAAGCTCTTGCATCATATACTTTGCACCTATTAATGAAGAAATACATAGAGTTTGCTAAATTTGGTTTGCATAATTGGTCTCTCTAAGGTCTAGATAATTTCTAGTATTGAGTTTGAACAACAAGGAAGACGGTGTAGAGTCTTATAATATTTACAATATGACTTTTATGTGAGTTTTGATGCACCGGTTCATCCTTGTGTTTGTTTCAAATAAGCCTTGCTAGCCTAAACCTTGTATCGAGAGGGAATACTTCTCATGCATCCAAAATACTTGAGCCAACCACTATGCCATTTGTGTCCACCATACCTACCTACTACATGGTATTTTCCGCCATTCCAAAGTAAATTGCTTGAGTGCTACCTTTAAAATTCCATCATTCACCTTTGCAATATATAGCTCATGGGACAAATAGCTTAAAAACTATTGTGGTATTGAATATGTACTTATGCACTTTATCTCTTATTAAGTTGCTTGTTGTGCGATAACCATGTTCACTGGGGACGCCATCAACTATTCTTTGTTGAATTTCATGTGAGTTGCTATGCATGTTCATCTTGTCTGAAGTAAGAGAGATCTACCACCTTATGGTTAAGCATGCATATTGTTAGAGAAGAACATTGGGCCACTAACTAAAGCCATGATCCATGGTGGAAGTTTCAGTTTTGGACAATATCCTCAATCTCATATGAGAAAATTATTAATTGTTGTTACATGCTTATGCATAAAAGAGGAGTCCATTATCTGTTGTCTATATTGTCCCGGTATGGATGTCTAAGTTGAGAATAATCAATAGCGAGAAATCCAATGCGAGCTTTCTCCTTAGACCTTTGTACAGGCGGCATGGAGGTACCCCTTTGTGACACTTGGTTAAAACATGTGCATTGCGACGATCCCGGTAGTCCAAGCTAATTAGGACAAGGTGCGGGCACTATTAGTATACTATGCATGAGGCTTGCAACTTGTAAGATATAATTTACATGATACATATGCTTTATAACTACCGTTGACAAAATTGTTTCATGTTTTCAAAATCAAAGCTCTAGCACAAATATAGCAATCGATGCTTTTCCTCTATGGAGGACCATTCTTTTACTATTCATTGTTGAGTCAGTTCACCTATTTCTCTCCACCTCAAGAAGCAAACACTTGTGTGAACTGTGCATTGATTCCTACATATTTGCTTATTGCACTTATTATATTACTCTATGTTGACAATATTCATGAGACATACATGTTACAAGTTGAAAGCAACCGCTGAAACTTAATCTTCCTTTGTGTTGCTTCAATGCTTTTACTATGAATTATTGCTTTATGAGTTAACTCTTATGCAAGACTTATTGATGCTTGTCTTGAAGTGCTATTCATGAAAAGTCTTTGCTATATGATTCAGTTGTTTACTCATGTCATATACATTGTTTTGATCGCTGCATTCATTACATGTGTTTACAATAGTATGATCAAGTTTATGATGGCATGTCACTCCAGAAATTATCTGTGTTATCGTTTTACCTGCTCGGGACGAGCAGAACTAAGCTTGGGGATGCTGATACGTCTCCGACGTATCGATAATTTCTTGTGTTCCATGCCACATTATTGATGATATCTACATGTTTTATGCACACTTTATGTCACATTCGTGCATTTTCTCGGAACTAACCTATTAACAAGATGCCGAAGTGCCGCTCTCGTTTTCTCGCTGTTTTTGGTTTCAGAAATCCTAGTAACGAAATATTCTCGGAATCGGACGAAATCAACGCCCAAGTTCCTATTTTCACCGGAAGCATCCGAACACCCGGGAAGGACCGGAGGGGGGCATCGGGCCCCCGCACCATAGGCCGGCGCGGCCCGTGCCCCGGCCGCGCCGCCCTATGGTGTCATCGCCCCTTCGACCCTCCTGCGCCGCCTCTTCGCCTATATAATGCCCCCGGATCGAAAACCCCGATACGTTCGACGAAAACCACGTAAACCTTCCGGAGCCGCCGCCATCGCGAGGCCAAGATCCGGGGACAGGAGTCTCCGTTCCGGCACGCTGCCGGAGCGGGGAAGTGCCCCCGGAAGGCTTCTCCATCGACACCGCTGCCATCTCCACCGCCATCTTCATCACCGATGCCGCTCCCATGAGGAGGGAGTAGTTCTCCATCGAGGCTCGGGGCCGTACCGGTAGCTATGTGGTTCATCTCTCTCCTATGTACTTCAATACAATAATCTCATGAGCTGCCTTACATGATTGAGATTCATATGATGATGCTTGTAATCTAGATGTCATTATGCTAGTCAAGTGAGTTTTACTTATGTGATCTCCGGAGACTCCTTGTCCCACGTGTGTAAAGGTGACAAGTGTGTGCACCGTGTGGGTCTCTTAGGCTATATTTCACAGAATACTTATTCACTGATGAATGGCATAGTGAGGTGTTTATTTATATCTCTTTATGATTGCAATGTGTTTGTATCACAATTTATCTATGTGCTACTCTAGCAATATTATTAAAGTAGTTCTATTCCTCCTGCACGATGTAATGGTGACAGTGTGTGCATCCGTGTTAGTACTTGGTTTATGCTATGATCATGATCTCTTGTAGATTATGAAGTTAACTATTGCTATGATAGTATTGATGTGATCTATTCCTCCTACATATGCATGAAGGTGACAAATGTGCATGCTATGTTAGTACTTGGTTTAGTCTTTTGATCTATCTTACACTATAAGGTTACTTAAATATGAACATCTAATTGTGGAGCTTGTTAACTCCGGCATTGAGGGTTCGTGTAATCCTACGCAATGTGTTCATCATCCAACAAAAGTGTAGAGTATGCATTTATCTATTCTGTTATGTGATCAATGTTGAGAGTGTCCACTAGTGAAAGTGTAATCCCTAGGCCTTGTTCCTAAATACTGCTGCGTTACTACTACTTGTTTACTGTTTTACTGCGTTACTACTGCTGCAATACTACCACCATCAACTACACGCCAGCAAGCTATTTTTTGGCACCGTTGCTACTGCTCATACTTATTTATACCACATGTCGCCGAACTAGTGCACCTATTAGGTGTGTTGGGGACACAAGAGACTTCTTGCTTTGTGGTTGCAGGGTTGCATGAGAGGGATATCTTTGACCTCTTCCTCCCTGAGTTCGATAAACCTTGGGTGATCCATTTAAGGGAAAACTTGCTGCTGTTCTACAAACCTCTGCTCTTGGAGGCCCAACACTGTCTACAGGAAAAGGAGGGGGAAGTAGACATCAGAGGCGCACACGTAGCCACTCGCGCCCAAGGCGCCGTCGCGGGTGGCCATGGAGGAGGACGCACAACCGTAGGAGCGGCCCGACTACGTCTTCCCCACGTTTTGCCCCCTCCGCCCGACTAGTCACAATACCTCGGGGCGGTCACCAACTACATTGAGCCGCTCCCATGGGTTCCGTTGTTGGCGCCAAAGTCCTACTACCAAGCTAGGCCTGTGGGAGGGACCATCGAAGACCCTTCGGAGAACGAGGACGGCCTCGACTACAAGTAGATGGAGGCCGAGCTCACTGAGGAGGAGGTCATCTACACGCCATGGTCACCTCTGAGGCGTAGGAGCGCACCAAGTGGATTGGCCTTGAGGACGCCATCCAGCGCTCACAGCAGGAGGCCGCACCGACGCTGTCGCCTCCACCGTTAGCAGCTCAACTACTGCCACCTCCTCCTTCGGCGGCCAGTGTGTGGCCGCCGCCGCAGGTCTTCATCTACCTCGGCGAGGACTAGAAGCCGTCGGCAAGCAGGACTAGAAGCTCCCGACAGAATTATCTATATGTTTTTTTCTTCTTTTTTTAGCTGTAAAACACGCCCTTTGTGGGCCTCTAATACATGCAACCTATGTTTTATTTTTATTTTGGCAATCATTTTTTTACGGTTTTAGCCGTTGGGGCCCCTGACACCTGCAAACGGACGACGACCTTTTTCTTGTCTACGGGTCGCCCCATCCGTTTTGTGGGTTTGGAGAAGGCCTTACCTAGATTATCATGCTTGTATGTTTCTAGCAAAGTAATTCCTTTGTTTAATTTGAGAAGCTATTTTTTATTTGAGATGCAAAAAAGGGCTTGTATATATGATGGGAATTAGTATATTTTTTCTATTTCTACACCAATTATAAAACAAACACACGTTATTAATTGATATTCTAAGCTCACTAAAACATGTATATTTCCCCATCATTAAAGCAGCAACCCAACTTTTAGATGACAAATTCCTAAAAAACACTTTACACACAAATTCCTCAAATCCCTCCATTCTTTGATATAAGTCATAGATTTTTGAGAGAAAAAAATCCGAAATATAAGGTATATCGCGTTAAACCACTCGTACAGAGAATTGTTTTAGGAATTTGCTTATGTTTCCTTGTCTCATGCAAACTTCTCTATTTTCTTATGTCAATTAGTCGAGGGTGATCTCTCCCAAAACTGATGTAACTTTTCTTCCATGTAGGTTCTTTACTACATGTGTCAAAAACTATATGGCTTATATTTAGAAATGGAGGGAGTATATAATCATACACTAGAATACATTGTTATGATATTTATTAGACCGCAAGTTGTAGATATCCACACAAAGATATCCAAGATATAAAACAATATAAAAATAATATACACAATAATATACACAAGTGTCTTAAATTAATCTGCAGAGGCATGTGAAATAGAAGTATCATAAATTAATCTGTTGCGGCATGCGATTTGTGGCCTGGCAGTGTGGTAAACTTTACATTTGGGAGTGTATACTTTTGTGGTACATCTTACAATTATGTCAGAAAGTACATCATGATGAACACTGAACAATACAATTAAGTTTGTATCTATTATAACTCAATAAAATAATAATTAATTAGAAGTATAAAGTTTAGTATAAATGATATATTGATTTGAACGTATGAAATTATGGCAACGAACAAAACAGTAGTTGTTCAACTTTGTCACCCACGCACATATAGTTGTGTGCATGCATTGGATGTGGGACAAAAGATTTGGAATGCACCGGCATGCGAGTATAAGTCGTTGGGATTTTAAATGGTAGAAATGGCCAAGCTGTACGAAAATATATCTTTTTTTGTTAATATATATGTTTACTTATCAGTGCAACAGATTTAAAGGTTCCATGTCTGTTTAAAGTCGGTAGGATCCCAAGAGATCCTATAACTAGCGTGTGCATGCTTGGATGGAACAAAGTAGATTTTTTGAGCTTGCATGTATCCAATGTACCCACACGCCCACTCATTTCAGATGTTTTAATTGTACCAAAATTTCCAAAAGAAAATACTAACACACTGTAATCCTATAGGTGACTCTCAAAGCTTCAGAGTGATTTGAGCACCGCCGGCCCCTCACCATAAAGACAGTAATGGAAGGGAGAGCAAGATCTTCCTCTCTCCCATGATTCCATCCGCCACCGGCCTCTGATTTTTTTTCTGATCGAGATGTGGGCCTCGCCTGAAGAGAGAGCTTCAAAAGAATTTTCCAAAACAGCAGTCCATTTACGTTGCCTAGACCGGCTCGCGAGGAATTAAGTGAGGAGGGAGGCCTATAGGTGTTGCGGGAGATTCTCAGCACGATCAACCAGACGGCTTCCAGGTCTACCTCGGGAGAAGCATCCCAGCGAGCCATGATGGGACGCCCAAATGGTCTGGTACGTCTATTCGCGGGAACCAACGGTGGATGGAGCAAAAACGCTGAGGAGGCTCTTAGATGGTTTCATTATACTGTTACTTAATTGCTAATAGACATTGAAAAGGCAGAGCGCCTCTTAGAAAGTGTAATAGCCTAAACAGGGTGGGATACTCTACACACACATATTAGCTAGAAGATATTATTGTACATGGTATCCTCTCATGGGAAATATAGATTGGCTCTCGGGTGCCACACAGGCGATTTACACAAAAATAACCCTTTGTTGCAACTATAGCACAGACTGACCCTCCGGGCAAACTATTTCACCCATCTAATCATTTTGTGTGGCGCCCCTCCCATGGGCGCCACACATGGCAGTGTGGCGCCCGTACCTGCGGCGCCACTCTCCCAGCCGACGTGGCGCCCTCGACGCTGAGCTGGTGCGCCGATCCGACGTGGCAGCATGTGTGGCGCCCATGGGAGGGGCGCCACACTACTCTTTATATACAATGTCTGTCTAGATATAACAGAAGACTGTGGTAGCTCAATTGGATGAAGCCTTTGCTTCCTAGACCTAGGTCATGAGTTCAAACCTCCGCACCACCCGAATTTATTTTTACTTTTAAAAATTATGCTAGACATTGTAGTATGTTTAAAACATGAAATCTAGCCTCGTACTGTTTTGTAGAGTTTTTTTTATCTCCCGATCAGACGTAGATACATGAACAAGATAATGTAGATCCAGTATAGGCTAAACCCTAAACTTCTGAACTTTGTCAGATAAAAAAGTTCCACAAATAATTAAGGCGGCATCTCCAATTTACCATTGGTATATCTAAATAAGAGCCTAGCTATTAGGAAACCAAAATACAACAATGCTGGGATCAAGTACTGTTACATCAGGATACGCATAAGGCCTGTTTCGGCCTTGCTACTTTCTACTTTTGCTGTCAATAATGTGAAGAGCAGATGATCATAGCTTCCTAACTTACGTACGAAGGAAGATGGAAATCAGCATAATGATACATTTACACTCGCCTGAAAGATGATACACTTAGACAGAATCCTCTCCGGTTAGACAGAATCCTCTCCGGTTAATGAATTGTGGATTAGCTGGCTCCTTTTCCGCGTTTCTATAGCCTTTTGCATGGCATAGTGACACCTGCAAAGCATCAGATCAACTATATTACTTGAGAAGATACAGCAGTGAACAATGTTGTAGGTATCTTTCTCACAAGAAAGTTTATGAACTACAGAATCATCAAATCTATGGTACAGCAAGCATAACAATTAATAAACAGGGATTTGTTAGACATTTGTACTTAGATCTAGACAATGGCTGGCTGAAATCAGCACAATATCAATCCAACTAATCTAGAATGGATTAAACTCAGCAGTCATTCTTCATTTGGAATAGCAAAGAACTCTCCATTTTAATCTAATGAACTTTACACGTGTATAACGATTTTCAGGATATACCGAAGATGATCGAGAACATGCGAGGGGTCACAGCAAGGTCCATAAAATCCTGACGATTTGCTATAAATGCTTTATAACACTTGTTCTTGTGACGAGTGAAGTCTTCCGCCATGGAGAAGTACCATCCTTTACTGGAACAATATGTACAATGAGTCCAGGGATGTACACCTCTGGTGACTGCCCTTCAGATAAACTTACTGTACACACATGATCATTAAGAACAGAAGAGACGTCACTACAAATTATTTGAATGAGGTAACCTGCAGCTCCTCCCGGATTCATCCAAGACAGCTTCTGGAAATTTTCCATTTCTGTTTGCATCACTGGGTTCTTCAGAGTGCGCTACATAATGGCGGCGCTTCAGAACAGATTGCAAGCAAGAGAAGATTAAAAAAACTCTACAAAACAGTACGAGGCTAGATTTCATGTTTTAAACATACTACAATATCTAGCATAATTTTTAAAAATAAAAATAAATTCGGGTGGTGCGGAGGTTTGAACTCATGACCTGGGACTAGGAAGCAAAGGCTTCATCCAATTGAGCTACCACAGTCTTCTGTTATATCTAGACAGACATTGTATATAAAGAGTAGTGTGGCGCCCCTCCCATGGGCGCCACACATGCTGCCACGTCGGATCGGCGCACCAGCTCAGCGTCGAGGGCGTCACGTCGGCTGGGAGAGTGGCGCCGCAAGCACGGACGCTACACTGCCATGTGTGGCGCCCATGGGAGGGCTCCACACAAAAGGGTTAGATGGGTGAAATAGTTTGTCCGGAGGGTCAATCTGTGCTATAGTTGCAACAAAGGGTTATTTTTGTGTAAATCGCCTGCCACACACCCCTATACTTAGAAAAATAATATATTAAAAAAAGTTCGCTTCCGTATCCTCACTAGCTATTTAGGCTGCTTCTCAAAGGCGTAATGTTTTGAAATGAAAGAATGTGTACTCAAACTTTCAAAAGCATTTGCATTCAGATAATTAAAATCATACAACTGCTGCCATAGAATACTTTTAGAAGTGTAAATCACAACTCGTATAGCTTATACAAATTGAAAGAGCAAACACGAAACAAGTTCTTCTGCGAGCTTAAATTAAGTACTCATAATCTAGAGAGATATCTCGCAGAAGAAACGACACACAGATAACTATTGGTGATGAAGCCCCTCACAATTGATACCACATGCATCTTTTCTCACTACTATCACCAAGCCGAGACATGAACACAGACGGCCAGTCCATCATCAAGGGTACTGTCGGCTCGCTGCCAAGACCTTCAAATTGTTGGCGCGCATCCTCCGTTGCCCCAGTTTGTAGATTAGCAACATGCAAGGACAAGAATGGGTCTACGAAGAGCAAGGTGTCACTCCGTTCACCAACACATATGGAAAACGTGCCATTCAGATTTTGCTTGGGTCGTTTGAGCTCAAGTATCCTAGTACGGTGCCATTCCGCAGTACCATCCCCGCTCTCTATTCCTTGACATGTCCAAATATCTATATGGTTTCCTTGCGGACGCAGGTGAAGCAACGCAAGTGTTCCGTCTGGGGCGATGCTGAGCTGCGGTGCAAGGGTATTGAAAGGGGGGCTTGAACGAATTAGGAGCTTCGTTAAGGAGACGCGACCGGTACCGATGCTCACATTGAGAGTGTAATAGTTTGAGGTGCAGCAAAAGAGCCAGTGTGCCGCGTCCCGGCTCACGACGGCGCTGCCCCGTCCGTGTGCATTCCCGATGTCGTCGTTGTGGTTAAAGCACTCCTGAGGCGAGGTCCAGCTCGGCTCATCAGACGAGAACATGGAAAGGTAGTACCGCTGCTCTGGGACATCCTCATTCTGGTTCACACCGTGGATCAACACTTTGAAGAAGGAGGAGTACCCTGGGGCTGGTGACGGCGGTCTACGCCGTCCGGTCGAGCACCAATCAGCTGCTGTTAGAACCGTGAAGCCGCTGATGATGAGATCGATGTTTGGCTTGAGCGGCGGGAGCGGCGGGAGCACGTTGCATGTGCCGGCGAGCACGTTGCATAAGGCGATCTGGTTGGGCTCGCCGCAGTCGCGTTGTGAGATCCGGACGAGGAGGAGGCCACGACGGGAGGTTAGCAGCACCGCGTTGTCCAAGAAGCCAGCGGCCTCGTAGAAGGAGCTGAGGAAGCGACGGCTACTGCTGATCGGCGATTGTGGTGCCGGAACAAAGACCGCCCTTCCACAGTGCGTTAGCGCCGCGAAGAATCCGGCGAGGGTGGATGAGTTGGGGGAATCTTCCGGCCAGCGGCGGCGGAGAAAAGATTGATCGACTATGAGGGAACGCAATCGCTTGCACGCCATGGCAAGACGGAAGAGCGCCGTGGGATCAGCCACGCGCAAGAGGATCTCCCGGACAAGGTCGTCCGGGAGCGTGATCGTGGTGAAGGCAGCCGTTTCCATCTGACGATACATAGGGCAAACGTCGTTGGTTAGGTTGTGGTCGAGGCGTGCACGTATATATATGCTTCTTCCGTGCGTGCTTCTGTCTTTGAACCGTGCGGTTGCTAGTTGTACTCGAATAAGAGGAAACTATTGATTAAGTCCAAATTGCTCCAGTGGCCGGTGGTTTCCAACTTAGTTTCTGTCTTCTCCGAGCTCAGAACTTTCTCAAATGCATTTGTATATAGTATTAGGATTTGAAAACAGAGATCATGGGCCTAAATATGACAGTAAAATGGCAGAACTATGAGATATGCTGTTGACAGCATTTTGGAGCTCACCCTGCAGATAATTCATCTCCTCATCTCAGAGCTTTGATAGGGCCAAACATATCAAACTTCGTTCTCTAAAAGAGTTATCCGAGTTTGCAGTTCCTCTCCCTCCATAATATTATCCCATCCTTTCTCTGCATACGACCTATCGTGCTTCCCTAATTCTAGCCCACTACTACCTCCGTTCAAAAATAAGTGTCTCAGTTTTGTCTAGATACAAATATTCCTGTTTATCTAGATATATCCGTATCTAAAACAATTGAGACATTTATGTTAAGACGGAGGGGGTATGTAGCAATGAAATATAATTCTGCATTCGAGCCATGCAAATTCTTTGTCATAAAAGCGACAAGCAAATAACGAAGAACGAAACAAGAACACACGCAGGGGACACAAGATTTAACGTGGAAAACCCCTTCCAACACAGAAGGGGAAAAAACCACGGGCGCCAGCCAGCAAAACTTTACTATATCGGGAGGTGTTTACAAACGCCGTGGGTTATCTTATAATCTGATGAACCCTAGCCGGCGACGGGCCTCGCTCCGCTCGTCAGAAGTTAGCCTCCCTTTAGTATATGAATTTGGATCACAATACAACATTCTTCATCCTGCAAGACAAATTCCATCTTGTAGCATGAATTTCAAAAATCTCCTGAACATCAAAGGAAAAACACTTGCTGGCGCCAACAACCACTTGGGCTAAACAGTTATACCAACCAAGCTCGAGCAAAGCTCAAACTTGGAAACATGAACTGGCTTTGTCATCATATCAGCAGGATTATCATGAGTACTTATCTTGCATACCTTCAGTTTACCTTGAGCAACAATATCGCGAATATAATGGTACTTGATATCAATGTGCTTTGTCCTCTCATGGAACATTTGATCTTTAGTAAGGTATATTGCACTTTGACTGTCAGAAAACAAGTTAATGCAAGAATCATCTCCACAAAGCTCAGCATACAAACCTTTCAACCAAACAGACTCTTTGCCAGCTTCATTAATTGCTATATATTCTGCTTCGGTCGTAGATTGGGCAACAACAGATTGTAACGTTGCCTTCCAACTCACAGCACATCCACCAACAGTGAACACATAACCTGTGAGGGATCTTCTCTTATCCAAATCGGCAGCAAAATCTGAATCCACATAGCCTACGAGTCCCTCACCGGTCTTGCCAAACTTTAAGCAAGCTTTGGATGTGCCACGAAGGTACCTGAAAATCCACTGAACAGCTTTCCAATGTTCTTTACCAGGATCAGCAAGGTATCGACTGACCAAACTCATAGCATATGATAAATCAGGACGAGAACAAACCATGGCATACATCAAGGAACCAACAACACTAGAATATGGAACTCGAGACATGTACTCAATATCTTCATCAAGTACTAGGACATTGCAATGCTGACAATTTGAAGTGAGAAGCAATTGGTGTACTAACCGACTTTGCATCATGCATATTAAAACGATGAAGAACTTTCTGAATGTAATTTTGCTGACTAAGAAATAACACACTAGATTTTCGGTCTCTTGTAATTTTCATACCTAGTATTTTCTTAGCAGCACAAAGATCCTTCATCTCAAACTCACTACTTAACTGTGACTTTAAAGTAGTGATATCTTTCTTGGTCTTGGCAGCAATCAACATATCATCAACATATAATAGCAAGTATATTGGCGATCCATTAACAAACTTGATATATACACAACTATCATACTTAGATCTCTTAAACTCATGTGCAAGCATAAATGAATCAAACCTTTTATACCATTGTCTTGGAGACTGTTTCAGACCATAAAGGGACCTCTTCAACTTGCATACAAGATCCTCCTTACCAGGCACAACAAAACCTTCAGGTTGGTCCATGTATATCTCCTCCTCAAGCTCACCATGCAGAAAAACAGTCTTTACATCTAGCTGCTCAAGCTCAAGATCATACATAGCCACAATACCAAAGAATGCACGAATGGAACTATGCTTCACAACCGGAGAGAATACATCATTATAATCAATACCTGGAATTTGGCTGAAACCTTTTGCTACTAACCTTAACTTAAACCTCGGAGGCTCATTAGGAAACAAACCTTCCTTTCTTTTAAATATCCACTTACAGTGGATAACCTTCTTTTGTTTAGGCAAGGGTACAACATCCCATGTGCCATTCTTGTCAAGTGACTGCATCTCCTCTTGCATAGCAGAAATCCACTTCACGCGGTCAACGGATGCAACGGCCTCAGTATATGTAGCAGGTTCAGTATCCTGCTCCACCTGTTCAGCACAACTCAAAGCATGGTGAACAAGATTACACTCTTCAATTAAACGAGGACGTGGACCTTTGTTACGCCTCGGTCTATCAGCAGCAATTGAACTATTTGTTTGCTGCAAAATAGGTCGTGAGTGCTGAACAACAGTATTACCATTTTCAGCAACTTCATTTTCTTTCTCTTCCACGTGCTCCACCTGCACGCTGATCCTCTGTTGCTCATCATCAGAACTATCAGAAAAATCAACATCATCAGTAACATCTGTAGATGAACTCTTATAAAACATGACAACCTCATTAAAGACTACATTCCTGCTATGCAAAACTTTCTTAGTTTCAGGATTCCATAACTTGTATGCCTTAACTCCTCGAACCATAACCAAGAAACACACACTTAACAGCCCTAGGCTCTATCTTTCCATTATCAACATGAGCATAGGCGTGCAACCGAAAACTCTCAACTCGTGAATAATCAGCAGGTGAACCAGACCATACCTCAATAGGAGTTTTCTTATCAAGCGGAATACAAGGTGACCTGTTTATCTAGTAACAAGCGGTGGAGGCTGCTTCAGCCCAGAAACGTCTATGCATACCAGCATTGGATAACATGCAGTGAGCCTTGGAGATGATGGTTCTGTTCATCCTCTCCGCCACACCATTTTGCTGAGGAGTATATGGGATGGTGTGGTGTCTGACAATGCCTCGTCGCTGCAATAATCATTGAAAACAGTAGAACAAAACTCCATGCCATTGTCGCATCGAAGCAATTTAACTTTCTTTTCTCGTTTGCTTCTCTACCATAACTTTCCACTTTCTAAAAGCATCAAACACATCAGATTTATGTTTCAGAAAGAAAGGCCACACTTTTCTGGAGTAATCATCTATGATAGTAAGCATGTAATCTGCACCACCAAGAGAAGTCTTGCGGGAAGGTCCCCGCACATCAGCATGCACATAATCTAGTATCCCTTTAGTGGTATGAACGGAAGCATTGAATTTATCTCTTTTATGCTTACCAAAAATGCAGTGCTCACAGAACTCAAACTTACTCAAATTGCAGCCATCTAGCAGGTCTCTCTTGTGCAATTCTGCCATGCCATGTTCACTCATATGTCCAAGACGCATATGCCACAAATTAGTTTTACCAGGTTCATCAGGAATAACAGCAGCAGCAATACCAGACAAAGTGCTACCTCTAAGAACATATAACTTTGCAGAATTCATATCACCAATCATGTGAACGAGAGAACCTTTTGATACCTTCAGAACTCCGCGAGAACCGGAGTGTTTGTACCCATCAACATCAAGGGTACTGAGAGAGATCAGATTTCTGGCCATGCCAGGTACGTGTCTCACATCTGTCAGAGTGCGTGTCATGCCATCATGCATCTTGATCTGAACGGAACCAATGCCCACGATCTCACGTGGGTTGTTATCTCCCATACGCACAACATCTCCACTCTGCACAAACTCATAAGAACTGAACCAGTCTTTGTTACAGCAAATATGAAACGAACATGCAAAATCAAGGATCCACTCATCATTACCAGAAACACAACCAGCAAACACAACTAGGCAATCGCCATCAGAATTATCACTGGAAACAACAGCAACCTTACCATCAACCTCGGATTTGTTTTTCGGTTGGTAAGTACCGTTTCTTTTCTCTTTGTTCTGCAACTTCCAGCAATCATCAATATTGTGGCTAGTTTTCTTACAATATTTGTAGAACTTACCATCTCGTCCCTTGGACTTTGAGCGACCTCTGTCGGTCTTGCTCTTATCTCTATTGTAGTTGTTGTAGTTGTTGTTTCTGTTCTCGGTCCTGCCTCGGACCTACAGTGCTTCTGCCTTAGATGAAGAACCCTCTGCCTGCACCATAGATTTCATTTTTTCCCTCTGCTGGAGGGCCTCATAAACTTCGGCAAGGGTTAGTTCATCACGACTGTATAACAAGGTGTCTCGAAAATTTGCAAAGGAATTAGGCAACGAGACTAACAGTATAAGAGCGAGATCCTCATCATCATACTTTACCTCCATGGACAGTAAATCAGAAACGATCTCTTTAAAGATCGATAGGTGATTCATCATTGACGCACCTTGTTGCAGCTTGTGCGAAAACAACCTCATCTTCATGTGCATCTTACTGGTTAGATCTTTGGACATGCAGATCGATTCCAGTTTCAACCAAAGCGCCGCTGCGGATTTCTCAGCCAGCACTTCTGCAAGATATTGTTGGATAGATGAAGCTGAATTAATGAAAAAGCCTTACGGTCTTTCCTCTTTTCATCGTCGGTCCAGGTCTTGGCATCTTTCTTGCCAAAACCATCAAGAGCTTCATTCAGATCAGAAGATTGGGTAAGTATCGCCCTCATCTTCACTTTCCACAGAGAAAATCTCGTGGTATAATCCAGCTGCGGTAGATCGAACTTCAAGGAAGACATGTCGCAAAACCCTAGATTGAAACACGGGCTCTGATACCACTTGTTATAAAAGCGACAAGCAAATAACGAAGAACGAAACAAGAACACACGCAGGGGACACAAGATTTAACGTGGAGAACCCCTTCCAACACGAAGGGGAAAAACCACGGGCGCCAGCCAGCAAAACTTCACTATATCAGGAGGTGTTTACAAACGCCGTGGGTTATCTTATAATCTGATGAACCCTAGCCGGCGGCTTACAAGATGTATATATAGGCGGTGCCAACGATCCGTACCGTTTGTCATAAGTTAGCCTCCCTTTAGTATATGAATTTAGATCACAATACAACATTCTTCATCCCGCAAAGACTGGGCAATAGCAATCAATAATGGGTCGAGTTTTTATACAACAACATTTTTTCAAAAGAGAGATTTTACACTGCATCATACAACACATTTATGTGTGTATCACATGACCAATCTAATGGCTAAAATTGAATAGGCCATAGTTAGGCCCAAGGACAAGTTGGTACTAAATTTTAATAGGAGTAATTGTATATATTCAATCGTAATTAAATGTCATGCCATATCATTGGACTAAACCAATGCCCTACTGTATTATTTTGTAGAATAGTAATCTTGTTTTTTGTTAAGGGAAACAACAGAACTCTGCTGTGGGATTTTATTAATTGCCAACAATTATTTCTAGCTAGTTCATGCGCCACTTCGTTGGCTTTACTTGGGCAGTGTCTGAAGGATTGTAAAATAGTAATCTTAATTATTAATAGGCATAACTTTCAGTTAAAAATCCATTTGAAGAATCTCAAGCGGTAATTTTCCTCATCCAACAAAGAACTCGTGGTGTCTGTCCAAGAAACAAGGCAGAATAATAGAGGATGGAAGGAAACATCTTGGATACATGCATCCACCAAATTTAATCATTCGATGGCTCCAGAGGATCAGTACCATCATACAGAAGTACTAAGGATTTGATTGCGCATTTGTTCATATTTGTTTTAGCTATGAAATTCTGAAAAAGGGTGCAAACGAAGAAAATAGGTCTCACTGATTTCAAACATGAACAAATCATTTTTTTATTTGTTCTGTCACATTTTCTTTGGTAGGAATACAGCCTCATATCATCATCTGTTATTTCATTTTTCTCAGATCCTGCAGTTTGACTATGGTAAAGTGCCACAAAAATGCTAATGCAGCTACCTAGAATCACTAAATCAATCATGCAACTGACTTTTTTCCACAAAAAAATCACTTTTTCGAAATGGGGTATTCCCCGGCCTATGCAGCAGTCGATGCACGCAGCCTTTTATTAAAGGAGTAGCAAAAAAGTAATGTTTACAAATTACATATCAGAGAGGGTTGATACAAAAAATCAACCATCGAAATAGAAGGAAGGATCTTAAAAATCTAAACATCTTGTATCCGATTAATATGCCGCCAAGTAGCATGGTTGAAAATATCATGCGCAACCAGTAGCCGGTTGCATCCAATAACCATACATTCCCGCTGATCCTCCGGGAAAAGGAAACGTCATAGCTGGATCCAATGTACTGCCATATGGACAACCTACAAATACTTAGATGAATCCTTCATGTTAAACAAAATATCATTTCGACAATTCTATATTGACCAACATACAACTGAAATGCCAATGCGAATTTTAGCTTTTGTTTTGCTGTCAATACCAATTTTCCAATTTAAAAACATACTTGTGATATTGGTTGGTGGTGGAATATCATACCTAGCAAAAATGATTCTCCAAACTAATCTAGCAAAAGGACAAAAAATAAAAATATGGTTCATAGTCTCTTCCGAGTCAAGAAACAACACTTTTTACTCCCATTTCAGTTTCTTTTAGCTGAATTATCTCTAGTTAGCAGCACTTTTTTTCTTTAGGAACCACATAAATGTCTTTATCTTTAGTGGAATTTTCAATTTTTATAGGTATTTTGTAAGACATCGAGCATCATCAGCTGTATACATTTTTTCTGAACAAATCCATTAATATATAAGCAAGCAAGCCGCCTCATTAAAAACCTTCCAGTCCCCGTAGGTACCCTGGTAAGGAAAAGAGTGCGAAAAAAACTTGCCGCTACAGTATAATTACATCATTCGCGAGCTTGCTAATAATAAAACTAGGGGGCTCATCGACCCAAATACAAGAATTACTAGTTTCAAAAGAAACTCTAGCAAGCTCATGCGCCACCTGATTTGCTTCCCGATGACAATGCTCCACCTCCACTCTACTAAAACCACTCCACATAATCTTACAGTCATCATATATAGCCTCAGCACAAAACCATCATCTCTCATTGTTTCAACCACCTGAGTACAATCAGTTTGGAGAACGAAATTATTTATGCCAATATGTTGTGCTAAAACCAGCCCTTCTCGAAGTGCATAAGCCTCTGCCATTGGAGCGTCGACCACATATGGTAGAAACTTCTGGGATGCAGCAATGCACTGGCCCCTGTAGTCTCTTATGACAACTCCACCAGCTCCCCTCCCCGACTGAATATCAAACGTAGCATCAACATTAATTTTCAACATGCCCTCCAAAGGCTTCGACTAGGTCACTTCTTTCCTCCTCTGGGGCTTTTTTTGCAGCCATCATATAGTTCTTTGTAATAACCACAATAGATGTCGCAGAGCGAAAAGGCGTTTGTATCTCTTCATTATGTACTTTTTTCCTTCTTTCCCACCAGATGTACCACCCCGCACACAAAACTAATTCAGCAAATCCTACATTGTTCATCAACTGAAGCCGCCCCCTTCCTTATAATTTCTTCAACAATAATAGACCCCGATCTATCTTGTATTAAGATTTCCTCAAGGGCCCCACTCAGCCCTAAGCATCTCCAGACTTCCTTCGCGCTGTGACAAGTAAAAAGCATATGTTTCATATCTTCGAAACCTTCATTACATAAGGGGCATCCTCCCTGATTCCCAATATGTCAGTTTGCAAGGATTCCCCTACATGGGATCATCCCATGCAACACTCTCCAGCCAAAAATCTTTATCTTATTAGGAATTTCAAGACCCCATAATTTCTCCCAAACAGTATTTGAAGCAGCTTCAGTGATACTTGTGTTTCTATTATTCCTCCCAAACTTAAAATCCCATTTACAGTAGTAAGCAGATCGAACTGAAAAAAGACCAAGTTTGTTGAAGTGCCATGCCACTAAATCTTCTCTATCCTGTATCAAATGAATTTGCTTGATTCTATGGACATTCACTGGCCAAAACATAGTCTCCAAAAGCTCTTCATCCCTATTACCATCAACTGGATTAATAAGGTCACTAACACGGGTAAACAAATTATTTCCTTTAGGCATCATCACCTTCAAATTGTGACTAGAGGGGATCCAATTATCTTCCCATATATTAATCTGTGTGCCATCTCCCACTCTCCAAATGTACCCTTTTTTGAAACAATCCAAACTAGCAATAATACTCTGCCATGTATAAGAGCTCCCACTCTTCAAAGTTGCATTAAGAAGCTTACCATCTGGATAGTACTTTGCTCTAAGAACTCTTGCACATAAAGATTCAGGTTCATTTAATAATCTCCACACCTGTTTTGACAACATAGCAAGGTTAAAACAATGCAAATCTCTAAAACCCATACCTCCACTCTTTTTTGGGATACACATTTTCCACCAGGACTTCCAATGCATATATTTCTGTTCCTCCTCATCGCCCCACCAGAATTGAGCTATTACATCCGATATTCCTTTACGTATGTTCTTCGGAATTTTAAACACCATCATAGCAAAAACCGGTATAGATTGAGCAATAGATTTTATTAGAGTTTCCTTCCCTACCAAACTCAGTAGTTTTTCTTTCCAACCACTGATCCTTGCTACCACTCTGTCAATTAAAAACCTAAAGCAATCAGACTTGTCAATCCCTATCAAGGCCGGTAGACCAAGATACTTATCACTCAAAGCCTCCGTCATGATATTTAAAATTTGACACACTACAGCTCTCTCCTCCACAATAGTATTAGGACTAAACTATATACTCGATTTTGCCTCACTAATTCTCTGGCCATAACTTGCACAATATCTGTCAACGATCTCTTTTAATTTCAGCGCATTCCCGCTGTCCGCCTTCATCAAGATCAAGGGGTCGTCAGCAAATAACAGATGGGAAACCATAGGCGCCTCGCGGCACACCCTCACTCCTTCCAATCCCCCCCTTAATTATGCCCCTTTGATCATACTAGAGAGACCCTCCGCCACCAAAAGGAATAGGTAGGGGATAATGGGTCCCCCTGCCTTAAACCCCTTGTAGGTATAAAATCATCAGTTTCCATAGAGTTAAACCTGACATTGTATTGGACAGTAGACACACATGCCATAACCATATCCACCCATCTTCTCTGAAAACCCATCTTGATCATAATTTTCTCTAGATAAACCCACTCCACCTGATCATATGATGTGTGCATGTCAAGCTTGACAGCACATAGTCCTCTCTTCCCCTTCTTCTTCTTCTTCTTCTTCTTCATTGCATGTATACTCTCATAAGCCAGAAGAATGTTATCAGTAATCGACCAGCCGCCCCGGAACAAATGCACTTTGATGATCACTAATAATTTCAGGGAGATAACCTTTCAACCTATTAGCCAACATTTTAGATATTACCTTATGGACAACATTGCATAGGCTGATAGGTCTAAACTGAGCCACACTTTCAGGATTATGGATCTTGGGAATCAACACAATAGTGGTATAATTCCACCCCCCTGGTACTGCAATAGTATTCACCGCATTCAACACTTCCTTGATCAAATCATCCCCCAATAACTCCCTGAACCTTTTATAAAAAATGGCATGAAGACCATCAGGACCAGGCGCCTTCAGGTCACCAATACTAAACAGAGCTTTCTTTAACTCCTCCTCAGTAAAAGGAGCCAACAAACAATATTCATATCCGTAGTAACTTTTCTTTGAACATCATCCAATATAGTGTCTTCTGGTTCTGAAGTCTTAGAAGTAAACAGATTGGTGAAATAATTCAACACCACATCACACATACCTTCCTTGTCTTCATGTTTAGTCCCATTTGCATCAATCAAACACTTTATAGTATTCAGTTTCTTTGTTTTTGAAGCAAGTTTGTATTTCTGTCACCATATTTTAGCCAGTTTGCTCTAGCCCGCTGTACCCAAAACATTTCCTCCTTCTCCAGAGTTTGTTCAATATGTAATTGGATTTCCTTTTGTGCAGCAAGAGCATCATCTGTCATAGGGCCCCTCCGCAGGAGCTCTAAGTCCCGCTTTAATTCCTTCAGTTTTTTACCCGGTCTTTTCAGGACATTTTTGTCCCATATATGTAACTCTTAATGAACATCACCACAATTTTTGCATCAGCGTTACTTCTTCTCCTCTATCCTTTGCTCTTTCCCAGACAACTTTAACCATATTTTCTACTTCCTCTTCTTGCAACCATCTTGCTTCAAATCTCTTCGGTCCCTTAATCCGTCCTTGGTGTTTATTCAAACTAGCAAACGGAAACAAGATGTTCCATTGATCATTTACAACACCTCTATCCAGTCTCTCACGGATCTTCCCCCTCCTCCAAGTGAACAGGTGTCCCACATATCCCATATCCTCCAGCTCACAGTCTCTCAGAGCATCATGAAAATCTTGCATAGCTCTTTGGGCTCTTGGCCGGCCACCTTCCTTCTCATAATTAAATAAGATCTCATTGAAATCTCCCAGAATTAGCTATGGTAATTGAATCTGACCATGTAAAGTACACAGAGCTTCCCATGTCACATGTTTTTGGCCCAAACCGGCTCCCCATATATGCATGTGAACCTCCAAGTTACATCCTCTTGTACCACCACATCAATATAATTTTTGCAGATGGCTCTTCTCAATAATCTTTACATTGGTTTTCCATAGCATCATTAGACCCCCACTCTGACCATCACTCTCAACGAAACTGTATTGATCAAACCCCATCTTCCTTCTCAGATTTTCTTCCCTTGATTTATCCAAATGTGTCTCAGACAGAAAAAACACATCATGTTTTAATTGCTTCTTGATACGTCCATTTTGCATCACTATTTTATATCATAATTTACTGTTATTCATTGATATATTTCGTATTTAGAGATGATACTTATGTTATTTCACCTATTTTGCATGTTTCATGATTATTGGGGAATTACTCACCGCAGTCAGGATTCTGCTGGAAAAAGCACCGTCAGGATACAATATTTCTGAAGATCAACAATTGACGGGAAATACACAGAAAGTCTTATTTCTCCAGAAGAAGTAGCCAGCCAAAAGGAGGGGCCGAGGAGGGCCGCCATGGGCCCCCCATAGGCCGGCGTGGGCCCCACCTTGACCGCGTTGCCTTGTGGGGAGGGGGCCCATAGCCCCCCTCGGCCGTCTCTCCTTCGCGTACTTCATCTACCCGAAAACCTAAGGTGCTGGGGGCATCGCGAATAGACACAGCCGCCTCTGCGGGGCGGAAAACACCAGAGAGAAAAGAGCTCTCCGGCAGGCTGAAATCCGCCGGGGAAATTCCCTCCCGGAGGGGGAAATCGTCGCCATCGTCACCGTCATCGAGCTGGACTTCATTGGGATCATCATCATCATCTCCACCATCATCATCATCATCATCTCCACCGCTGCACCTCGTCTCCGCTGTAACATCTAGAGTTGAATCTTGATTATTTCATAGGGGAAACTCTCCCGGTGTTGATTACTCTTCGTTATTGATGCTATTGAGTGAAACCATTGAATTAAGGTTTATGTTCAGATTATTATTCATCATCATATCACCTCTGATCATGTTCCATATGATGTCTTGTGAGTAGTTCGTTTAGTTCTTGAGGACATGGGTGAAGTCTAAATGTTAGTAGTGAACTATGTTGAGTAATATTTAATGGTTTGATATTTAAGTTGTGGTGTTATTCTTCTAGTGGTGTCATGTGAACGTCGACTACATGATACTTCACCTTTATGGGCCTAGGGGAATGCATCTTGTATTCGTTTGCTAATTGTGGGGTTGCGGAGTGACGAAACCTGAACTCCCGTTGGTATATCGATGCGGGAAGGATAGCGGGATCTCAGAGTTTAAGGCTGTGGTTAGATTTATCTTAATTACTTTCTTGTATTTGCGGATGCTTGCAAGGGGTTTAATCACAAGTATGTATTAGTCCTAGGAAGGGCGATGCATTAGCATAGGTTCACCCACACAACACTTATCAAAACAAAGAAGATTAATCAACTATATGAAGCGAAAGCACTAGACTAAATTCCCGTGTGTCCTCAAGAACGTTTGGTCATCATAAGTAAACAAACCGGCTTGTCCTTTGTGCTAAAAAGGATTGGGCCACTCGCTGCAATTATTACTCTCGCATTTTACTTACTTGTATTTTATTTATCTGCTATATCAAAACCCCACCTGAATACTTGTCTGTGAGCATTTACAGTGAATCCTTCATCGAAACTGCTTGTCAACACCTTCTGCTCCTCGTTGGGTTCGGCACTCTTATTTATCGAAAGTACTACGATACACCCCCTATACTTGTGGGTCATCACTTCTCAAGATCAAGAAGCGCTCGAACTGTCCAGCGGTTACGAAGCCCGCGGCAGTTCAGTCCACATAGTTTCATTGATCCCGGCGACCCTCCAACGTGGAGGTCACCGATCCTAAGATTTCTTATGTTTCCTCACCATTAACCACCTTTCTTTGTCTCTTTGGTGGCTGCACTTTTTGTGGAGTAGTATCAGAATTCTCCCCATTCTCTGTTGCAGTACCATTTTCCAGTAAGTGAACCTGTAGGGCAACCTTCCCTGGATTTGTATTTTGAGAATTACCACTTGCACGCGTGTTCACTGTTCCATCCACCTCTATCAGACGCTTCCTTGTCCCAAAACCTGCAGACAAGGGATTCTCAGTACTCCAATCCATGTTAGTAGTCTCAGAATTATTTAGTTCGCCTGGCACAAAACCTCTTCCTCTACCACGGCCCAAACCAGCCCTACATGCCGTCCCTCTGCCACCTCCCGTAGGATTACTTGATTCAAAGGTAACCTTCAGCCACTCACCCCACTGACATTGCTCCTTCCCATGAATTCCATCACCACATTCAGTAACCGTATGCCCCATCAAACCACAGAAGTAACAATAATCAGGTAATTTTTCATACTGAACTGGATATACTTTCCTCTCCTTTATAGTGATAGGCACAATAGGTACCAAAGGTTTGTTAACATCCATATGTACTCGAGCTCGCAAATACTTAGAGAAATTAAGCACCCCTTCGTTAACAATTACCTTGATCGGAGGCTCCCCCACTTTCTTTGCAACCTTCTCAGCAAGATCCTTCTTCTTCATCAACCCTTCTGGGATTCCTTGGATCCACGTCCAAACTGGTATTTTGTCAAGCTTGTAATCTTCCACATTAGTAAAGCCGTCATATTCTGACATAATTAGAGCAGCCCCTCGAAATAGCCAGGGTCCTCCATCCATCACACGATCCCAATCCCCTAAGCAATGAAATTGAGCAAGAAAGAGATTATCTCCTTTTGTTTTGAAAGTAACCGACTAAGCAGTTGTCCATGCACTACAAATTTGCTTGAAGAGTGCAGCATGGCTAAAAGGTTTTGAGGTATGAACCCTGAAAATCACCAGCCACTTGATCTCCCCAATCAGAGCATCAATCTCATCCGAAAAATCCAAACCTATTTCTTCCTCCCCACACAGATCCAAGCCCTCAAATCTATCCTCTAGATCTTCCCCCGGTACCTTACTTCCTGAGCCTTCTGCTGTATCAACATCCGCAGCACGATCCTTGGTCACTTCTTCTCCAGATTTTCGTCCCAGAACTGAATCTATTTTTTTCGGTAATGGTGGTGACGGCGGTGCTGCCCCCTGCCTATTTCCGCCATGCACAGGAAGAGAAAACTTCAGGACTAAACCCTCCTCCGATGCCTAGCACGAACGCGCGAGGACAAGGAAGAAAACACGTCGATCACTCCGATAGGAAGAGGACTCTCCCGGTCGCCCGCGAGAGGAAAATTGGAACCCTAGAAAACTAGGGGAAATTGAATATCATTATTCATCAGTTGTATACATTAATTTGACAGTAAAAATGCATGATGTAGATAATTTCCATACAAAAGAATTAGGTTCATTGACTAATATAACCCCCATCAATCGACGATATAAGTGTATCCATGAGTTCCACCTAGTACCGACTAATCGCCGTGTGAAACTCATATTTATTGGTTTCGTTGACAAGACATTTGCCACGGTCACCTATTTCCGTTACGATATATTGTATAATAAATAGTATTGTTCAACCAACGGTGAAAGACCTTAATTATATTGGTCTAAATGTATGTACAGATCAAAACTATCCTCCTTACAAGATCATGACCTACAAATACCATTCAGTGCCCGTGGTTAATTCATCCTGGCTATATATGGTATAAAAAAAACGGAATGATGCTCTAACGATAATACTTGGCCAAGATAGCATATCTCAACATCAAGAGTCCCTTGGCAGCTTCTCTTTCCTCTTTAGTGGAATCTATCCACAATCGCAGAGGTGCTTTGTCTTCCCTCCTTGTCCTTTCGAGGGACTTGCAACAGCCGTAATCCCGCTGGAAACCACCGTGCACACCGTCGTCCATCACGTGAAGCATAGGATCTTCTCTCTCTGCACGACGGGTCTTTGCTCGCCTCTTGTGATCCCGAACGGCGGCGGCCGCAGCAGCAGGCTGCCGCGCGCGCTTAATGGTACACCAATCGCTACCGCCGCCGCCCTTGCTCGTGAACAAGAAGAGGCAGCGCTGGCCTTCGTCCCCGCGCTTGCAGGCGTACAGGTCGACGCGGTCGCCCTTGCACAGGCCGCTGTCCTTCACGAACCGCCTCCACTCGGGCCCAAAGACCCGGTACGCCTTGTTGGAGTTGAGGTAGCGGATCCTCAACTCCTTCTCCCGACCCTCCGCATCGAGCAAGGTGAAGGGCACCGTGCGGCTGGCGTTCAGGCCGTCAACGTCGAGCTCATCCAGCTCCGGAAAGAGCTTGGGGATCGGCCCGCCGCGCACCATATCCCTGAGGAGCAGCAGCCGGTTCTGCCCCGCGTCGACATCGGACACCTCCAGCACCTTCCACAGCGCCCACTCGGCGCCGTGCACGCCCAGGCCAGCCATCACCTCCTGGTGGCGCGCTTCCTCCGCCGGCCCGATGCGCCAGCGAGAATCCATGGCGAGGCCGCCCTCCATTCGACGGGGAAGCGTCGGTTCGTGATCTATCTGCTCTTCTGGAATGCCAGAATTGGTTACCTGAGCATATATATGTCGTTGCCACTAAATACTCGGTAGATAGGATCTTTTAAATGGAATAAATAAGCACATATGTGATTTAAACTTTAAACAAAGGAAAGAGATTTTGTCCATATATTACCGCCCAGCCAAGCCGGCCCGGGAGTCTAAGCAGATGTTTTTCTGTTAACTAAGGGCATGTACAATAGTGGGCGCTAGGCCCAAGCGCAATGATCGGCAGTTAAGTTTTCTAATCCGAAGTTTTGACAAAAGAGACCACTTAGCCCAGTGAATTGTCAAAAAAGACCACCTCCGAAAATTATTGTCAAAAAGGACCACCTACGTCATGGCAGCACGCGTGCCAGGCGACACGTGTCACCTGCCGCCACAGCCGGAGGCGGCAGGCCTGCCGCCGTTGCCCCTGGCGGCATGTCCACGGTGATCAACAAACAGTATACTGATCGATGAACAGTACACGTTAGCTACAAAATTTGTTGAATTTGTCTTTTTTACTGAGCCCAAAATACAACATATTTTACAGTGATTTTTTGCACGATTGTAGTGCATAGAGTTAGCTACATGTAGGTATTTTTTTTTGAATTTTTTTAGATGTTTTAAAAAATTCAAAACGGACTACTGTTCATGGATCACGATATTATGAACATGCCGCCATTGGCTGTGGCGGCAGGCCCTGCCGCCTCCGGCTGTGGCGGCAGGCGACACGTGTCACCTGGCACGCGTGCCGCCACGACGTAGGTGGTCCTTTTTGACAATAATTTTCGAAGGTGGTCCTTTTTGACAATTCACTGGGCTAAGTGGTCTCTTTTGTCAAAAATTCTTCTAATCCTAGCGTCTCAGTGCAATCGACGCAAGAAAAAGAGCCGGGCGCTTGCTCTGAAGAAAGGAAGAAAGGAGGCGCGCAGCTGGACTGTTAAGCATCTGCTACTAGCGTCTTGCATTGAGAGGGCGGGCGCTTAAACTATTTTTAACCCAACAACATTTGTTTTTTCCTCTGTAAGCGTCCGGATAAGCGTCTTCCATTGTACTTGCCCTAAGCCAACGTGTACGGTCTTACCCCGATCGATAACGAATGAGGTGCACCCGCGCGCAGCAATGTATGTCTCGATCGAACAGATGGCCCATGGCCGTGACATATCTTGGGAGCTAAGTTAGGATATGATTGGTTTTGGAATCAAATGAAATGGAATGGTTCCATTCCAGTATAATGGAACCGTTCCATTCTAGTGTTTTGGTTGGAACAAATAAGTAGAACGGAATGGTTCTATTTTTTGTTGGGGAGTGCTGAGCGTCCCCGGGGATCAGACTCCTCCGCCTCCCCAGCTTGACATGTGTCAATTAATATAATTGTTTTCTTAGTTTTCCCTCCATCGTTTCCGCAAAGCACTCCCGTCCACGGAAGAAAAACGCACATGGGACTGAAGCACATGCCTGCAACTCCTACCACCCAGGCCATACCAACCACCCTTGTCGGCCAGCACCGGTGAGAGACGTCGCCGGCGTAGACCACGCAGGTAGCACCGTAGTAGCATCGCCCGCCAGCCTTTGGTAGCACCGCCAGCGGTAGGATGCAGCATATCCATCGGACGGACGTAGCACCGCCACTGGCCAGACGTAGCAGCACCACCGGCTTCCTTGCAACATCGTCGGCCGGTTTGTAGCAACCATTGCTGCCGCTCGTAGAAAGCGCCATCGCCGCTCGTCGCAGGCGCCGCTGCCACTCGTAGCAGCCGCCCGATGCCTCTTGTAGCAAGCGCCTCCGCCGCTCGTAGCAGCCGCCGATACCGCTCGTAACAAGCGTTGTCGCCTCTCGTAGCAGCCGCCCATGCTGCTCGTAGCAAGCGCCGCCGGGGACTGTAGCAGCGGCACCGAGCGCTTGCAGCGCGGCCGACAGCTTGTAGCAGTAGCAACGCCGATGGGGGCTTGCAGAAGCGTCGGTGCCCGCTCGTAGCGAAGCTGATGCCCTCTTGCAGCAGCACCGGTGGCCGTGGCTTGGTAGCACCGGCGGCTACCATTGGTAGCACCCGCGGCAGCCATTGGTAGCATCGTTGCCTCTCCCTTGCAGCACCTCCGGCCCGTCGCCCGCACCAGCTCCACCACGAAGCTCGCATCACCAACGCATGCCACTTTGCAGCAGCCACGACCAGGGATTAGCAGAGGGAAAAGGGGATCCCGGATAGGAGAGAGAAAGGGGATCCATCAAGGGTTCCCCGGTATTCTAAGAGACGGAGGATGACCTGTAGGGTGGTCGTGTATGGCTGGCGGAGCAGCGCACGATCCGGGACAGCGGCGGCGCATGGCGTTTGAGTGTGAGGTAGCGCTGGATGGCGGTGGGATCTAACCGGGCGAGAGAATAGAGAAACAGAGATGATGGTGGAAGATATGGTGCAAGGAAGAAGATAAGGTGCGGGGTGGAACCTGTCGCTGTTGACCACGCGGAGCGCCACGCGTCACGCTTACGAGCCGGAGGAAGCGAAGCGCGAAATCCCCCGGGGGTTCTACAGCGTTTTCCTTTTTTGTTTGGTTGCGGGATTGAGGAGTAGAATGAAATGTCATATATTCGTAAGCAAACTTGGTTTTTTGAGCCTAAACCTAAGTATTCATCCTAAATAGGAGTTGATTAGGAAACATCAAAGAAATGGCTATGGACTGAGAGAAAAATTAGACTGCAGCGAGTCAATATAGCCGCCGCCGAGCTTCCCGCAGCGGGCCTGGGTCACGCTGCCTCCGCCCTAGGGACCCTGCCGCGCCTGGCTCGCGCCGCCGCCTCCCTAGGACCCGCCGCACCTGGCTCGCGCCATCGCCTCCTTGGGACCCCGCAACCTCTGGCTTGCGCCGCCGCCACGCCTGCTGCACCAGCCATCACCGCCGCGCCAGGCTCCAGCTGCAGCCGTCGCACCCGCTGCACCGGCCGCCGTCGCCGCACCTGGCTTGCGCCGCCGCCACGCCTAGCTCTAGCCGCAGCCGTCGCGCCCGCTGCACCGGCCACCGCTGCGCCCCTAGTTGGGAGGGACGAGAAGAGAATGTATTGTTTCTTTCCTTTGACAGTAGTAATTAACGAGCTGTTCCACCCTATTCGACCGATTCGGTGGAACGTGTTGGTTCCGAATATAGGGGGATATTCCTTTTTAGGGAACATAGTTGGTTCCATTCTCCTGCCTAACCAAACACTGAATTGCTTCTAGGTATGGAACGGTTCCATTCCATTCCACCTCATTCCAAAATCAAACACACCCTTAGTACCTGCATCGCCCTCGATCGAGATAATTGCAAAAACCACCACAATTCACGAAGTAGTAACAAAAAATTCAATAGTTTTCAAAATTTTCATAACTAGCCACTAGTATTGCTTGATAGCATGATAAAAACGCTGATTTGTCAGTAAATACATGCTAACACAGTTTCTTACTAGTGGGACCCGCTATGACTGATGAGGTGGCACAAAATGTTGACACCGTTTAGCTGGCTGTTAAAATAGAGGTGAACAAACTATTAGATGTGGGACCTTCTTGTAATTGTTTGGGGGGGGGGGGGGGGGCAACTTGTCCTAGTCTTCCTCCACCAACCACCTCAAATCTCCTCCGCCTCCCCACCTCACTGGCGCAACCTCCCAGAGCAAGGATTCCACCGACGGCGCCTCCGATCACCGCCTCCATGCTAGAGTGCATGGAGGACCCGGCTGACATAGGCATCCCAAATGGGCCTGCCGAAATTAGTACCCGGAGTTTACTGAAGGCCCAATATCCGAAGAATAAGAAGATTCGGGAGCCCAAGATGTATTAAGGAAAGTTAGAATTGTAATAGGAAGTGTTATTTGTAAATGCTGGCGGGATGAGTTAGAAACCGTCCCGGACTACCGTAGCTTGTACAAAACGAAGCCCTCGGCTCCACCTCCTATATAAAGGGGAGTCGAGGGACGAAGAGGCAATCGAATCATTGTTACAAACCCTAGTTTTCATAATCGTCGAGTACTTTTCGGCTGAAACCTTCGAGATCTACTTGCCCTCTACTTCTAACTAAACCCTAGCCTACAATCCATAGGCATTGACAAGTTGATACCCTGTCAATTGGCGCCGTCTGTGGGAACTAGAGGCGTAAGGATCTGATCTCGATGGCACGTTCAAGATCTTCGACACCGTCAACCGCAAGCAACACAATGGATCGAGGTAAACAGATCGCTGCTGGTCTTGTCGATTTTGTTCCTCACCCACCCTCCCGTTTGGATGCATATGCGTATCTGGCGGAGCCCATGGAGATGACGTTTGGAAAGTTTCACTTTCGCGTCGAGAAGGAAGGATCGTATCGTGTCGAGATTCCAATTTCGTCGGGATCGTCGGCAGTCGATTCCGATTTTTCAAGCTATGCATCGTCAACCGAGTCAGGAGAAGAAACTTCGTCGACACGTTACGTCAGCACCAGAGCAAGAGAGAAACTCGCCAAGATCTTCAACGACATGTCGTTTGAGTCATCTGCGGACTCATATATAAGCGATGGCTCAAGCGATGTCGACAGTTACGACTTCATCGACAAATCTATCACAGTGGGCAAAGTCTTCATCAATCTCAACGATGATGTCACCAAACCCAACATAGATCTGAGTACAAAATATCATCAGATTTATGCCATTGAGGATCAAGAGGAAACATCTGAGGCTTTCGACGATCTGGGAAACCCATACGTCCATCCCTCCAATCTGCGACAAGGCCTGGGCAACAAATACGTCGGACCAGAGCCGCGAGATAGAGTTCAACTTTCACAAGCAGTGTGGGACAGAGCCGCGAGAGCTATGAATGGTACAGAACTAATGGCTACCACGGCCACACCAGAGGAATTACAAGCATATCAATATAGGCTCGCACGAGCTGCCAGAGAATTGGAAAACAGACGGCACGAGTTAAACGGGAGAAAGGAGGCGCTACGCATCCAGGCGAGAGAAGGGCAGATCTAAGTCGACAATCTAGAACTTCGGGTGATAGCCACGGAGAGGCTCGAAACAGAGCAAGATCAAGGTTGCAACATATACCCGAGGCGAAAGAGAGCACTTGGTCCAAAACCTCGACATGTCCTTCATGTCGATAGATACAAGAGGAAATATCATCCCTAAGACACCAGAGGCTGGGTATATGGCGACACATGCTTTTATCCTTGCATCTAAACCACCTCCAGGTGATCCAAGGGAAACACTATACAATATGGCGGTAGCAGGAGTTGGAGCTATGGGGACGAGCATTTGTATCAACGCCTCCCGAAGGAGCGGCAAGGCAAAATAGTCCAAGACCTGCAGCGAGCAACAGCGGCAGGCACTCGAAGGACCAAGTGGAGCAAGAGACACAGCAGCACAAGCAAGGGTCGACAGAGCGCGGCAAAGCAGAAGGGATCATCGGCAATCTCCGGAGCTTAATGACGAAGATATGTGCGGCCTGCCATGCTTCACGAGGAGAGTCCGAAAAACTCGAGTCCCCTCAGGATTCAAGTTACCCGACAACTTCAAGAAGTTCGACGGCTTTCAAGATCCGAGAGGATTGGCTAGTTGATTATCTCGAGACAGTGAAGCTCACAGGAGGAACCAGGGCAACAGCTATGCAAAGCATCCAGGTGCATTTGAGTGGAGCCGCACGATCTTGGATAAAGAAACTCACTCCAGGATCTAGCGACAGCTGGGAAAATTTCGAGGATGTGTTCGTCAAGAACTTCAGATCCACGTGCAAAAACCTGCGTCATTAGAGGAGTTGAGAGCGTGTCGACAAAAGCCGAGATGAGCCAATGAGAAAGTACATCCAAAGGTGGAATATCATCAAAAACTCGGCAGAAAATATATCCGACGAGAGAGCAATAGATGCGTTTGTAGCAGGGAATCAGGCGTGGAGATTTTGTCGAGGACTTAGGAAGGACCAATCCAAAGACAAGATTCTGCGTTAATGGAGATAGCAAACGAGATGGGCAGATGGAGAAGACGCTGTCCACAACAAACGGCACGAGTCGTCGAGAGGAGGACCGTGGTCGAAATTATCAACCGAGGCGACGATTTCCTCGGCAGTACCCGAATTATGACGCTCCAGGGCAAATTTCGGCAGGTTTTCGGGCAAACACAGGAGGAAGCAATAGAGATGACTATCAGAGAAGCAGTGAACAGCGAGGCGATAACAGGGATGATTCTCGCAACAACAGACAAAATAGCGGGCCTAGGTTCCCAAGGCCTTTCGTGTCCCTCGAAGAAATGATGAATGGGCCGTGTCAAATGCACTTTTTCCTCGATAACAACGGTAAAAGACAGTCGGGGCACCTGCGGAAAGACTCGTCGAAATTTTCGAGCAATGCTAAGGTATGCGAGAACGCTAACGCGCGGGCAACACGAGAGAAATCCTCGAGAACCCAGAAGCGAGATTCACTTGCCGCCTCCTCCCGCGATTACAGACGACAATCGGCATCAGCTTAGAATAGCGGTAGCACCTCCACCACCACCTTATGTTGATCCTAACTCCAACGGAGCGGTGTCAATGATTCAGAAGGGAAGGCCGTCCAATAGAGCTCAGAAAGTAATCTCACGACAGGTGTTTATGACAGAAAAAATGCCTCCACCAACAGTTGAGTATCTTAATTGGTCAGGACAAGATATCGGCTTCACCATAGCAGATCATCCGCAGCAAGTTCCTCGACCAGGGCAGTCAGCACTTATTCTGCCAGCAGTTATCGCGGGGTTTGATGTCTCTCGAGTGTTCATAGACGGGGGCAGCAGCCTCAACCTTATGTATGCAGATACATTGAGGAAGATGAACATATCTTTAGCAAACTTGAAGCCAACAGACACAAGGTTCCACGGCATCACACCGGAGAAACCAAGTTATCCATTGGGGAAGATCAATCTCGACGTTCGAGTTTGGGACCCGAGAAAATTATAGAATCGAGAGGCCGGAATTCGAAGTCGTAGATTTTCCGTCGCAATACCACGCTCCGTTGGGACGACCAGCATATGCTAGATTTATGGCGGTGCCACACTATACATACCTGTTGTGGAGGTTGCCTGGACCAAAGGGACCAATCACAGTCAAAGGAAGCTTTGCCTTAGCCGATAAGTGTGATAAGGATTTTCATCGGCTATCAGAAACTTTCGGGGTGCAAGCCGAGTATTTGGCGTCAAAAAGCATGACCGATTACGACGTACTGCCAGACGTTGGACGACCAAATAAAGAATCAACTTTCAATACCAGGAAAAATTCTAAGGAGGTGCAGATTCACCCGACAGACCCGAAAAAGACGACATCTATCGCAAACGACATGGATATCGCATAGGAAAGCGCGCTCGTCAAGTTCCTCCGTGAGCACTGGAAAATCTTCGCATGGTGTCCAGCTGACATGCCGGGAGTACCCAGGGAACTTGCCGAGCACCACCTAAACTTGGATCCATTAGCGAGACCAATAAAACAACCTTTGCGGCGTTTTTCGGAACCAAACCGCAAAGCTATGCTATCAGAAGTAAATCGACTGGAGGAAGCTGGTTTTATCAAAGAGATATCTACAGAAGCCACATGGGTAGCTAACCCAGTGATGGTGACGGAGAAACACGCGACAGTCCTTCGCATGTGCGTCGACTTTACGTGTCTCAATAAACATTGTCCAAAGGATCACTTCCCCCTCCCGAGGATCGATCAAATTATCGACTCTACGGCTGGATGTGAACGTCTTTCCTTCCTGGACGCATACTCTGGTTATAACCATATCAGATTGAAAGAGGAAGACGAGGCCAAAACAGCGTTCATAACACCTTACGGCGTGTTCTGTTACAGAACAATGCCTTTCGGTTTAAAAAACGCGGGAGCAACATATCAGAGGATGATGCAGAAGTGTTTGGCGACACAGATCGGGAAAAACGTGCAAGTGTACATCGACGATGTCGTCATAACGTCAAAAGAGGGGGCAACACTGATCGAGGATCTCAAGGAAACCTTCGACAACCTCCACAAATTCTGCCTCAAGCTGAACCCGACGAAGTGTTCCTTTGGCGTCCCAGCAGGAGAACTTCTAGGATTTCTAGAGTCAGCAAGAGGGATTGAAGCAAATCCCAACAAAATACAAGCTATCATAACAATGAGGAAGCCAACAAAGTTGAAAGAAATACGACAGACTAACCGGGCGAGTCGCGACTTTGAGCGGATTCGTCGCCGAGGTTGGGAGAAAAAGCGTTACCATTTTACGCTCTAATAAAGCAAGGAGATAAATTCCAGTGGAACGAAGAGGCCGATAGAGCCTTCGAGGAATTGAAGCGCACAATCTCGACACCACCAATTCTGGTGGCGCCGAAGGAAAAGGAACCTCTCCTGTTGTATATTGCAGCCACGCCCCAAGTGGTGAGCACGGTGCTAGTTGTCGAAAGAGAAGAAGAATGAAAACTTCACGGCGTGCAGAGGCCAGTATACTTCATCAGCGAAGTTTTATCGCCCTCAAAACAAAGGTACCCTCAGTACCAAAAGCTAGCATATGGAGTGTTCACAACAGCACGCAAATTGCGCCATTATTTTTCGGCACACCCGATCATAGTGGTCAATGAAGCTCCCTTGTCAAATATACTAAACAACCCAGAAGCTACGGGTCGTGTCTCCCTTTGGGGAATAGAACTTTCCCCTCGGGACATCACGTATGAAAAAGAAAAGCAATCAAGTCGCAAGTTCCGCCGGACTTCATCGCGAGTGGATGGAGTTGCAAAACACAGGACCTCCAGACTTGTCGAGAACCTGGACCATGAACTTTGATGGGTCCAAAAGACTAAAAGGGGCTGGCGCAGGAGTAGTACTTATATCACCTGAAGGCGACAAGTTGAAGTACATCCTTCGGATGACGTTCCCCAACGCATCTAACAATGAAGCAGAATATGAGGCTCTCATACACGGGATGAAGATGGCGAAAGCTTGCGGTGCAACTCGACTAAAAATCTTTGGCGACTCACAATTGGTGGCTCAGCAAGTTATGAACCAATGTGATGCAGTCAATGATAGCATGATGGCATACAAGGAAGTATACAACGAGCTCGAGAAGTTGTTCGATGGATGCGAAGTAAATCATATTAGTAGATTGAGCAACGATGAAGCCGACGTTCTTGCAAACATCGGGTCGCAATGCCTTGCAGTCCCGCCGAGTGTATTCCGGGAAGAGATAACAGAGAGATCCACCAAATCGACAAAATCAAAAAAGAAGGAGAAGAAACCCTCGGGGGCTACCAAGGAAAAGCAAGAAGAAGAAGAAGAAGATCAGGACCTGGTCATGGTGATACGAGATACCATGGATGCGGACGTACATATCGTACATCCTCGGGAAAGAAATACCCGATGATCCGGCTTGAGGCAAGGCGAGTAATTCGACGCTCCAAAGCTTTCACGGTGGTCAAAGGAGAATTGTATAAGCGAAGTATTTCAGGCGTCCTGCAAAGATGTGTCACACCCGAAGAAGGAAGAATAATTTTGAAGGATGTACACGAAGGAATATGTGGCCACCACGCAAGTAGTCGAGCTATTGCAGCCAAGGTCTTTCGGGCAGGATTCTACTGGTTGACAGCAATCGAGGACGCCAAGGAAATAGTAAGAACTTGCGACGCGTGTCAAAGGTTTGCCGCAAAACCCCACTCTCCAGCAGCAGAACTAACACCAATACCATTGTCATGGCCCTTTGCACAATGGGGACTTGATATGGTGGGTAAGTTACACAAATCCTGGCCAGGAGGAAAGGAGTACATGTTAGTAGCTGTCGACAAATTTACAAAGTGGATAGAAGCGAAGCCGATAAATTCACCGAGATGGAGCATCCGCGATAAAATTCATAAAAGGACTCGTCTTCGATTTGGAGTGCCTCACGAAGCATCATCACGGACAATGGCGGTAACTTCACATCCCACGAATTCAAAGATTATTGCGAAGAAGTGGGTATCAAGTTGCACTTCGCGTCGATTGCACATCCTCAAACCAATGGGCAAGTCGAGAAAGCCAATGGCATCATCTCGCAATGGCATCAAGAAACGACTGTTAGGACCACTGGAAAAAGCTCGACATACCTGGCCAGAAGAACTACCAAGTGTGTTGTGGAGCATCCGAACAACACCAAATACAGCGACACAGGAGACACCATTTTTCCTGGTCCATGGAGCAGAGGCAGTACTACCAATAGAAATAGAGCACGACTCCCCCAGAGTCACAGAGTATAATGAAGAAACTTCCAAGATAGCATTGGAAGACGACATCGACGCACTCGACGAAGCTCGAGACGAGGTACTATCAAGGGTAACCAAATACCAACAGGACTTGAAGAATTACCACAGTCGACGCTTGCGGCCAAGATCTTTTCGAGTGGGAGACCTAGTTCTTCGGCTCACGCAAAAAAGTCATGAAAAACTCGAGTCACCATGGCTTGGCCCTTACATTGTCACGGAAGTAATCGGAGGAGGAGCATACGGGATAAAGGACAAGAAGACAGGGGTGGAGGAGCAAAACCCCTGGAACGTGGCGCAACTCCGGCGGTTCTACGCCTAGAGTCGAAATATAGTCCTTGTAAAACTTCAATGTACTGAAACGCCCGCGAGTTTTCAGACGCGCTCTTTTCCTTTTTCGGGGCACCGAGTGGGGCCGGGAAAGGTTTTTAATGAGGCGGGCTCGCGGTGCTGCAATATAATAAAGATAGTGTCAATATAAATTTTCTTTATCGACATGTTCAAAGTCTCTGACCCGACGAATTTCAATATAGTTCATCGAAAAAGAAAAGCCTTGCCTTGGTATTAAAATACCTCGTGAGTCAATCAAAATACAAAATAGTACTCAATAAAGAAGCTCGGGGGGCTGATATTCGCAATAGATACATATTACATAAATGCCTTGGTTCAAAACTTCGCAATATACAAATACGAGTAAATAGCCACCGAAACACTCGGGGGCTAGATAAATATAGAAATATAATGATTGCTTCACAATATAATCACAGTCATGGGTTACAAAGAAGAGTTATCTACAAAAAGAAAATAATTAGTCCTGATTCAGTATGTCGTCAAGGGTAATTCTGTTTTCTTCAGGAGCGATGCCAAGAAAGTCAGCATAATGACCATCGGCAAAAAAGTCGGCATCCATCCGAAGAAGGTCTTCAATCATTTCTTCGGCTACAGGCGAAACTTTCGTGTTAATTCGATCAACACCAACTCTTCGGCGCTTTACCTTCTGATGGACTTTCGCAACAACTTGGGTCAGGTCAAGATTTGAGTGGCAGATCTGAAGCATGATAAGAGCAAATCTGGCGCCAGCTACCAGTTGAGCTTTCACAAAATCATGGATCCTGTGGGCATCCTTGAATTTCTCCATTAACTCGGGAAGAACCTTTGGTTGAACGTTCTGAGGAAACATGGAATTATAAACCATGGACAGGGTCTTGGTACAGAAGTCAAGGAAGTCGCGAGTTTGAGAAGCGTGATCCTGAAATCTGACAATCTGGCGGGTCCTCTCTGGGGTAGCCCAAAACAAAGAACCATGATCAAGGGAAAGATTAACGAGGAGGTTCGTCCTAGTATTTACCCTCTCTTCTTCGGCAGCAGCATCAGTAAAGGAACCTATCAAAACAACGGAGCAGAAAATTTTTAAGAGACATAGCAGGAAGACGGAAGATATTGAGGTTGAAACAAGCATACCCGACATATCCGCACTAGCTTCATTCATCAACTCGAGCATGAAATTTTCTCGAGTAGTCGCCTTTTCAGCCTCGGAAGCAGCGATTTCCTTGGCAGCCACGGCCTCACGAGCTTGCTGAAGTGCAACTTCTTCGGTTTCAGATGACTTGCGAGATTTTTCCATCATCACAAGTGTTTGCTTCTTCGCATACTGAAGTTGCTGCCGAAGTTCATCCAATTCTCGCGGCAAGGAATCTTCGACAGGTGCAGCATCAGCAAGAGGTCTCCTTGGGTGAGAAGAAGAAGGCGAAACATTGGAAGGAGCGGAAGATGGAGTATAGTTATCAAATACCAACTGAAATTTAACAAAGCAAGACAACATCAATCAACACGCAAAAGATAGAGTTTTCATTAATCTTTCGGAATAATTACAAAGGCCTTACAGTGGAGTTAATGAAGTACGTGTCGCCAAATAACTACTTTGGCGACAAGAGCAAAAGAGAAAGAAAGAAAAATAAAGAAGCATGCAACTAGACCTCCGGCCTTGATGAGCTAGGAGTCGAAGCTGGTTTGATCCCGAGATAAGCCAAGATTTTCTTCGTGTTGGGCTTGGCTGCCTTAATCAGGGACCTCCATCTTGATTGCTCTATCTGCTCGATGTCGCCAACTTTCGTCCAATCAACAGTCTGTTGGCTGTCAGCAACCAGAGCAACAGTACTTTCGACAGCAATTTTCATATTCTCTTGGCGCATCTTCAGTCCAAGGTCTTCTGATGAATTGAACATCTTGGCAAGGGCAAGGAAAGTCGGAGGCTCCTCTTTCTTCGGGAAGAAGTAGGGGAACAGCGCCGACAATCCTGCATTAGCATTGGCCACGCCTTCACGAATTTCGGACCCATGCAGCTCCAGATAGGAAAGTGCGTCAATGAGAGGGTCATCGACAGGATTCTCCAGATCAAAATCTTGGTTTGTTTGATCTGCCAAGGAAACAAAACGTTGGTCAAACAACAAGAAACAGCGGCTCTCATAAAAATAGAAGGGATCAATAATATTACTGAAAGTGCGTCGACTTTGTGATTTCAGGCGCTTGAGGATCCCCTGTTCATGAGAAGCTTGTGCAGCTTTGTGCTCGTTTAAGGCAGATGCAGTATCCTCAAGTTTTTTCTGCAGTTCCTCAACACTAGCAGCTTTTGCTTTGGCTTCATCAGCCTCGGCTTTGGCTTCGTTAGCAACAAGTTCGGCTTTCTTGCGAGCCGCCTCACTTTGCTCAAGTTTTTGAGCAAGTGCGTCGGCACGTTTGTTGGCCTCTGCAAGTTTTTCTGTCGAGATATAAAAAAAAAGAGTAGAAAGATCAAAAACCGCGACAAGCAACAGGAGTAAAAAGTCAAGAAAAAATGGCAAGTATAAAAGTTGTTACCTTCGGCTCTGCTAGCATATTCACGGTACCCAATAAATTGGGATCCGATGCGGAGAAGCTCTTTGATCATGGGCTGTTAAAGAAGAATACAGAAAAAGAAACATCGGCATGAAAAAGAGAGTGAAGGCGTGAAAAAACAAAATAGAAGAAATATAGATATCGACAAACTTACATCATCTAAGAGCAGAGTCGACGAGCTGCCCAATTGAGGGGCAGGTTCAACAATCGTTTCAACCCTTGTCCTTTTTGGTGAAGGAGCAAGGGGGCTTGCTGGCGGAGTTGTGGTGACGACGTTTTGTTGAGGAGGCGAGGATTCTTCTCCTTCAACTAGCGTGTCTGAGGCAAGTACAGTATGTGACGTGCTTGTCCGAGGAGCCACGTCAACAGTTGGTACTTCTTCCTCGTCATCACTGTTGATCAAAAATCGGCAGCATAAAAAGCAAGACAAGATAAACATCTCGAGTACAGAAATAGGGAGAAATAAAGATGACTTACGAGCTGACGAGGGATTCAATATAAGGATCATAAGTTGCCTTCGGATGAGAAGGAACAACTTTTTCAGCCTTAGAAGTGCCAGAATCCTCGGCATCATTCCTTTTCCTTTTGTTCCTTGGGGAAACAGCGAGGAGGAAGGGATTGCGTCGACTCGCTGGCTTCAGATTCAACTTCTTTTTCATGGGAAGCCGTAGATTTGTGAGAACCTGCGACTTCACTTTCAGGAATAGAAGAACCTTGGGTGTCTTCGGCAACGATAGCTTGTTCTTCGACTTCTCCATCCTCAGGAAGAGGAGGAAGGGAAGCCATAGTAGGATGGTTTGCAAGAAAATAGCGACAAAAGAAAAATTAGAGAGATACCAATACAGTGAGATGCAGGGAAAGTTCGGAACAAGACAGAAACTCGAGAAGACAAAATACCTCGGGAAGAGGATTGGCGGCGCTGTATGGTTCCACTCGACAAGAGGAGGGAATAGGATCCTTCTTGGCTAGGCGAGAAACTCTTCGAATCAATTTCTCCAAGTCCTTTGCAGAAAGATCACTGGAGATTCTATTGGCGTCGTTTTCACCAGAATACGTCCAAAGGGGATTTTTGCGAGCCTGAAGAGGCTGCACTCTAATCCTAAGGAAGTAGGCAGTGATTTGAACACCGGATAGTTCTTTGCCTCGAGTATTTTGAAGTTGATGAATACGAGACATAAGTGCTTCGTCGCCTTTTCTCTTCTTCGGAAGCTTCAGTGTCCCGAGAACGGCGGCGCTGAATTTTGGCACTTCCGTCGAAAGGGATTATGTTGTGTTCCACAGAGTTGGCACTTTCTTCATGAATGTAGAGCCATTTTTTGCGCCATCCTTGGACAGAATCAGGAAACTTGACGTCGAAATAATCAACATCAGTTCGGACATAGATAACAACGCCGCCTATGTTATAGGTGGCGTTGTGGGAGCCATTGCGGCGGAGGCAGAAAATGCGTTTCCACAGAGCCCAATTAGGAGGAATTCCAAGGAAGCATTCGCACAGTGTGATAAAAATGGAAATGTGAAGGATGGAATTGGGGGTCAACTGGTGCAGTTGAATCCCGTAAACAAAAAGAAGGCCGCGGAGGAAATCGTGAATTGGGGCCGAAAGGCCGCGGATGAGGTGATCAACGAAACTAACCCGGTACTCCATTGGAGGGTTGGGGTAGCTTTCTTCGCTGGGAAAGCGGATGGCGTCTTCTTTCTTCATCAGGCCAAGCCTCTTCAGCGTGTTGGCATCCTGGTTGGAGATTTTAGATCTCTCCCACTCAAGATCTTCGGCGGCCATCTTGGACTCTGGAGTGTTGTGGCGAGTGAGTCGCGTGCGCGGTGGCATCAATGGCAATGGAAAAAGCAATGTTCGTGGTTGCGGAAGATCAGAGAGAGTTGGGCGCAGGTGAAGTTTTTGCAAAGAGGAACAGATGGGCGGCGGAAGCGAAGGAGTGAACGGAGGTTGAAGAAAGGTTTATATAAGAATCGGGTGAAGCAATGCACCGTTGGATGAAGAAATCGTGTGGTGAAAAAAGATCTTCTAGATAAAAGGGTAAAAAGGTATTTTTACTGAGATAGGCGTTATCGTACGTACGCCGAGAAAAGCGGAGGACGTGTGTCCCCCACTTACACGACGTGTCAACGTGGTGGAAGCAATGGACCTACAAGGCAGAAAACCACGACTACTAACAGAGATAAAGTAAATTTGATTAAGGGAAGCATGCCGACAAGAAAAATAAAAGAAGATTGGCGACACGAGAAGTTATTAAATACTTCGGGAGCTTTTGATCAAATACAAGTTTTTGCCCAAATGCTCGGGGGCTACTTCGATAAAAAGAAAAATTTCGAGTATGGCAATATAGAAATTGCGGGAGCCTACAACCAAGCACAAGTCCTTGGCTGTAGCCTCGGGGGCTACTCCCATCGGGAGCGCTGTTCGCGCACCCGAAAGATAAAAAAAAAAAGAGACATCATATTGGGAAATAATGACAATATGGCGACAAGGTGGACTAACATGTTGAGCCTACAACCAAGCACAAGTCCTTGGCTGTAGCCTCGGGGGCTACTCCCATCGGGAACGCTGTTCGCGTACCCGATGAAATTAAAAAAAAAAGGATAGAAAAGCAAGAGAGTATATTTCGAGTTATAATTAACTCTACATATACTCCCATCGGGAGAGCAATATAAGTCATATTTGACTCGATGAAATGTGCCATTCCAACAGCCGGAAAAGCACTCGACAATATATTCTCAGAACGCCAAAGTTGCGATCAATTTCTGAATGCCGCAAATTTGCGAAGGTAAGACCCGGATCCGTTCTGCCGGGCGTGGCATCGCCGAAAACTGCGCTCTGCTACTTTTATCCGTATCAACGGATACGAAGAAAAATCCTAACGGACGCGTTAGGTACTCGATAAATTTGGCCGGGACTCGACGGAATGGTAAGACCTTAAGCGGCACTCGTCGAAGTTTACACCAGTATCCCGAGATCATGTCCGGGGACGTGGTCTTGAAGTAGGTTTTTGCGGATTGCCACTAGAGCGGTTAACTAGTACCTGACCCGTCGGATGAACTAGCCCCAACTACCATTATCCACTGTACAATATAGAATTTCATGTGAAGAAATATAAAAAAGTTAAAGCTCTCGAATAAAAATAAACAGTGGAGATTTTCCTTGACTCTACGATTCAAGCAAAATCTCGGGGGCTACTGACATAGGCATCCCAAATGGGCCTGCCGAAATTAGTACCCGGGGTTTACTGAAGGCCCAATATCCGAAGAATAAGAAGATTCGGGAGCCCAAGATGTATTAAGGAAAGTTAGAATTGTAATAGGAAGTGTTATTTGTAAATACGGCGGGATGAGTTAGAAACCGTCCCGGACTCCGTAGCTTGTACAAAACGAAGCCCTCGGCTCCGCCTCCTATATAAAGGGGAGTCGAGGGACGAAGAGGCAATCGAATCATTGTTACAAACCCTAGTTTTCATAATCGTCGAGTACTTTTCGGCTGAAACCTTCGAGATCTACTTGCCCTCTACTTCTAACTAAACCCTAGCCTACAATCCATAGGCATTGACAAGTTGATACCCTGTCACCGGCTGCCCCCAACGACCCCGCAACCCACGGTCCCCACCCCCATTAATACCTGCACAATATCTATCCACGTTCAACTCGAGGCGCACATCCTTTCTCGGCGCCGGAAGTTCGTATTCCCCCAGACGATGCCACCTCGAGCTCCAGCATCTTTCCCAACCACCTCCAGCGTGTTGCTAGCTTGCAGCCTAGTCAACCATTATCGCACGCCACGTCGGTTGGACCACGAGACAACGGAGAAGCGGACATCGATCCACACCCCTCCTTGATCTTAATAGCGGTGGGCCTCCCACTCCATGCATCGAAGGAAAGCAGTGCCACGTCTAGCTTGACCTTTTGCGGTGGCCAACGACAAGGTGGTTGTGCGGTAGTCGGCGATGTGGGGTACAATATCCGGTGGGGTGGGTTGGGAGAGCCGACGACCTAACCTGGGTTCACGCTTGGCCTCGCAGGTGGATCCATGAATCCATCTAGCTCCGGATGACTCTCCTACACTTTCCCAGCTCCCGTGCAACGCCACCATGGCCGACCACGGTCACACATCTCCCCCCGCGCGACAAGATGCGATGGGCAGGGTGTAAATAAAAGATTGAAAAAATGAAAATAAATAAGAAAGGAGTACTATCTAACAGTGGCCTTTAACCCTCATCTAGTGCCACATGAGCAATAACAATGTACCTGACCGGTTATAAAGACTATTAGCATGGATAATTCGGCCGATCATTGTTGGTTGACACGATTGTCAACCAATATTGGTGGTTATTTGCGAAATTTTTGAAAAACCGCTGGTTTTTTCACAATGTCATGAATTGTGATGGTTGTTTTTGTAATTTTCTCCCCTCGATCAGGAGGAGGGTTTTGACGATTATGGGTTAGTTGGTCTCTCGTTCGAGTATGTGATGCGAGGAGAGAAACCATGGAATTTCATGACACGGGCAGTATACTGCATATTTTAGAACACAAAAGCTTTATGCTGTGCTAGCATTGTTTGAACCGAATTCAGTTTTTCCAAGCCCCTTTTCACAAGGTGTTGTCTCTTAGCACGCTATTCTACACGGTGTTGTAATTGAAAAAAAAAACACCTGGCAAGGTTATATAAGACACAAAAAGTACATGGCATCTCCACTTCGTCAATAATAACAAGTATGATCATAACATACGAAAATATGCACACAGGCAAGGAGAACGATTGAAAGCCCCAAAGTAGGTCCGGCCTCTGGATGAGGCCGTACATTCAAGGAGTGGCCGAGAGGAGATGCATAAACATACTCACGTGTGGTTCGTGCCCTTAGCATAGAACATATAACAAGAACTGAGGTCATAGGGGCCACAAGTGAGCGCAAATAAGATTTTGCGGCGGTTTACCTATGGATGCTTCTTATAAGTTATTATTCCAAAAGCAAATTTAGTGGAGAAACATGAAATGAAATCATGATCATCTCCAACAACTTATCTTTTTCAGGTAGAACAAGTGATGCGTTCCGTAAAATCTAATGAAGATAACAAGACTCGGGAACAAACAAGGCCAAACATGCAACTACGACTTGCAAGACCGACAAAGTAAACAATAAATATGTTTAGTAGGATGTGGAAGGTAAAGGCTATATCATGGCTGCATGATATCTAAGAGGATAGGAAGCTAGACTATACAACATGGTAATACCAAGGCTAGAATAAGAGAGGCAAAGGCATCAAAATAGGTAGCAAGGGGATGCTTGCTTCGCAAAATGTTGTGAAGGTAAAACAGGAGAACTTAACATCCCTCACATAAACTTCAAGTCGTATCCGAGAAAAAGCAAAGATCTAAAAGAAACAACAGATACAACACTTCCAACTACAACAAAAAATTCAACATTTATGCATGATGTGGAAAAGACGAAGCAATTCAAATTATCAAAATTAAGCGGAATTGGAATCTAGACAAACACAATTTGGTACGAGGCATTTTCCTGCCCTGCGCTCCCATTTTCGCTGCTAAACGGGCGAGAAATCACAAGCCACAAAATTCAAAATTCAAAAAGAAATAAGTCACAGTCACAGACTCACAGCGTTGCGCCCAGTTTACACAAGCATTACACTTGAATCAAATGTACACTTGGGGAAAGATAAAACAAAACAAAAAAATGTGAGACACGGAAGAAGAATATTTACCGGGAGATCACAGAATAAGATAGGAGGAAATTGAGTAATTGACATCATACATGCAAAAAGACACCGGCCGTGCGTGTACGGGCACCGGCACGACAGGGAGCTAGAGCTCGATCGATGAAGCTGGGTCCTCAGCGATGCGTGAGAGGTGCGGGTGCCACGACGCGGCGTGGCTACCGGTGCTCATGCGCCGGCGGTGCTGCTCCTTCCTGTTCGTCTCCGGCGACCTCAATCCCAACCGACCCTCGACGTCTGCGTCCGCGGCCGCGCTGCCTTCCGATTTGCTGCGGACGTGCTGCCGGTGTCGTCTCCGTTCCTCCTCAGCCGAGCCGGCACTCGTCCTCTTCGTCTTCTTCTTGGCATCGGCAGGCACGGATGCCGCCGGGATGAGGAAGTAGATCTCGCCGCGCTCGAGCTCGGCCTCCGGCGACACGATGATCACGATCCGCGGCACCCCCTGCTGCCTCGTGGACGCGCAGGGCCTGCTGAGCACGTGGTCCGGGTGTGCCGCCAGGACCTCGCCGGCGGACACGGCCCTGCCGTACTCGTCGACGCGACCGCTCAGGTGCACGATCCGGACCAGGTCCAGCGCGCCGCAGGGCAGCATGCACGCCAGGCAGCACCTCAGGCTGTTCCCCATTGACTCAGCTCAGAGTTGCTGCCTGCCTAGGCGCTTCTTCTTGTTAACTCCCTGTAGAAGATATCTCTGTTCGTGGCGTGATGTGACGATCGAGGACGCATATAAGGAGAGGTCTCGACAAGGTGGCCGAGAAGAATAATGGTCACCGTTTGGTGAGGTGCCAGAGTATTAAATCTAGCGACCGAGCCCCTAATCAAGATCGATCACTCATGTGTGTGTGAGCGTGTGTCGTCCTGGCCTTATCTAGATTCTTAACCAGTACTCACGCATCTAACATCTAACTAATTAATCAGTGCGTCAGGGAAGAGCAGCTAGCCCCCCATATTCCATGATTAGTATTTTTGAGCTAGAAATTGAGCTTATGTTTTTATTTATATTTCCCCTCGATCGACCGATCCATTGGTCTCAATAATGGAACAGCACACTGATGCGCACGTACAGCCATGCTGCCTTGCTGGACATCTTGGCTGTATACATGCATGGCCCATCTCATGAGTGCATGGTTGCAGCATGACTGCATGAGTGCTGCAAGCTAGTATGAATCCACAATTAGATATGGGAGTTTTGTTAGGCATGATTATTATATATAGTATTCAGCTGCTTTTGTTAATTGTTTATTCGTTTGGTTGTTCGATCCATGACGCATAAGTTACATCACCTATTTCGGCCGTTCCTAGGTCCGTTGAACATCCCTCTTTCGTCCCCTCTAAGGCGATCCAGGGGAAGACACCCTAGCATCATCAGGTCCTTTCCCATGTCCCTCCCCTCCGCCGCTGTTGCCGCTCCGTCCGCGGTGGCGGCAGGCCCTACTCGCAAAGGGGAGGGGGAATTCGACTGTACTCAAGCGGTAGAGCAAGGAAGATGGGTGGCATCCCTGCTTATTGCTAGGTGTTGGCGTTCGCGTCGATCGCAAGGGGGGGTGCCGTGATCGGTGCTCGAGGCGCACATCCTCGTACATCATTCGGTTGGGCATCAGGTAATCGCGGTGGTGGTGTGCAGGTAAGGACCAGCAGTTCTGGTTTGAATAACATCAGTTGATAGGGCGGTGGAATGGTGGAAGACGGTGATGAGGCCGGTGAGCAAGAAAGTGGGCGACAATTGTGGCGCCCGTTGCTTCTCCTTTCCCATCTGGTGACCCAAGATCGCATCGGCGATCCCATCCAATATAAACTAGGCATGCCGTTGCAAAAGCTTCTGGTTCTTAGCGGTGATGCGTCAGCTCTGTCGGGCCTTGTGGCACCGTCGCAAGACCTTGGTATGCTTGTGCTGCCCAAGGACGTCACCCCATTCATCCTGATCTGCCACGACATGCACCCTGGTTGTGGATGCATCACCGGCGCCATAGAAGGTTGTGTGCCCGGGTATGTGGTGTTTAGCAACCACATATTGTTGCCATCTTCGAAAAATCGGCACCTCTTGGCCCCTATTACAAGGTGTTGACGTGGGAAGTTAAGGTGGTCGTGCTTGAAGATCGGTTAGGCTCCAACGGTTTTATCTCGCATGCTCATGTTGAGTCGAGATTGCCTTTCCGCCTGTGGCTGTCCCGGAGAGTATCCGCTGATCATTGTGTGCATATGGTTGCAAAACCGTGCACATGATGAATGTGAGACGGACGATTGGTGAATTGCAGCAGATCGGCACGTGGGCGGCGACAGGGGATGACTTCGTTCTAGCTTGGTGGTGCTTTTTAAGCTCCGTGTCTATGTTTCTACGATGAAAACCTAAGTCTACCCTTCGCCTTTATTGGTTGTACCTGACAATAATGGTTCTATAGTTATGTCATTATGAAGATCGGACTGTTCGGGGTGAACAACATGGTTATGCGCGCACAATTACCTTTGAAGCCTCGTTTTAGAGAAACTGAGACGTAGTCTAGCATCGATCCATGTGTACCACCGTGGAAGGTTCCATCAACTAGCTACACTATATTGATAGACAGATGCAAAGCTCGATTAAGTGTCAGGGCCGGATAATTGTACTTGAACCGTCGTTTTGCTACCGCCGTACGCCCGTACCTTGTGTTTGTGGAAGAAGCTACACCAGCAGCCCAGCTCACCACGTAATTGACCTGGTCACTTTGAGGGTTGATGCTGGGATGGACGCGCATTTGGACAACCAAGGATATCAGCTCCGTCCCATATCACGATATCCGCTCGTCGGGCGTTTGTATTTTGCAGATATTTTTATGTAAAAGAAATATATATTAATATCATGGAGAGTTGGAGATACCAATTACATAAACAATGTAGTGCTTTAATGGCAATACGAATACACACAGCTAAAAGCGGGGGGGAAAAAAAAAGTCCAGCTACAGTGATCTATTCGTTGTAGAAGCGGCCCAAACACCACCAGATAGCACTAGAGATCCGTCTTCTCCAAAAGTGACACCTCAAAAAAGAGAACATTGCACAAACATCGTCATCGCTCTGATCATAGATAATAGGTTTCACCCAGGAAAACATCCGCACTCCAAAAATAATGTCTTCAACAAGATTATACTAGGCACAACTAATTATGGCTAGACCTTGAATTTTCACGCTGCAAGTTTAAACTCTAAATTTCTCATGTGCTTCCGTCCCTACTTGCCGATGCCGCTGCTCCAACTTTCTTTTGTTGAACGAGCCGCTGCTCCAACTCATGAATCACCAACCCAAAACCTCATCGCCACCAGGACTCAAACCACCATTACTAGTCCACAGACACCACCTTCCATGTCATTCTCCGCGACTAACTTCACCATGGAACTAAAGACATATCACATGGAAAACACCCAGATCAAGATATAGGGTTTCCACCACGCACCCACCCCGGCCCTGCACCTCGACCGCCGGTCATGGCGCCGTTGGGAGAGGACCTCTACCACCTCCCCGACCAGGGGCACCACCCTGATCGCTACACGACGTAGCGCCGGCCAACACTGCCCAAGCAGCCATGGCGGCCATCCCTGGAAACCACCACCCCAGACCACCTTCGGTCCCTGGGCCCGCTAGCTTGGCGAGTGCTGGTGGCAGGGAGCTTTGGTGGCGCGCGCAATGTTGCCCCCGGTGCCGCCCTAGGGTGCGACACACCAGGGGCTCGGCATTTTTTTTGCAGGTAGGGTGCATTTTCGTTAATGTTCTGAGTTGTGTTTTGGCACTTGGACGGACGATCTTGGAAGATTACTTGTTACTCCCTGATTGCCTGTACATGTACGTACAGTATTACTGCACTAGCTAGGTTCATTGTGTTCGTGTAAACGGGAACTGAGATGTAACCGTGAGTGCGTCGAGCTTACGCCTCGACATGTGTGCCAGGGGCCAACCAAACAAAAATTCACGAACGCGCGCATGTGCTGGCAATCCGCGTGGGTGTGGTGGAACAAGGGTCTGGATCCGATCACACCAGGTTGCGAGCCATCGACGCGCACGTGCATGGGTCCGTTTTTGTCCATGTCTGATGCACCTTCCTTGTCCACCAGTGGGTACGGCACGGTCGCACGGAGCAACCCAACATGTGTGCCTTGGCGTATTTACGTACCATACGACGGGAACACGTACACGTCGGCAACGATGGTGCTGTTCTAGCCTGATCGATATGCAGGGAACCTTCATCATACTATTATATTTTTTGGAAGAGTATTTGAAAGGATTTGAGGGGCTAGGTGAACACCAAACCGCTTTCATCCTCATTCCCCAAACAACCTGGAGGTGGGAATACGAGAAAAGTAAATAAGACGTAAAAGAGGCTAGCAGCTGGATGCGGCAAGTTGTTCGAGTACCTACGGTGGGATACTCCAAGGCCACGATCTAGTGGTCTGTCAACCTCCTGGCAGCCGACCATCTGGGAGGTCCTTCAACTCTGGCCGAAGCAGCGGTGGAGGTAGGATCCAGACATTGGGGAGGCCAGAATTTTTTTTCCAATTAGAAGGACTAGGATTTTTTTTTCAAGTAGCAGGGTGTGGATTTTTTTTTTCTCAAACAGGAGGATCAGGTGGAATAACAACAATGTTTTCGTGACAATATATGGCAATACTGTTTGGTGATAAGTGCTGGCTAGTTGACAAGATGTTTTTTTCTTTGTTAAGAGGGCCTGGGAGTACGTGACTGGATGTAATCTTATGTGCCTTAGAATTGGAAGATAAATTTACTACACCGTATACACTCACCTGACTTAACAAAACAATTAACAGGCCTGCCTCCAGCCGAGGCCCATGCAATCAAGTAGTGCTTCCTCGGTTCCTCTAGCAGCGAAATGACCCCCTCACCTCTGCATCTATGGCCAACGCTAACGACGGGTGAGAAACCTTGAGAATGAACTAAGCTTATATATATATCTTCCTGGGAAGCTGTGGCATACGCGTAGCATTTTAAAATTTAAATTGCCTTAAACTGTGTGTGAGAATCTGAGAGAGGTTGTGTGGTGCTGCACGGTAAGACAATTATGTGGCGCAACCTCTAAAGCTCTTGGATTGATTTTCGAGATTTCCAGTAAACCCGTAGAGATATTTGGAACTTGAGTTTGGGATCAATTTCGATCGACGTTGCAACGACAGAATGTGCAAATCATGCCACGTCCTAGCTAGTTGATACTAAGATGTCTCGTTGCTAGCTAGCCCCTGCAGGCAACAAAGGGGGGAAATGGAATTTGAGGACTGAAATCGATTTCTTGATGCTACGACAGAATGTGCAAATCAATTTCTTAATTATGCTGAAATCGACTCGGGTTCGGTCCAACGCTATAGAGGGTTACTCAATTAAGGTCTCCTCGTCCAACTCGGAAATAAATTCAGGACTTTGCTCTCCAGGCTAGGTAGTTATAAATATGCCACGAGGGTCGTCGTGTTCGTTCCGCGACAGGACCATGGAGTCAATTGCAAAGGAGATTGTGCGTGAGATATTGTTGAAGCTGCGGACGTGGGACGTTGGGCGATGCCGCTGCGTCTGCAGGCAATGGCACAGCATCCTGACGGACGCCTCCTTCGTCGACCAGCATGTCCAAGCCGCCCATGTCGTCTCCGGCTCTGGTGCCGAGGCGTTGGCCGTCACGGAGATACGCGGGCGCGGCATTGGGCTTGACATGGTCGTCCTTAGTGCCTCATCGGCGAAGCCCATCTGCCGGGTCACTGACTTGGCTCCCGATTACCACTGTGCCAGCGCCTGCAACGGCTTCCTCCTCCTCACATCAGATGATGGAAAATGGCCGGTGTTCGTGTGTAACCCTATCACCGGCGAGAAGCTGAAAATTCCAGCGCCACCCAAGATCAAGATCACCTTCTGCGAAACGTACGCCATGGGGTTCAGCCCGTCCACCCGGCAGTACAAGGTGTTCCGCCTCGCCTCCGAGAAACCTGTATATTGGGAGGAGACATTGTACAGCTATTTGGATGTGTACACCTTGGGCGACGATGCCGGATCATGGCGGCAGCACCCACAAATGTTCTTGAATCGCGCACTATACGACCACTATTCCCCGCCACCTGCCCTCGTGGATGGCAAGCTCTATGTGCTGACGGAACACCGGGATCGCGAGGTGCCTCACATGATGCTGGTGATCGACGTGGCGAGCGAGGCGCACTACACCTACCGCCTCCCCCTGCTGGAGGAGTTCACAAGGGAGGTCGAGGCAGAGGTGCATCTCTTTGAGATGTGGGGGCGGTTGTACGTTGCCGTACACTTTATTGGCCAGCATCTTCTCCACTTCTGGGTCATGCCGCCATGGACGAACGACGGGATGTTACATGTCAGGTGGGAACTATGCTACACCTTCTATGTGGATGATGATGACATTCGCAAAAGTCATCTACGGAAGAGGAGCCCCTGGCATGATGCCCGTGACGGGATGCTTTGCTATAGACTAGGTGACTGTCTCTACAAGTACAACACTACCAAGGACGACCAACGGAAGAAGAAGAAGCAGGCTGGTGGTTTCTCAGAATGGGACCACCGGATCCAGCTTCCTGTGGCCCCTTTACCAACCAAGCAGCGGTGTAACTTCTATGGCGGTTACCGTTATCAGAGAAGACAAAGAGCAAGACCAATTTGAGCACGGCTTGATACATGCTTTGCGATGCAAACAATTGTTCGAGCGGTGCTCTACGTGCCCACCCAATCGCAGTGACCATCCAATACGAGGTGTCAAGAGGGATCATGTCATGGACCCACCTATTGCCTATACCGCTCAAGCACGGAAGAAACAAGAGCTGGAGATTCTCAAGAGCGGATCAGCGGATCAACGAGATCAATTGCGACGATCAAAGAGGGAGCTAACGAGGACAACTCGATTCAGTGGGCCTGAGTGGACAGCGTGATCGTACGGCGTCCAGACATTGACATGCATGAAGGCGGTGAAGCAACTGACCATCTACGAGAAACCACCAGCGCGTCCCGGCATGGTTCTGTTATTTAGAGCATCTTCACGGACGGTCTCTATAGCAGTCCTGATAGAGATTTAGGGGCCGGCGTTGTTTTTGAGCTCACATGGGCAGCGTCCCAAGAATGCCACTTTCTCGGATTTTTTAAGGACATGCATTGTAGATAGGTTTCCAAACATTTATTCACCCTCTCACTTTGGCCATTTGTCTAAGGGTAAAGGGTGGTAGGATGTGTACTCATGTGTAGCTTAATTCCTAGTGCCTTGGAAAGATCTTGACATAAATGGATTGTAAATATTGTGCCCATGTTTGTGACAATCGCCAAGGGGATGCAGTGCAGTTTGAATATATTGTCAGTAAATGATTTTGCCACAATCTTGACTGTAATTAGATGCTCCAGGGCAATAAAGTTTGCATACTTTGTGAATCTTTGGAAGGCTGGAGCCCCGCTGGTTCACAAATTGCACCTCTGATTCTCCATGCAATGCAGATTGTGGACGACTGATAGGCTTCAGTGAAGAGGCTTGCAACACCCAAGTGCTCGTGCCCTCTGCTGCCAAGAGCCGGAGACGGCAGTGTTCCTTCTCACGCGAGATTTGGTAGACCCTGCTCCTGAAGTACATGCTTCACCGCCTAACTACGGAGGCGTCGGCGGATTTCAATTCGTGGTGGAGCTCTATGGGGGAGAGTGCCCTCCCTCGCTCCGGCAAGAGCTGAACGCGCTCGTAATTCTCGTGGCTAGGCGACTGTGGCTGGAGAGGAACAACCGAGTTTTTTACAAGTTTGCAATGCTGCCTGGGGAGGTTTTCCGAATGATTTCTGAAGAATTCGAGCAGCGGAAGAAAGCGGGGTTGTGTGGGTTATCAGGAGATAGCTAGATCTCTATGCCGTCAGTGGAGTGAGACCTGATCGCATGTGATCGGTCTTAGGACCATAATCTTGTAATCAACTCTCTTTCTATCTTAACATGGAAGACATGCAAGCCTTTTGCATGTTCTTGAAAAAAAAACTAGGTCCATGCTAGTATGAGTCCAAGCCATGTCATGAATTGGTAAGGGTTGGATTTTCCCGCATCAATTGATGTGTTCTGGTTTATATATTTGGCATATTGGCTGAACTGTGCCATTTCCTGCCTCATAGATGGCCAATAGAAAATAAGATGCAATCTTTGGTATGTAGCCCTTTCACCTGAGTGTCCACCTAGCTCAAAGGAGTGAAATGTTGGTATGGGTTTGGTTTTAATTGCTGGATCTGCAAAAAAGGTAACTATTCTGGTGTTGCATCTTAGTATTCCATGCCTGAGTGTGTAAGTTGGTTTACTATTTGGGTCAAGTGCCTGTTTTGCAAGGAGGGATTTGCATTTGTCATCTGTTTCATAACGTTGTACTACTTCAGTTATCCAAGATGGCTATTTTTTTAATGATAGCAGGAGAACTCTGAACTGCTCAGTTTATTGGAGGAAAATCGGGCGAAAACCTTTACATCAACCGCAACACGGCTAGACATACAGAGCGCCAGGAAGGCCAGCAACGACGCAAACAGAGAAGCTTCAGTTTTACTATCGAGAGGGCATCTGCAACTCTGATTTCTTTGTCTCTCTTACATTTCCACAGTATAGTTAAATCCTAGTAACTTGGCCATATGATGAGGTAATTCTGGATAAAAACCACTCAAAGCTTAACAAAATCGTAGATCTATCTGTTATCACCAGAATTTGACCGGATCAGAGGTGGGCCGTAATTAAGATGGGCTTAAAGAATATACATGGAAGATATACATGAAGCGGCCTTGTACACGAAGTTTGGGCTAATTTGCCCTTGTATCTGTAAGCATAGTAGGATACGTGTCGGTTAGTTAGAGTTTGGCTCGTGCACGGTTGGGATTATTCCCACGTTAGAAAGTCTACGGACTATAAATATGTATCTAGGGTTATTGAGAAAAACAACAATCACGTTCATCACAAACCAATCTAGGCGCATCGCCAACCCCTTTGTTTCGAGGGTTTCTTCCGGGTAAGCATCATGCTGCTATCTTGCGATCTAGGCAGTATACGTTTATTCGTCGTTCATGCGTTGCTCGTGCTGAAGCCTTGTTGATGGCGAGCAACGTAGTTATCGTAGATGTGTTAGGGTTAGCATTGTTTTACCGCGATACATGCTTTTGTCCATGCAACCCTTAAACGTCTAGCCGCCCTTACACCTATCTTAGGCGTAGGGGCGGCACCTTGCTTGATCCATGTTTAGTAGATCCGATCTGTTATAATTGCTCCTTGTTCTTCAAGGATTAGTTTAATATCTGCATAGTTAGGCCTTGCAAACGGGTTGAAGGATCCGAGTAGCACGTAGGGTATAGTTTGCTAGCCCTAGACAAGACGTTCCGGGGATCAACTTCGTGTTGGTTTTTAGGCTTTGTCTAGGGTTGGTTTATTATCACCGTGCGTGGCTGCCAGGCTCAATCACGCGTAGGACGTTCCGATTATGTGGTGAAAACTGATACGTCTCCGACGTATCGATAATTTCTTATGTTCCATGCCACATTATTGATGTTATCTACATGTTTTATGCACACTTTATGTCATATTCGTGCATTTTCTGGAACTAACCTATTAACAAGATGCCGAAGTGCCAGTTGCTGTTTTTGCTTTCAGAAATCCTAGTAAGGAAATATTCTCGGAATCGGACGAAATCAAAGCCCAGTGGCCTATTTTCTCACGAAGCTTCCAGAAGTCCAAAGGAGAGACGAAGAGGGGCCACGGAGGGGCCACACTATAGGGCGGCGCGGCCCCCCCCTTGGCCGCGCGGCCCTGTGGTGTGGGGCCCCCGTGCCGCCTCTTGACCTGCCCTTTCGCCTATAAAAAGTCTCCGTGACGAAAACCCCGGTACCGAGAACCACGATACGGAAAACCTTCCCGGAGACGCCGCCGCCGCCGATCCCATCTCGGGGGATCCGAGGAGATCGCCTCCGGCACCCTGCCGGAGAGGGGAATCATCTCCCGGAGGACTCTACGCCGCCATGGTCGCCTCCGGTGTGATGTGTGAGTAGTCTACCCCTGGACTATGGGTCCATAGCGGTAGCTAGATGGTTGTCTTCTCCCCATTGTGCTATCATTGTCGGATCTTGTGAGCTGCCTAACATGATCAAGATCATCTATCCGTAATTCTATATGTTGCGTTTGTTGGGATCCGATGAATAGAGAATACTTGTTATGTTGATTATCAAAGCTATGCTTATGTGTTGTTTATGATCTTGCATGCTCTCCGTTATTAGTAGATGCTACGGCCAAGTTGATGCTAGTAACTCCAAGAGGGAGTATTTATGCTCGATAGTGGGTTCATGCCTGCGTGAATACGGAGGAGTGACAAGAACCACTAAGGTTATGGATGTGCTGTTGCCACTAGGGATAAAACATTAGTGCTATGTTCAAGGATGTAGTCACTAGTTACATTACGCGCAATACTTAATGCAATTGTACATTGTTAGCAACTTAATACTGGAGGGGTTCGGATGATAACTCGAAGGTGGACTTTTTAGGCATAGATGCGGTTGGATGGCGGTCTATGTACTTTGTCGTAATGCCCAATTAAATCTCACTATACTCATCATGATATGTATGTGCATGGTCATGCTCTCTTTATTTGTCAATTGCCCAAGCTGTAATTTGTTCACCCAACATGCTGTTCGTCTTATGGGAGAGACACCTCTAGTGAACTGTGGACCCCGGTCCAATTCTCTTTCCTGAAATACAATCTCCTGCAATACTTGTTCTACTGTTTTCTGCAAACAATCATCTTCCACACAATACGGTTAATCCTTTGTTACAGCAAGCCGGTGAGATTGACAACCTCACTGTTTCGTTGGGGCAAAGTACTTTGGTTGTGTTGTGCAGGTTCCACGTTGGCGCCGGAATCTCCGGTGTTGCGCCGCACTACATCCCGCCGCCATCAACCTTCAACGTGCTTCTTGGCTCCTCCTGGTTCGATAAACCTTGGTTTCTTTTCGAGGGAAAACTTGCTGCTGTGCGCATCATACCTTCCTCTTGGGGTTCCCAACGAACGTGTGAGTTACACGCCATCAAGCATATTTTACAGCGCCGTTGCCGGGGAGATCAAGACACGCTGCAAGGGGAGTCTCCACTTCTCAATCTCTTTACTTTGTTTTTGTCTTGCTTATTTTTATTTACTACTTTGTTTGCTGCACTAAATTAAAATACAAAAAAATTAGTTGCTAGCTTTACTTTATTTACTATCTTGTTTGCACTCTATATCAAAAACCACAAAAAAATTAGTTACTTGCATTTACTTTACTTAATATCATGCATGTTTTTATTTCACTAGTTAAGCATAATGGAAAACAACAAAAATATGAGAGACCTTTATGAACTTTATCTTAAATTAGGACATGATGTGTTTGAAGAGAGAATTAAAAAACCCATGGAACTTTATATGCATGCTAATGGGAATGTTATTACTATGAATGCTTTGAACACCATTGTTGCTAATGCTATGGAAAATTCTAAGCTTGGGGAAGCTGGCTCTGATGAGCATGATCTTTTTAGTCCCCCAAGCATTGAGGAGAAAATTTTCTTTTATGATTACAATATGCCTCCTATATATGATGATAGCCACTTTGTTGAATTTGCTCCCACTACAACTAATAAAATTGATTATGCTTATGTTGGGAGTAGTAATAATTTTATGCATGAGACTCATGATAAGAATGCTTTATGTGATAGTTATATTGTTGAGTTTGCTCATGATACTACTGAAAGTTATTATGAGAGAGGAAAATATGGTTGTAGAAATTTTCATGTTACTAAAACACCTCTGTATGTGCTGAAATTTTTGAAGCTACACTTGTTCTATCTTCCTATGCTTGTTACTTTGCTATTCATGAACTTGTTTATTTACAAGATTCCTTTGCATAGGAAGCATGTTAGACTTAAATGTGTTTTGAATTTGCCTCTTGATGCTCTCTTTTGCTTCACATACTATTTCTTGCGAGTGCATCATTAAAACTGCTGAGCCCATCTTGATGGCTATAAAGAAAGAACTTCTTGGGAGATAACCCATGTGTTATTTTGCTACAGTACTTTGTTTTTATTTTGTGTCTTCGAAGTTGTTTACTACTGTAGCAACCTCTCCTTATCTTAGTTTTGTGTTTTGTTGTGCCAAGTTAAGCCGTTGATAGAAAAGTAAGTACTAGATTTGGATTACTGCGCAGTTCCAGATTTCTTTGCTGTCACGAATCTGGGCAAAATCCCCCTGTAGGTAACTCAGAAAATTATGCCAATTTACGTGAGTGATCCTCAGATATGTACGCAACTTTCATTCAATTTGAGCATTTTCATTTGAGCAAGTCTGGTGCCATTTTAAAATTCGTCAATACGAACTGTTCTGTTTTGACAGATTCTGCCTTTTATTTCGCATTGCCTCTTTCGCTATGTTGGATGAATTTCTTTGATCCATTAATGTCCAGTAGCATTATGCAATGTCCAGAAGTGTTAAGAATGATTGTGTCACCTCTGAATATGTCAATTTATAATGTGCACTAACCCTCTAATGAGTTGTTTCGAGTTTGGTGTGGAGGAAGTTTTCAAGGATCAAGAGAGGAGTATGATGCAACATGATCAAGGAGAGTGAAAGCTCTAAGCTTGGGGATGCACCCGGTGGTTCACCCCTGCATATATCAAGAAGACTCAAGCGTCTAAGCTTGGGGATGCCCAAGGCATCCCCTTCTTCATCGACAACATTATCAGGTTCCTCCCCTGAAACTATATTTTTATTCCATCACATCTTATGTGCTTTTTCTTGGAGCGTCGGTTTGTTTTTGTTTTTGTTTTGTTTGAATAAAATGGATCCTAGCATTCACTTTATGGGAGAGAGACACGCTCCGCTGTAGCATATGGACAAGTATGTCCTTGGTTTCTACTCATAGTATTCATGGCGAAGTTTCTCCTTCGTTAAATTGTTATATGGTTGGAATTGGAAAATGATACATGTAGTAATTGCTATAAATGTCTTGGGTAATGTGATACTTGGCAATTGTTGTGCTCATGATTAAGCTCTTGCATCATATGCTTTGCACCCATTAATGAAGAAATACATAGAGCATGCTAAAATTTGGTTTGCATATTTGGTTTCTCTAAGGTCTAGATAATTTCTAGTATTGAGTTTGAACAACAAGGAAGACGGTGTAGAGTCTTATAATGTTTTCAATATGTCTTTTATGTGAGTTTTGCTGCACCGGTTCATCCTTGTGTTTGTTTCAAATAAGCCTTGCTAGCCTAAACCTTGTATCGAGAGGGAATACTTCTCATGCATCCAAAATACTTGAGCCAACCACTATGCCATTTGTGTCCACCATACCTACCTACTACATGGTATTTTCCGCCATTCCAAAGTAAATTGCTTGAGTGCTACCTTTAAAATTCCATCATTCACCTTTGCAATATATAGCTCATGGGACAAATAGCTTTAAACTATTGTGGTATTGAATATGTAATTATGCACTTTATCTCTTATTAAGTTGCTTGTTGTGCGATAACCATGTTTACTGGGGACGCCATCAACTACTCTTTGCTGAATATCATGTGAGTTGCTATGCATGTTCGTCTTGTCTGAAGTAAGAGAGATCTACCACCATAGGGTTAAGCATGCATATGTTAGAGAAGAACATTGGGCCGCTAACTAAAGCCATGTTCCATGGTGGAAGTTTCAGTTTTGGACAACAATCCTCAAATCTCAAATGAGAAAATTATTAATTGTTGTTATATGCTTATGCATAAAAGAGGAGTCCATTATCCGTTGTCTATGTTGTCCCGGTATGGATGTCTAAGTTGAAGAATAATCAATAGCGAGAAATCCAATGCGAGCTTTCTCCTTAGACCTTTGTACGGAGCGGCATAGAGGTACCCCTTTGTGACACTTGGTAAAAACAATGCATTGTGATGATCCGGTAGTCCAAGCTAATTAGGACAAGGTGCGGGCACTATTAGTATACTATGCATGAGGCTTGCAACTTGTAAGATATAATTTACATGATACATATGCTTTATTACTACCGTTGACAAAATTGTTTCATGTTTTCAAAATCAAAGCTCTAGCACAAATATAGCAATCGATGCTTTTCCTCTATGGAGGACCATTCTTTTACTTTCAATGTTGAGTCAGTTCACCTATTTCTCTCCACCTCAAGAAGCAAACACTTGTGTGAACTATGCATTGATTCCTACATACTTGCTTATTGCACTTATTATATTACTCTATGTTGACAATATCCATGAGATATACATGTTACAAGTTGAAAGCAACTCGCTGAAACTTAATCTTCTTTTGTGTTGCTTCAATACCTTTACTTTGAATTATTGCTTTATGAGTTAACTCTTATGCAAGACTTATTGATGCTTGTCTTGAAGTGCTATTCATGAAAAGTCTTTGCTATATGATTCACTTGTTTACTCATGTCATATACATTGTTTTGATCGCTGCATTCACTACATATGCTTTACAAATAGTATGATCAAGATTATGATGGCATGTCACTCCGAAATTATCCGTGTTATCGTTTTACCCGCTCGGGACGAGCGGAACTAAGCTTGGGGATGCTGATACGTCTCCGACGTATCGATAATTTCTTATGTTCCATGCCACATTATTGATGTTATCTACATGTTTTATGCACACTTTATGTCATATTCGTGCATTTTCCGGAACTAACCTATTAACAAGATGCCGAAGTGCCGATTCTTGTTTTCTGCTGTTTTTGGTTTCGGAAATCCTAGTAAGGAAATATTCTCGGAATCGGACGAAATCAAAGCCCGGGGCCTATTTTCTCACGAAGCTTCCGAAGTCCGAAGGAGAGACGAAGAGGGGCCACGGAGGGGCCACACTATAGGGCGGCGCGGCCCCCTTGGCCACGCGGCCCCGTGGTGTGGGGCCCCCGTGCCGCCTCTTGACCTGCCCTTTCGCCTATAAAAAGTCTCCGTGACGAAAACCCCGGCATCGAGAACCACGATACGGAAAACCTTCCGGAGACGCGCCGCCGCCGATCCCATCTCGGGGGATCCGAGAGATCGCCTCCGGCACCCCGCCGGAGAGGGGAATCATCTCCCGGAGGACTCTACGCCGCCATGGTCGCCTCCGGTGTGATGTGTGAGTAGTCTACCCCTGGACTATGGGTCCATAGCAGTAGCTAGATGGTTGTCTTCTCCCCATTGTGCTATCATTGTCGGATCTTGTGAGCTGCCTAACATGATCAAGATCATCTATCCGTAATTCTATATGTTGCGTTTGTTGGGATCCGATGAATAGAGAATACTTGTTATGTTGATTATCAAAGCTATGCTTATGTGTTGTTTATGATCTTGCATGCTCTCCGTTATTAGTAGATGCTCCGGCCAAGTTGATGCTAGTAACTCCAAGAGGGAGTATTTATGCTCGATAGTGGGTTCATGCCTCCGTGAATCTGGAGGAGTGACAAGAACCACTAAGGTTATGGATGTCTTGTTGCCACTAGGGATAAAACATTAGTGCTATGTTCAAGGATGTAGTCACTAGTTACATTACGCGCAATACTTAATGCAATTGTCTATTGTTAGCAACTTAATACCGGAGAGGGTTCGGATGATAACCCGAAGGTGGACTTTTTAGGCATAGATGCGGTTGGATGGCGGTCTATGTACTTTGTCGTAATGCCCAATTAAATCTCACTATACTCATCATGATATGTATGTGCATGGTCATGCTCTCTTTATTTGTCAATTGCCCAACCGTAATTTGTTCACCCAACATGCTTGTTCGTCTTATGGGAGAGACACCTCTAGTGAACTGTGGACCCCGGTCCAATTCTCTTTCATCGAAATACAATCTCATCGCAATACTGTTCTCATCGTTTTCTGCAAACAATCATCTTCCACACAATACGGTTAATCCTTTGTTACGAGCAAGTCCGGTGAGATTGACAACCTCACCGTTTCGTTGGGGCAAAGTACTTTGGTTGTGTTGTGCAGGTTTCACGTTGGCGCCGGAATCTCCGGTGTTGCGCCGCACTACATCCCGCCGCCATCAACCTTCAACGTGCTTCTTGGCTCCTCCTGGTTCGATAAACCTTGGTTTCTTTCTGAGGGAAAACTTGCTGCTGTGCGCATCATACCTTCCTCTTGGGGTTCCCAACGAACGTGTGAGTTACACGCCATCAAAAACCCTAAATCGTCGTAGGTCGTTTTAGCTTTATATTGATCAAGCAGGACCACCATGATCGTAGACCTCATACGAACCATGGGTGGATCGGCTCCTTGAGCCGATTCACAGGACAACCTGAGAGCCGATCGAGGCTCGTATTTAATGTTTACGTGTATGCCATGCGAGAAACTAAGCGAAGCAAATCCATCACCTTCCCGACCGGTATAGGTCGGGTGGCACGCCCTTGCACCAGCATCGGGACGTGTGTACCAGGAGCTTTGCGGGCCATCGCTCGGAGGGACCAGGGCCAGCCGCAGCTCTAGGTTGTTCCCGGCTCTTCGTGTTGCCAGCCGTTGCTCGCCGGTGGGTTTCGGACGCCAACACATTCTGGCACGCCGGTGGGACAGTCTTCGACGTCAACTGCATCGCCATCTACATCTGAGATGGCAGAAGGCACTCCAGTCACGTACGAGGATCTGACTGAGGAGCTCAAGAAGAAGTATGACGAGGTCAAAGCTATCCTCGAAGCCGACCTCATCGGCTCTTTCCAGAGGACCCGCTCACACGGCATCAGGTGGAAAGGGTTCTCGCCTGAAGGCGCGCTCGATGGAGTGGACCTGTCTACCCCTTCGAAGAACGCACCAGTGTCTCGCGTCGGAGATTAATTTCATGGTAGCGCATTCGCTACACCGCCATTCTGAGAACCTGGTGAACACTTTGGAGTGTGTCGCCCTTCGGGTGATCCAGGAAATCATGAGGCATCAGTACTCTCCGTCAGGACCTGCTCTAGGGACTCACCAAGGAGAGATACCACTCCAGTCCCGACCGCCGCTGCCGTTCACGTTGGCAGCACCAGAAGTGCCGAGCTCACCGCATTCGTCGTCCACAAGATCGGTGGTGACCCTAGTGATTACCAGTTCTTGTATGAGGCGCCTAAGGAGATCCCTCACGGGTACACGTGCACATACGTGCCAGACTGCAGTAACTGGGCACTCACAAATCAGACTGCAACAGCAGGGATTTCTGGAACAACAGGAGGAGCTTCTGGATCAGATCTTGAGAAGCAGACGTGGCTAGCCAAGTATACCACTCCGACGAACCTCCAGAGCTCAACTCCCGCAGCTGGCTCAGATCGTGAGAAGCAGACGTGGCTAGCTAATTATGCCACTCCAACAAACCTCCAAAGCTCAACTCCTGCAGCTAGTTCAGAGCTTGAGAAGCAAGCGTGGCTGGCTAAGTACGCCACTCCAGCGAATCTTCAGAGCTCGACTCCTGCAGCCAGCACCGCGGATCAGACCAGTACAATCTTGAGAGACAAGTTCGGCATGGTGCCGAAAAGGAGGGCAATCGGCTATTCCAAGCCGTACCCCAACGAGTACGATTTGATCCCACTACCACCCAAATATCGGCTCCCTGAATTCTCCAAGTTTAGTGGGTCAGATGGCTCCAGCTCAATCGAGCATGTGAGCCAATATTTGGCGCAGCTGGGCACGATCTCAGCATCAGATGAACTACGTGTGAGGTTCTTCGCGCAGTCCCTCACAGGATCGGCTTTCGGGTGGTACACCACGCTGCCACCAGATTCAATCCGGACTTGGAAGCAGATGGAAGAGCAGTTCCACATGCAGTATCACTCAGAGGCTTCCGAGGCTGGCATTGCCGATCTAGCACAAGTACGGCGAAGCGCGGAGAAACAAGTGTCGAATACATCCAGCCGCTTCGAGGCCATCGAGAACCGATGCTATTCGGCTCGTTTGACCGAAAACGAAGCGAGTCGAGTTGGCGGTGGTGGGTCTCGCATCGCCGATCAAGGACATGGCTTCCCAAGCAGATTACCCTTCACTGGCGCACATGGTTCAGAAACTGTCATTATATGAACAGCGCCACCCAGAGTTGTACCAGGACAAATTCAAGCGTGCGGTAGTCCTGGTTGAGGCAGATGAAGATGAAGGCTCTACGGGAGATCAAGAGGTAGCAGTGGCTGAATGGACTCGGGGGGCAAGCCCCGTGTCCTGTAAGTGGGTTAAGCCACAAGGTCCTCCAAGAGGGTTTGACTTCGACGTGACCAAAGCTGAGCAAATTTTTGACCTCTTACTCAAGGAGAAGCAGCTAAAGTTACCCGAAGGCCTCAAAACCCCCACGGCACAGGAGTTGAGCGGAAAGCCATACTGCAAATGGCATAACACGTTCACCCATACCACCAACGACTGCAGGGTGTGGCGTCAGCAGATCCAAATGGCGATAGAACAAGGGCGTCTAATCTTTAGCCAGTATGCCATGAAAGTCGACACGCACCCCTTCCCCGCCGTTAACATGGTGGAGTGCACTTACCCTGGGAGGTGCCAGCCAGGTTTCTCGTTCAGCATTAACATGGTAGGGCCTGGGCACCACTCTGGTAAGGACAGAGACGAGGGCAGCCGCTCTCGTAGCAAGGACAAGGAGGAAGCCGTTCCGCGCGATCGGCTCCGACACGATGGCAAGCGCTACATCACAGAGGGAGAAGTGAAGAATGTGCGATATCAACGACCTCTCTCTGATCACCTCCTCAACAAATATGTGAGTCAGTACGACCAACGCCGACGATACAGCGACGACGACGATAGAGATCATCTGGCTAGCAGGGACGCCAGGAGACATCGTCGGCATGATCGAGACGAGGAGAGATATGAGCGCCATGCCAAGAACAAGTCAAGAGAGCAAGACGACGTGGACAAGCACCGGGACCGTCCCTTCTTCAAACACTCGCCGGGATTCAGGAATGAGCCGATTGCCTACAATCGGCAACCGCCCGTAATGTAGACAGAAAAAGAAGAGCACAGGAGACGTGTCAGTGTTCAAACGTCTAGGACCTCTCCCATCTCGGAACAAGCAAGATGAGTCCTCTCGGGTGGAAGATCTCGAGGAGTTGGAAGACGACGATGAAGAAGAAGAAGATAAGTACCACCGGCCAAGGTGGTGCCCTGATGGACTCAGTCATTCCCAAAAGCGTAGGGTTCAGCGACTACGTGGCTTGGAGGAAGCCGAAAGGTTGTACCTGCACACGTTAAGGAAGGCGCGCACCGATCTGGCCGCGAAAATTCAACGAACCCTGGACGAAGAGGGTCGACCACAAAAGATGGGGTGGCGCCCCAAGCAAAGGAGAGCCGATGATGAGACATCGGCTGGTACAAACATGGTGTTCATTCTTCCAGCAGAGTTTTGTGCTCCTGGAATAGACGAAGCACCTGTGGCACAACTTGACTGCGGCCCACTGCCAGTTATCTTCGAGAAGCCACGAGAAAGAAGCTAAAGACACCTGAAGGCCCTGTACTTGCGAGGTTATATCAATGGGCAGCCTGTCAACAAGATGCTGGTAGACATCGGAGCGGCAGTCAACATCATGCCATACTCCATGCTACGTCGGTTGGGATGCTCTAGCTCGGATTTGATCAAGACCAATGTTACACTGAGCGATTTCAACGGCCAAGCATCTGAAGCACAAGGTGTTCTGAACGTGGATCTAACCGTAGGGAGGAAAACCATCCCTACGACATTCTTCATCGTCGATAGCAAGAGCACCTATGCTGTCCTGCTAGGGAGAGATTGGATCCACGCCAATCGTTGCATTCCATCCACGATGCACCAATGTCTAATTCAGTGGGATGGAGATGAAGTAGAGGTCGTCCACGCAGATGACTCAGCCGAGATTTCAACGGCTGGCATGAACGTTTGGGAGACGGCAGGCCAAGAGCCACTCTCAGGCATCACTTTGGATGACTGCGAGCGTATTGACATGACAGAAAACGGGGTGAGGCTGGTCTTATCCACCGGCCTAACCGTGTAACAAGAGCAAAAGCTATGGACGTACGTGGCAAGACCGATCCTTGTGATCGGCCCCAAAAAATAAAAAGTGATGATCTTGTATCAAGCATGTCACGTAGTTGTGGTAAAGCACGAACGAGATGTAAACCTCTTTTGAGCAGTGCAATCAAAATGGGGGCCGATTCCAGCAATCGGCCCATATTGTCCTTACCACACGTTTTCCCTGTGTTTAGTGTCGATCTAACAGGTGACGGGAAGCTAGGGTATGGGTTTACATCGGCTGATGAGCTAGAAGAAGTCGACATTGGTCCTGGGGATAAGCCACGACCAACTTTCATCAGCAAAAAGCTAGATCCACATCTCAGGAGCCAGATGATAGCTCTGTTAAAAGAGTACCCAGATTGCTTTGCATGGGATTACACAGAGATGCCTGGGTTAGACAGGAGCATCATTGAGCATCGGCTCCCGCTCAAGAAGGGATTTCGGCCATTCCAACAACGAGCACGCCAGATGAAGGCCGAAATTCTGGAAGAAGTCAAGAAAGAGATCGAGAAAATGTTGGCCGCCGGGTTCATCAGGCCATGCATGTATGCTGAATGGATCTCCAGTATCGTACCTGTAGAGAAAAAGGACGGCCGATGGCGCGTGGCCATAGATTTCCGAGATCTCAACAGAGTCACTCCTAAGGATGAATATCCAATGCCTGTGGCAGAAACATTGATCAATGCAGCTGCTGGCCACAAGGTGTTAAGCTTCATGGATGGCAATGTTGGCTACAACCAAATCTTCATGGCCCCAGAAGATATACACAAGACCGCATTCAGAGTACCAGGATCAGTGGGCTTGTTTGAATATGCGGTCATGACTTTTGGGCTGAAGAATGCCGGTGCAACGTACCAACGAGCCATGAATTATATTTTTCATGATCTGATCGGCAAGTTGGTGGAAATCTACATCGATGACGTGGTGATCAAGTCTGTCTCCATGGAGGGACACTTGGATGATTTGCGACGCATCCTAGACCGAACTCGGAAGTTCGGACTGAGAATGAATCCAAAGAAGTGTGCCTTTGGTGTGACGGCCGGTCAGTTCCTAGGTTTTCTGGTTCATGAACGAGGAATTGAGATCGGCCTGAAAAGTCAAGAGGCAGTACGTACCATGCAGCCGCCTACCACGAAGAAGGAGCTCCAACGTCTTATCGGCAAGATCAACTTCGTCCGACGATTCATCTCTAACCTGTCAGGACGAATTGAGCCGTTCATGGCGTTGGTGAAGATTAAATCTGATGACGAGTTTCACCGGGGGCGTAACAGCAGCAGGCGTTTGATGAGATTAAGCGGTATCTGACAACGCCGCCTGTGCTAGTTCCACCCCAGCAAGACAGGCCGTTCTATATCTACTTATCAGTAGCTGACACGTCCATTGCTTCAGTGGTGGTGCAACTTTACGAGGGTGTTGAAAAGGTCGTATTCTACCTCAGCCGTAGGATGTTGGATGCAGAGACAAGGTATCCTGAGGTCGAGAAGTTATGCCTCTGCCTGTTCTTCACCTGCACCAAGCTTCATCACATCCTTTTGACGGCAGAAATCATCGTCATATGCAAGTCGACGTTGTCAAGCACATGCTCGTCGGCTCTCGTTTTGAAAGGCCGACTTGGTAAGTGGATGTTTGTGTTATCGGAATTCGATCTCCGGTATCAGCCTGCGAAAGCGATCAAGGGACAAGCGTTGGCCGATCTCATAGCTGAGCGGATTAATACTAATATAGCAGCACTATCTGTACGTGCATGGGCTATGTTCTTCGATGGATCGGCTTGTGACGACGGTTGTGGCATCGGCATTTTGCTCGTGTCGCCTCGGGGGCAAATTATTCCTTCTCCATCGGGCTATCTACCCCTTGCACTAACAATGTCGCCGAGTATGAGGCAAGTACGCAAGGGAATGGAGTTGCTTTTGGAAGCCGAGGCAGAAGCGGTGGAACTTTTTGGAGACTCGAAGTTGGTGATCTCCCAGCTCACGGATGAGTACAAGTGCGAGAGTGAGTCACTCTTCCCATATTGGATGGAATGCCGCGAGCTGATGACCAAATTTCGGTACATCAACTTCAATTGGGTCCCAAGATCTCAAAATACCGAGGCCAATGACCTCGCACAGATGGCGTCAGGTTATAAGGACATAACAGACGGGTCAGAAGTTCAGGTGCAGTTCCTAGAACAGGATGACTGGAGAGCCGATATCTTCAATTACTTGAAGGATTCGGCTCGGGGGGCACCTAAACGGATAAGATACAAGGCTATGAAATATGTCCTTATAGGAGATGACATGTTCTACGGGACGTTGGAAGGGTTACTACTCAAATGCCCGGGACCAACCGAGTCTAATCGGCTCTTACATGAGGTGCATGAAGGCGCCCGTGGAACTCACCAATCGGCTCATAAGATGAAGTGGCTGATCAGGCGATCGGGGTTTTATTGGCCCACCATGCTTGAGGATTGCTTCAAGTACTACAAGGGATGCCAAGCGTGTCGATGTTCGGGAAGATTCGGATGGTACCCGCATCAGCAATGAATCCCATCATCAAGCCTTGGCCATTCCGAGGTTGGGGCATGGATATGATCGGCAAAATCCATCCTCGCGTCGAGCAAAGGCCACGAGTGGATCCTGGCCATTACAGATTACTTCACCAAATGGGTGGAGGCCGTCCCTATGAAGAAGGTAAAATCAGAAGATGTTATCAAATTTGTGAAAGAACACGTCATTCATAGGTTCGGGATTCCTCAAACCATCACGACCGATGGAGGTTCGGTCTTCATCTCTAAAGAATTCAGAAAATTCTGTGATGAGATGGGAATTAAGCTGATCCGATCATCTCCATACTATGCTCAACCCAACGGGCAAGCTGAGGCATCAAATCAGAGCCTGATCAAGCTGATTAAGAGGAAAATTGACGAGAACCCTAGGGTTTGGCATGAAACATTGTCAGAAGCTTTGTGGGCCTATCGCATGTCATGCCATGGAGCTATAAAAACTTCGCCATACCAGCTCGTCTATGGGCAGGAAGCCGTATTGCCTTGGGAAATTACGGCTGGATCGAGACGTGTCACGTTTCAGAATGACCTGACAGCTGAAGAATATGCAGCTCTGATGAGTGATACTATTGAGGATGCAACGGAACTGAGACTTTGGTCGTTGGAGAAGATTAAAGAGAACAAAGCCAAGGTAGCTCGTGCATACAATAAGAAGGTGAGACCAAAGGAGTTTCAAGTTGGTGATCTAGTATGGGAAGCAGTGTTGCCATTAGGAACCAAGGATAAAGCATATGGCAAATGGTCTCCTAATTGGCACGGTCCATACAAAGTCGTCCAGGTTTTGAAGGGTAATGCATACATGCTGGAGCAGCTGGACGGCACTAAGTTCCCAGCAGCTGTCAATGGTCAACACCTCAAGAAATATTTCCCAAGCATGTGGGACGATGGGCAGTAAAACATGGGGGCCGATTCATAAAATCGGCCGGCAAAAAAAAAATTATATACAAATCACAGCCGATGCGCTGACATCGACTTGAGAAATATGGATACCAGTACAGCCGATGCACGGACATCGACTTTAGAATAATGAGAAAGCCGATGCATAGCCATCGACTCTAGACAGAACAAGCTCAATTGAGCAGGTTAACAGGTCAGTTTCAAGCCAGAGTCCATGGCGTTTGAGATGATTCTCTCGTTGGATTTGCTGAATTTGTGCGTTTGAAATTTGAGAATGGCGTAGACACGGATAAGATCTATTTGACTGCATGAATAGGCAACCGGTTTGGCCTTAAATCGTGTTTATGATGCAAGCCGATGCCCTGCCATCGGCTCTTTGTGCAGCGACTTCATTTGACAATCGGCAAAATTGGCAAGAGAGCAAAAATTAATAGGGGAATATTTTCTTCATTAATAAGAGGATTTCTTACAAAGAAAGAGCCGATTGCTCAAGGGAGGAAGAACAAAAGAAAGGTCTATTGACCAATCTGCTAATACTACTAGACCTATACTAGTAGACCCTACTCTACGGGCCGTCGCTGCCCTCGTCGTCGTCGGAGCTCTCATCGGCGCTGCTGCCGGCGGGCTCCTCGTCACTGCTCCAGCGGCCCCCAGTGGGGGCCTCATCATCTTCATCATCGTCTTCGTCGTCATCGTCGTCGTCGTCTGACCCGGCGCGGAAACGCTTCGCCGGCGGGTAATCCTCGAGGGAGTCGTCGTCGTCTTCCTCCTCCTCTTCCTCGGAGGAGGTGTAATCGTCCCAGGAGAACGAGTCGTCCTCATTCTCCGATTCCAGTTCCCCATCGGTGAGGAACTGGAGCTCTTCCTCTCCGCTGGTCAAGGACTTGTCGTCCTCGGACCAGACGGAGGAGGCGTGGTCCTCCTGGTCCCACTCCTCTGGGGCGCGCTCGTCGTGCGCCGCCATCTGAGCCGCCATCGGATCCCACTCTGGTGTGGGTTCGCGGGAGGAGGAGGAGGAGGAGGAGAAGGACTGGGAGGAGAGATCCGACGAGGCGGAGGAGGAAGAGGAGCAAGACATTGCTCTGAGATTGGGGTTTCTTGGTGCCGATGGCCAGAACAGAGCAAGGGGATGAAGTGGCGAAATTGTTTGGAGCGGTTAAATAAAAGGGGATATAGTGGAGATTCAATGCCACAGCAGTTTCCGAGGAGGTGGTGCCCAAAGAAATAAAAAAAACAACAACGGTCAAATCACGCGGAGAAGTTGAGAAGGCAAGGCATCATGATGAAGGATACTGCGACGGTTTTGCCCTGCCACGACATGACCCGACGAAGGAAAAGCAGAGTGATTTTGGAATTATCAATTCCAAAACCAGGTGGGCATGTGTTATCACCAGAATTTGACCGGATCAGAGGTGGGCCGTAATTAAGATGGGCTTAAAGAATATACATGGAAGATATACATGAAGCGGCCTTGTACACGAAGTTTGGGCTAATTTGCCCTTGTATCTGTAAGCATAGTAGGATACGTGTCGGTTAGTTAGAGTTTGGCTCGTGCACGGTTGGGATTATTCCCACGTTAGAAAGTCTACGGACTATAAATATGTATTTAGGGTTATTGAGAAAAACAACAATCACGTTCATCACAAACCAATCTAGGCGCATCGCCAACCCCTTTGTTTCGAGGGTTTCTTCCGGGTAAGCATCATGCTGCCTAGATCGCATCTTGCGATCTAGGCAGTATACGTTTATTCGTCGTTCATGCGTTGCTCGTGCTGAAGCCTTGTTGATGGCGAGCAACGTAGTTATCGTAGATGTGTTAGGGTTAGCATTATTTTACCGCGATACATGCTTTTGTCCATGCAACCCTTAGACGTCTAGCCGCCCTTACACCTATCTTAGGCGTAGGGGCGGCACCTTGCTTGATCCATGTTTAGTAGATCCGATCTGTTATGATTGCTCCTTGTTCTTCAAGGATTAGTTTAATATCTGCATAGTTAGGCCTTGCAAACGGGTTGAAGGATCCAGTAGCACGTAGGGTATAGTTTGCTAGCCCTAGACAAGACGTTCCGGGGATCAACTTCGTGTTGGTTTTTAGGCCTTGTCTAGGGTTGGTTTATTATCACCGTGCGTGGCTGCCAGGCTCAATCACGCGTAGGACGTTCCAATTATGTGGTGAAAATCCTAAATCGTCGTAGGTCGTTTTAGCTTTATATTGATCAAGCAGGACCACCATGATCGTAGATCTCATACGAACCATGGGTGGATCGGCTCCTTGAGCCGATTCACAGGACAACCTGAGAGCCGATCGAGGCTCGTATTTAATGTTTACGTGTATGCCATGCAGGAAACTAAGCGAAGCAAATCCATCACCTTCCCGACCGGGTATAGGTCGGGTGGCACGCCCTTGCACCGAGCATCGGGACGTGTGTACCAGGAGCTTTGCGGGCCGTCGCTCGGATGGACCAGGGCCAGCCGCAGCTCTAGGTTGTTCCCGGCTCTTCGTGTTGCCAGCCGTTGCTCGCCGGTGGGTTTCGGACGCCAACACTATCAAGAGGCAATTTAGGGCTATTTTTGGGGATTTTTTTGGAAATTTTTTAGAGATGAAATTGGGTGGACGGGGGTCAAATCCGTGCTAACCAAGAGCTACTGATACCGTATGATGAGGCTGAGCCTCCAATTGTGGTCCCAAATCACGAATTGACCCAAGAGTTGGTGGAATTAGGGATGCGGAAAAGGGGAAAACCAAATCAAAACACAAACACACACACACACACAACCCAGATACAAACAAATTTAACTCCTTTAGCTGGTTAGACTAAGCCAATATAATCATCCCATGGAGAGACATATCGGTAGAATCCATGGGGTGTAAGATTGGTGTAGGAATCAACCCTAGAACATGAGTGAGAGAGTGTAGTCACTAGAATCACACATGAAGAAGATTGGATCCACAAGAGTAGCCTTAATACATAGGATTTGGGATCCTAGTAGTAGATGAGACAAAGCTCAAGATATTCTCAAAACTTAATCTAACCCTAGCAAATGGGGGATACGGGAGCTCCATATAGCCTAGATTTGGTCAAGGGTATTTTGGTAAAAGAGCTACTTAAGTTGCAGCCACACAAATGACGATCAACGGTTCAGATCGGAGTTTGTTTCGAATGGAGCGGTAGTACCGCCCTGGTACCGGCCAAAATACCGGTAAAATGTGAATTGATGCATGGGGGCTACTGGGAACGAGGCCTGCGAGCGGTACCAGGGCCGGTACCTAGGCCGGTGGTACCGGCCAGGGCTTGTCGGTAGTACCGGCCATGAGCGGCCGGTAGTACCGATCCTGGGTCGACACGGGGAGGCGACGTGGAGGTGCCTGGGAGGCTGGCCTCCTGCATATGCATGGTGTCGGCCACCACTGGTCGGTGGTAGCGGCCACCTCTAGCTGGTGGTGCCGGCGACCTCTGGCCGGAGGTACCGACCCTCTTCGACCGGTGGCTTGACTGCTGCCGGCCACCCTCTTTCCTTCTCTTCTTGTTCTATTCTTCTCCTCTCTTCTTCTTGTCTTGTCTTGTCTTCTTCTCCCTCCTTTGCGGAAACTTGTCGAAACTTGTACCTAATGACACATCGAATATCGGCATGAGGTAGCATTACATAAAAGGTTGTGTTGAGGTCGAGCGTAGAGAGGATTGAGTTCACCTTGTCATGTATAGCTTTCACTCGGGCTCATGTCATCGGTCCACTTGGGGGACTACTTGGTCTTGGTGTAGTGCCGTCCTTTGGTGGGGCTACATCAATGTTCTTAACTTTTTTGACATTGTCTCTTGTTTATATGATCATGCATGCTTGATTTAGTTCATTTTGCTCTATCTTGGTAGAAATACAACTGTATGTGGTGTTCTACGGGAAAGTGTTAGGAATCTACACAAGTTGGGATATTGTTAGCCCACAAGTGACAGGTTACGCGGGCAAGTGCCACAAAAGGTACAAGAAGAGAGATGGGGCAGAAGAAGCTTCCTCCTAGTTCTTAGCAGAACAGTCGGGCTACTTTCCACATCCCACGATCACATGACATGTTGTTCCGAGGATCGAAGAACATGAAACGCCAAAGATCGTAGATCAGGGCTAAACAAGTAGGTTCAAGGATTTCATCATCGCGGACAAGTGATCTGGAACATGTATTTCATCTTCTCGTAGGCGTCTATCATCGTCGGTAGTGATCTGGATCATGTGTAATACCCTAAACACTGAATTGGTAGATGTTAAGCTCACCAAGTAGAGGTGGGTGGTGACCATAACGGGGCATATGCATCCCCCTAAACACGCGTGTTGCATTAACATAGCCCAAAATCCCGAAACGATGGCAACCAACCTAAATGAGCTCAAATGGCGCGTTCATGTAGGCTGACAGTCGAGAACCAACCCGAGGTTGGGTGGTTAAGAGGATGGTTGTATCCCAGCCCACCAGAGTTCAAACCCCATATTTGACATCAGTGTATCATAAAGGTGAAATATTCATTCAGGGGAGGCGACATTCCCGTTGACAGTGACTTCGTCAATTTCAAGATTCAATCGACCGGCGTAGTTTTCCGAATATACTCATAGACAGGGGTGGCGCTACTGGTGGACCAACCTGGGTCGGGGCCCATCCTTACATTTGATTTTCACTGGTATTATTTCGGCCCACTAGTAAAAAACTGGACAATATGTGTGCTGTTTAGTTCTATTTTGCTGAGTGACCCAGTCTTACAATTGTTGCATGCTCCGCTACTGCTCATAGGAGTAGGGTATGCTCCGCCACAGTGATTTGTACCGTGCGCTCCTGTTCACCGTCTCACACACAGACGTGCGAACTCGCGTCGGTCGGTCACGGAGGCCGGAAATCGCGGGACAGTCCGGCCCCACCCGCCGCTCCACGTCGTCCTCCCACAACTACCCCACCACAAAAAGCGGCCTCGCTTTCCGCACGGCCCGCCCCGAGCAACACACACACACCCGCACGGCCCGCCCCGCAAGCACGAAACCACCCGTGCTCGCCCTGCTCCAGCGGCCTCCAGGATCAAGCTCGCGGCGGCGGCGGCGACTCGAGCGGGCGACCTCGCCGCCCGACCGCGCCGGCTCCCAGCGCCCGGGCGAGGTGAGGCGTCTCTTCCCCGCCCCGATTTGGGCGCGATTGGTGATTTTTCTGTTGCCGTTCTGGCGGGGGGTTTGCTGGGGTTTTGGTCGGGTTCGCGGCGCGGGTGGCCGCGGAGGTTTGGGTGCGGTGGTCGCGGTTCGCTGGCGGGTGGGCGGCGGCCAATGCTGCCGGCCATGGCCGCTTGGTGCTCGTTGGGCCCGGGCCGTACGGAGACGGGGGTTGCGGAATTGTGCGGGTGAGAGGTGTCTTCCAGTTTTCAGGGGGTTCAGGTGCGCGTCTCTGTGGGCGATTCGTTGTTTCTGTACGCGTCTGTGGAATTTTTTGGTGCATTCTGTAGTGAGAATTTTGGGTGGGCTGGGCGTGAGCACGGCTCTGGTTATTTTGGGATTTTCAGCGATTTACCCGGTGCCGCGACTACATCTGACAAAGGTCGGGTATCTGAGTTATACGCAAACTGAAACCCGGTGTTGAGTTCGTGCAAACCAAACCATACTACACCACGGAAACGTGTAATGGCACCCAACCCAAACTGAACCAGATGATTTCTCCACCCAGACCGAACTAAACTGATATGAGGAACTCGTTGTTTTAGCTTATGTGTGTAGAGCAAGCTGTGTTGCCGTCGCCAAAACAGGTTCAGGCCACCTGATAGCTGAACCCAATTGTTAGCTGAACCCAAGTGCTAGCTTATGGCAGGAACTGCGTTTTTCCACCCTAATCACAAACCCAAGTGCGCCCGTGTGTGCAACGATGGCGTGAAAGTAGGGCTGCCATTGTGGACGTGCCTGCGAAAAGCAGAGGCTGTCGTTCGAGAAGAAACACCTCATCGAGACTGGGGGGCCATGGGTGGCTTGCTTGCGCGCGTTATATACTCGCATGGGCTGCCTCGAATTTGAGATAAATGGGTCGATCAAGGTAGCATGTAGATGGATACAACGAGTCGATCGGTAGAAGCGCGCGATACGCAAGGTAGCCTAGCCCATGGGAGTACGTAATGCGCTCAAAGGAGGCGCACTCATGCCCCCAGTCTCCAGGTTTGGTAGCACATTAGTTAGATGTTGAGACGATATTGATAAGGTGATTTCTCTTCTATTGTCTCAACTATTCGCTTCGGTAACACGCCCTCAAAGGATGATGGTTTTTTTTTGTCCAATCGCCCCACCAACAACAAGAGGAAGCCCTCATCAATGCGCCATTCGCCTTAGCCGAAGTGGATCCAACCTACTGAGTTTGCCGAACATGCTCTGCCTAGGAGCGATGCGGATAACCTGTTAAAGGACAAGTGCGACTCTTACTCGCTCCTCAGCCCCAAGGTGCTGGAGGGAAAGTTTCCAAGCATGATGAAGGTTCCATTGGAAACTTTGCCTCTAGCACCGTGGGGCCGAGGAGCGAGTAAGAATTGCACTTGTCCTTGAGTTGCTTTTCCATATCGCTCGTAGTAAGAGAATGGTTGGCAACCTCAGCCAGCAGGGTCCTCTTCGACAACTGTGGTGTCGATGATGTCTTCCTCTTGTTCTCGGTGGGGCGGTTGGAGAGAAATTACCCCGCTTCGGCTGAGACGACCGGGGTGTCGATGATGGTCTCCTCTTGTTCTCGGTGGGGCGATTGGAGGGACATTACCTCATTGACCTTTGATTGATGCGTTACCATAGCTAGTAGCTCGGGCAATTTGTGGGAAATCACCTCATCCAGACTGGGGCTAGGGGTACCTCGCTTGCGTGCGTTACATATTTACATCGGCTATCTCAGTTTTTAGATGGATGGATCTATCAAGGTAGCACGTAGATGGATACAACGAGTTGATCAGTACGAGCACATGTGACATGATACCCAAGGTAGCCCATGGTACGAGCAACTCATGGCCCCCAGTCTCAAAATTTGGTAGCACGTTAGCTTGATGTTGAGACATCTAGATGAGGTGATTTTCCTCCTATTGTCTCAACCATCTGCTTTGGTAACACGTCAATCAGAAGTCGATGAGGGGACTTCCCTCCAATTGCCCCACCGAGAACAAGAGGAAGTCCTCATCGATGCCCTAGTCACCTCAGCCAAAGTGGATCCAGCCAGCTGAGTTTGCTGAACATGCGCTGCCTAGGAGCGATGCGGAAAGGGTATTCTAGGACAAGTGGGATTTTTACTCGCTCCTCGTCTATAAGGTGCTGGAGGCAAAGTTTCTTGAAAATGATGGGCAACCTCAGCCGGCTGAGGCTTGGAGCTAGTATGCAGCAGCCACTATGTAACAACCAGCCAAATTTCCGAATATTCTCTAATTCTCTACAAAATAAAACTATAAAAGCACTAGTGAATCTAATTAATCAGCAGGTTAATTAGCAAGAAAGTTGCCATGACTTATGCTGTTTTTGGACACTTTGGCATCACACGACAGACAATATACATCAAAAAAGACATGTGCACCCAGCAGCGCTCATGCAATCAATCCTGGGACGGTTATTACAACAACACATGTACATCATAAAGCTAATCAAGTGATGCTAGCGAGTCGCACTGTAGCTTGGTGTGATTTTGTAGTTCTGCATTGAAGGATTTCTTGTAGAGTCGTATACCCTTTCTTGACTGTTCTACTCGAGTCCTGTGGGTGCAGTGGTCTACTGTTTCCTTCTGGTTGCATAGTGGATTGTGAGGCAGCTCACTGTAATTTCGGCGTGGAGCTTGTGTGGTGGATCTAGTGTTTGTATGGTGCCCTTGAATTTTTATCAACCAGTTGGTGTTTGATTTGAGAGCTAGAATCAAGAAATCTTTTGATGCAACTATTACTATGGGCTTCCAAAGGTCTATTGTTCAGGTTTGAGGGCATTTGGTAATCTGGGGTTTATGGACGTGATGCTTTTGATCAGACCGTTTTTTTCTGTACGATCTTACTGTTAATATAATGTTGGATACATCAGTACCCTTTGGACCAATAGTTTCAAATTATGTTCACTATAGTATTTGTGTTGGTTGGTGTGATAATGGTTGTGTTTTGCATACTTTTTTTTTTCAAAGAATGGGTACTGGAAGGAAGACTGAGACCAAGAATGTCGCAACGCCAAAACAAGATCAAAGCAATACACGGCGGTATGGTGACCAATCTTTTCCAGCACGTAATCTCGGGGAAGATGAGCTAGGAGGAGTTATTTTTGGCTGCACACACCAAACGATCAATGAATGCCTCTCTAAACAGCTATTTGGTTAGTAAATTGCTTGAGCCGTATCACCTGTATGATAATTTCATTACAATGTATTTGTTGTCCTCTTACCTCTATGATTTCTGGAACATTAGCTTGTTCCTCATCAGTATTTTTTTTAAATGCTCATTAAGTTTGAATGTATTTTCTTGCTACCTTTTTTGCTTTATAGGTTTGCCTTCAGTTCATTTCTCCTATGTGAAGAATATTAAGCCCGGAATGCCTCTGTTTCTGTTCAATTATAGTGACAGAAAAATGCATGGCATTTTCGAGGCTGCAACTCCTGGCCAGATTGCCATTGACCAATTTGCTTGGAGTCGTGATGGTAGAACAAAGACACAATATCCTGCACAGGTATCATCATATAACAGTCAGTGTTCAATATTTTTGGCACTTTAGTTTGTATGTATTAGTTTGCTATTTATAGTTTTGTAAACTGATTGTGATATGTGAGTGACTTCATTTTTGTTCTTAAGGTTCGTGTCTCCACCAAAACTCAGTGCTTACCACTTCCAGAGACCAAGTACAAAAGTGTGATTAGTGGCAATTATTATAACTTTCGCCACATCTACTTTGAGCTAGACAATGCACAAACAAGAGACCTAGTTTCTTTGTTTGTACCTGCTCATGCCCATGCTATTCCAAGAGCCCAGAACCTTTCTGGGTTTCCTGCTTCTGTTCACGCTGTTCGAAAAGAAATCGATTCTGGTCTGAAGGATGGCAATCAGTTTGGTGTTTCGTCACATTCAAATGATATGGTTCCTTACAAATCGGTCGATCGAAATGCCAACTATGGTATTTCTAGCGCAAGTAGAACATCAGAGAGTAACTTTAGTGAGAAGGCTTCTGAGCGGGATGGTTTGAATGACAGTGTGACTGAGAAAGAAATAGAATCTGTGAATGATGACCATCCACGTATCAATCCATTTCATGATGAACAACATGGCACAATGGCTGTTTTGCAAAAGTTGCAAGAATTGTCTTGTTTACGACAGACTCTTACCAAAGATTCATCTAATGCCACCTTGGAGGGTGATGCAATTGTGAAAGACAACACATCCCTTGAGCAACGTTGTGAAAATGATGAGGTGCTGTATGCTATTCTATTACATTGATTACCTCTTGCCCTTTATTATTTACATTGTATTCCAGATTTACAATGATATAATTTCTAGTATATTTTGTATAAGCACATGTATGTAATGTTATTTCTGACATTGTATGCAGCTGCTTCAAATTATCAATGAATTAGCCAAGAAGACTGAAGCAATTTGGGAAAAGCAGGTATTGACTTGTTTATGTTGAAATTTTGGGTGTAAATTGTTATCTGTTGGAGAGGAAAGTATTACTCCCTCCGATCCATATTACTTGATGCTAAAATGGATATATCTACAACTAAAATGTGTCTAGATACATCTATATTAGCATCAAGTAATACGAATCGGAGGGAGTACATAGATGAAGCTGCATTCATGATTTTTAACCTCTTATTATTTGTATGTCCACAAAGATGTAATTTTGAGTAATTTTAAAATTTTATTGGAAGTATGAAACTGTATATGTTTTCCTTATGCTCTAGATGTGTGTGATGTTGAGTTAATTATATCATCCATGCGTGTTCTTTATGCATCCGTCGTGCCCTCCCATCTTGATTCTGCTTTCACATTCCAGACTGAATCAGATCAAGAAAGGCTTGTATTGAGGGAAACTGTAAAGATCATGGAAACAAAAATTCAGCAACTGCAATACCAATATGAGAAATTACAATTGGAGTATTCAGCGGCACTCCTTGGTGAAAAACGCAATAATGTTGAAGGGCCATCAATATTCCTAATAGGTGGTCATAATGGCTATACCTGCTTGCCATCCCTTGATTCATTTTATCCTACAATAGACAGACTAGTGCCGCTAAGGCCTATGAGCTCAGCCCGTGCATATGCTGCTGTTGCTGCATTTAATGAGCATCTCTTCGTTTTTGGTGGTGGTGATGGCGATTCGTGGTACAACACAGGTATACATTCTTCTACGTGACAAATAAATATATTTATAGCACTGCAAGTTGTTGACTGCCTGCACTGCTTTATCAGTGGAAAGCTACAACAGGGTGAGCAATGTGTGGATAACATGCCCATGCTTGAAACAGAACAAAGGAGGTCTTGCTGGAGCTACGTTGAATGGTAAAATATTTGCTATTGGTGGGGGGAATGGGTCTCAATCTTTTTCAGAAGTTGAGATGTTTGATCCAGCGCATGGGAGTTGGATACACAGCCCGTCTCTGCAGCAAAGTGTATGGTCTCAGGTCCCTCTTAACAGTTATATTGAGTACATTGTTCTGAACTTAACTGCAACTTCGTTAACTCTGGGGCTTTATTATTGGTGTGTTCTCATTGTGATGTGCGATAAGGTTTAGGATCTACTCTCTAGGATAAAAAATGTAAGCACTTCTACGGGCCTAAGAATTAAGGGTGTAGATAAATGCAAATGTTACCCTTCATTTATTATATAACTATCTTTGTCCTCCCCAAAACAGCAAATGCTAGAGGTATAGGCCCCATTCTTGATGACATTAGTGAGGGATTAAATAGGAACCACGTCAGCAGAATTGCATTGGGGGGTTTAGAAAGACTTTCAATAGGATCAAATTGAATTAGCTTGCTCAAAAGGCTTGCATTTTGGATTGGATGGAGTATAAGATAGAGCAGACAAAAGAAACTCTATTGAGAAAGGCTGTTTTAAATTGCATATCTGGTATTCCTAATCGCTTAAAATCTTGTGGATTCTTCATATTTTACTAGACGATGCTTCTGTAGTAGTTCCTGGTTTACTCATCATAGCTCACTAGGTCATAACTTAGTTGTTTGGGCAGTAGTGGCTAAGTAGGTTTAGGTAAGTTGTCTGCTTAGGCACTAGCATGACAGGTCTTGATGCATCTGCTCTTATGTAATTTTTAGCACCAGCACAGATACTAATGTTTTCTAATCATGATTAAATCAAACTATGCATGCCACAGTGTATCTCCTGAAAAGAAATTGATGGCTAATTATGATTAAATCAAACCATGCATGCCGCAACATATTTCCTGGAAAGAAATTGATGACACTTCATGGAACCCTGATGGGAGTCTGTGGTCTTTTGTATTTTTTAACTTTTATTTTTCTGGGTGCTACATTTATATACTCCATCATGCATTTTCCCGCAATGTTGATGTTAGAACTAACAGTAATTCGTTCCACTGTTGTGTTATTCCAGCGATTTACTACTACGGCAACTGAGTTAAATGGTGTCCTCTATGTAGCTGGTGGTTATGATTTCAACAAGGACTCATATTTACAGTTATGATCTCTCTACGATCTTTTTTCATGATTATACCATTTGAACCTGCAAACTGAATGAAGGATTGTAATGCCCACAGATCATTGGAAAGGTATGATCCAAGGGAGGGTTTCTGGACCCAGCTTACAAGCATGAAAACAAAAAGAGCGTGCCACTCTGTTGCTGTCTTGGGAGAAACCCTGTGAGCCCCCTCTCTTCCTCCCTTTCTCTCGGCCATGTGATCAAGCCCCTAGGCAATATATTACCCCCTCTACTATTTAGTGTCTAGATACATCCAAATTTTAACAAAGTTAAGACATGTTCAATGGGATGGAAGGAGTAGTTAGCAATAGCTGAATCCTTGCATTCGGTCAGGCAATTAGATGTTACTATAAGTATATAATTACTTGACGTTTCTTCAGACACCACCTGCAGTATAGATTTACTTACGGTGAACATATGTTTTCAGATATGCTCTGGGAGGGTATGATGGAAACCAGATGGTTTCCACTGTAGAGATCTTTGACCCTCGTGCGAATTCGTGGAGGATCAGCAGCCCGTTCAGCGTCCCACGAGGATATGGGTGTGCGGTGACAGTGAACGATAATGTTTACCTCATTGGTGGGACCAGTGCTGATGCAGAAAGTGTTGAAACTGTACGGTTTTTGGTAGCTTACTCCGCATCACTGACATTTCTTGTGTCTGTTCAAGTCACTCATTTCCTTTTGTTTGATTTCACAGGTTGAAGTTTACAACGAGAGGCAAGGCTGGTCAGTCCCTGGTTACAAGGCGATAGGGCAGAGGAGGTTTGCCTCCGCTATTGCCTTTTGACAGGGCTGCAGACCCACATTTTTTGCGGGAGCTATATGGACCCGCCCTTCGGTTGGCCGCGGGTTCTGTACAGTGTGACATGCCAGTCTCAAACCCTCTTCTTGAAACAGCCTCTAGGGATATGAGAATTTTTTGACCCCCTTGTCAGTGCCCATCAGTCTGGTGCTTCTCTGACTCACCATAGACTAGATTTCACAGTAACACAAGGTCTTAACACCAGTAGTCCACCTGCTAGTCGTTCGGGCGTTGTAGTTCATTGTTGATTCTCTTGTTGAGGCAAAAAATACACCGTGGCACTTTGATGGAACCTGGACATGACGAATTGAGCTGTTCACGGTTCATGAGTGGCAGACTCCAAAACTAACGAATCGGGCTGGTTATGAAAGCTGAAGGAACATGTGTTTTTTACTGTAGTTTGTGCCATGTTTGGAATGATGGACTATTCCAGTCCATTTTCTTGTGACAGTGTGTTCTTTGCCTTTGTGCCATATAGTCGCGTGCAGTTTGGTGGGAATCTGGACTACAGCATGGTGTATGGGTGGTAGCGGACTGAATGCAACGTTGCTAAGTGAAGAATATGGTCCTAACTCTCAGGCCCTAACCTGCAGACCTGCCTAACTGTCTATTATAGAGGCAATATTTCTCGCACAAGCTTCAGCAACAAGTCACATTGTGAGATATCCAGTCCATATATTCTCATCATGTACATGGTCGGAATAGCACGCTGGCTGAGCATTTCTTACTGCTCATTATATTGCACATGGAAGAATATAATTTTTGGTAACCAAATTGTAGACTAAAAATATATGGAACACGCCATTAGCCGCAAGTTGAAGACAAGAGTAACTGGTGTATGTGACGTGAATGGAGCCGATAAAGTTTTGTAGCTTCACGAAAGTACAGAATGTGATTCTTCTGGTTCCGAATGCCAAATGACAGCACAAGTTTCCAAAACAGTACCCCATGGGCATCAGGTCATCAACTTGAGTTTGAAATGTGCACTGCATGGAAGCATAAAAGGAGATTCGTCAGATCCCTTTTAGCAGCAGATAATTTTCCAACCGAGAATCTACTTTACCCGAAACTTTGCCGTGCCTCATTGGACTCAATCATCTACGGTAACCGGAGTTTTATCTGACATATTTTCTCTCTTTATTATCACAGGATACCACTCCCATCATCGATCACACAACCAGCTTAAGCATCCTCCAAAAACCAAAATGGCTCGCAACTTCGTGCCTGATGCATGGGGTTGGATCACCACCATACCCCCATTCTCCCAATGGCGGAGCAGCACCATGTCCCTCTGCATCTGCGCCACATCCTCAGCATCATCCCAGCCGCCGTCGATGAGCCTCTCGGCCGTCAAAACGCCTCCCACCCAGCCTTCCTACTTGACCTTCTCCATCTCTGCAAACTACCGTGAGCCGATCTCTCTCTGGACTTCAAAACCGGTCCACCTGAAGATGAAGGTGCAGCCGTCCCTCGACGAGCAGGACGTAGTGCAGCTCTTCGTCGACGTGGTGAACCAGGTGCTGCGATATGGACCCGACAACAACAGCAACAACAGCAAACCTCCCTTCCGGTTCCCTGGCGCGCAACACCTCCATGGCGGCAGCTTCGGCGACGCGTTCAACATCGCCTTCCTCTCCCTCGCCTTCCTGGTCTGCACCTACGAGGCTCCCCGCGACCTCCGCCGCGGCTGCCTCGACTCGCTGAGGGCCCAGCTGACCGGCCCCAGGTGCAAGGCCGCCGCGAGGACCCTTGTCAGGATGCTCGGCGCGAACCTCGAGGACCAGTGGATGCGGACGATGAACCTTGCAGTGACCAACTGGATCGTCGAGCTGCGGTCGTCGTCCTCTCGCGCCATGCCCGGGGCGCTGTTACCGCTGTTCTCGTACGCGCTCCAGGCCAGCGGGCTCTGGAAGGTCCAGCTGTACTGCCCGGTGATCGCCATGGGCATGGAGGATCCTGGGGCGGCGGCGACGCAGGATGAGCGCCTTCTCTTCTCGCTCACTTACCAACAGCTTGAAGGTGTGGTCCAGCTCGCCTACAGAACTGCCAGAAAAGAGAAATGGGTTGATGTTGAGGTAAAGGTGGATAACATAAGGTCAGTGGTTTTCACATGATCTTGATTCTCTTTATTACATCAACTATTTGAACTCCTACTAATTCTCGGCGGAAATCCTTCAGTATTTAGGTAGCAGGAAATTCAGTGGGGAGATCCACTAAATTTTAGTGCTTATTTTCGTCAAAGGTTTAACTAGCAGCTGAGGTCTTTGATGAGTGAAAAATCTTGTTGATGCCTTCAGTAAGGTTTCATGGAAATGTCTGAAAATTCAAAAGCTTATGAATCTTACATGTCACTTTGAGTAAAAATGTCAGCTTGATCTACTTCAGATGGAAATGTCTAGGAATTCAAAAGCATGCTGCACCCTAACAATTGAATTGTTTCACAACATACTACCAACCGTGGATAAAGAAATCAAAATTCACCATATATGTGTAGTCCAAAGCCAAGAACAGCACTTACTGCAGCGTTGATCTCAGGTGTGACGTGGACTCTCTGGTCTCCGAGACCCTCATGGTGGAGCGAGGATATGGTTCTGAAGAAAAACATTTCCCTTCTCGCGTCATGCTGCAGATCACACCAATGCAGCAAACAGACATACTATCTGTCTCCATCAGCAAGTCCTCCGACAACCCGACCCACGAGTATGGCTTCGACAAGGGCATCGAAGCCGCGTTCGACCCCCCGAACTCGTTCGGCCTCAAAGCCTCCGTCGCCGAGAGCCTCACGCTCGCCATGAAACCCTGGAAGTTTGAGCAGTCTGCGCACGGGAACACCGCCACCCTGAACTGGTTCCTCCACGATGGCACCAACGGGAGGGAGGTCTGCTCCTCCAAGCCTTCCAAGCTCTCGCTGCTCCAGCCCAGGGCCTGGTTCCGCGACAGGTACTCCAATGCATACCGCCCGTTTACGAAGCAGGGCGGCGTCGTCTTCGCCCGGGATGAGTATGGAGACAGTGTCAGCTGGAAGGTCTGTGCCGGAGCATTGGGCAAGACTATGGACTGGGATATCAGGGGATGGATTTGGCTGACCTACTGGCCTAACAAGCAGAGGACCTCGCATAGTGAGACGAGGTTGGTTGAATTCAGGGAATGTTTGCAGCTCCCACTTGCAAAGTTTCCGTAGTTTATCTGTGCTGTTCTGAATGATCTGTATAGTGCTGTGTATGCATGTAAGACAGTAAGAGTGGTACTAAATAAATAAGTTCATTGTATTGTAGTTTTTTTATACTTATTTTGAATGATATGTATAGTGGTGCTAATGCATGCACCTCTGAAACAAAGGCATAAATATGTCCAATAGGCCTAACTTGTTTGTCACTGAAGCTCTGCAACAACTCGTCTAATTAATACTCTTAGCAAACCTCCAACAGAAAGGTGAATGGAGAGTACTAGATAATCCAACTCTATTTGCGAAAAGGACATAAAAGGCAATAGTATTACCCAAGTACTTCTTCTTAAAAAAAGTATTCTTTTTATTATGAGCAATTTGCATCAGGCTGAAATTCAGAGTTAAGCATTGTGTGTCTTACAACATTGAAAAAAAATACTAGTAGTGCCAGCTAGTAAGAACACTATGAAAATTCAGAAACAGTACCACATGAAGAAATCATGGAACACAAAAGGTCAAGAAGCCAACACTGTGAAACAAGGCAATGACATAACAAACATTGTGCAACATGAAAATTTCAGTACCTAATAGTGTACTCTAGAGGACAGTAGGACACTATCTCTGCAGAGATCTGAATTAATCAAAGTAGCTAGCCAAATGTCATAGTAGAACAAACAATAAACATACAGAGCACGGGCGTCAATTAACATTTTGCCACACATGATAAACCATGACACACAATCCACATCCAATAAATAAAGATTTACATGGAACAAATATATCATAAAAGATGCTAAAGGAAATCGATAAGAACAGTAAAAGACACATGATTAAGCTCAAATATCTGTTTCTCACGGCCCAACAGCATCAAGCCAGCCTCATATTTAGCAGGAGTTATGTGATGTAAAATGATAAACATGAGGCGAAAGCTACATAGTAAAAGAGGGAGCCACATGGGACATTGATGAAGTAGTTCATATCTCATCAACACTTGAGTGTAGTCATCCTATTAGAATCAGAATACCCTACCGAGACTTGAAACAACACTGAACGAACAAAACAGAGCCTTTCATGTAGATACTTCAATAGAGCACTAGCCATTTCCATGGAAACTAAGCTCGGACGATGAAGGCGAAAGGGTCCCTCACGGAGAAATTAGATCCTCTTTTAAAGCTCTGTAACTCAAGTGGCTCTTCTCCTTCAGCATACGCTCCCTCAGATAGCAGAAGTGAGCAGCATGTACTGGCCCATCTTGCAGCAAACAAAGGCTCTAATTTGGAGCTGGCCTCGGTCACGGATGTGAAGGTTCGTCTGGGATACACAATCACCAGCTTCGTCAGCATCGGTGCATTCTCCAGGATGAACTGGAGGAAGGAAAGCTCACTCTGATCCCCATGAAAATTATGGAACATCATCAGCTTAATGTGTGATTGGACGCATTCGATGGCACCGGCATCCTTCCAGAACTCGTGGTTGAGCATGCCAGTGGGCTCAGCAGTTTTCTTGGACTGTGATTTGATTAAATCAAGCAAATTTCAGAGATTGGTTGATGGTGTAGCAGTAGCAGCAGTATGTCTGTATGTATGATGCTAGTGCATGCTGAATATGCAAAATTATTGCCAAGTGAAGTGAGGGTCTCACTCTCACCTCAATATGCAGCCTCTCAACAGAGGGAAAGCATCTGAGAAAGGCAGGCAGCAGCTTCACATCGTCGCCAATGCCGAAACGCACTCTTAAGCCAAGGATCTTCACAGTTGGGACCATGGTGGTTGGACTCGCCCTTGTCTCAGCCTGAAAGATTTCACACACTGGCATCGGTCATGTGCGCAAGAATCGGAAAATCGAGACACGGGATTGATTAGATAACCTTGATGACGGTGTTACCGATCTCCAGCGTGTGGAATTCCGGCTCCAAGTAGCCAAGTATGCTTAGCGCGGGAGCAGGGGCAATCTTGATCCTCATGTTCGATCTTTCTTTGGCCATCACTGACCAGACAATGAGACGCTCGAGGTGCGGCGCATACGCCAGGAGGATGTCCAGATCGGTGGCTACGACGACCTGCACGCACCGGAGGCTGCGGCTGACGATGCGGAGGCGCTCGGTGAACAAGTTGGCCTGGATACAAAGGATCTCCAGCGCGGGGCTCCTGGCGAGGATGAAGTCCATGTCCGGGCCGAAGATGAGAACGGTGCAGAGGCCGAGCTCGCGGAGGTTGGGGAAGGACACCGTGCGCGGGAGGCCGGCCGTGTCGGGGAACTTGAAGAAGCCGAGGTAGAGGCGGGTGAGGGCGGGCATGCCGAAGAGGGCGCCTGGGAGGTCAAGAGCGAGCGGGAAGGGTCGATTGACGAGGACCAGGTCCTGGACGCCCTTGACGGCGAGGGTCTGGAGCCAGCGCGCGAGCAGGCTGGGGAACTCGGCCATGTAGCTGCAGGTGAGGTGGGCGCTGCGGATGGGCCCCGGGTGCGCGGCGAGGACGCGGGACACGGCGGCGGTGACGCGGCGCGCCTCGGCGCGCGCGACCTGGCCCCCCGAGGCGGCGGCGGGGGCGAGGAAGTGGGAGTCGACGAGGACGAGCGGGGCGGAGCGCCAGAGACCGCGCCAGCGCGTGGCGAGCACGGCGGTGCGCGCGGCGTCCTTGTCGGGGAGGCGGGAGACGATGTTGCGGAGCAGCGCGTAGGGGAGGGCGCTGACGCGGTCGACGCCGTCGTTGGGGAGGAAGGCGCGGAGGGTGGCGCGGCGGGAGACGGGCGGGTCGGGGAGGACGAAGTGGATGTAGCCGAGGATGCGGCCGACGAGCGCCTCAAGGTCCTGCGGGTCCTCGCCGCGTACCCGCCAGAGGGCCTCCGTAACGCGGTCCATGGGGACGGGTGGCGCAGGGGAGCCCATGGCCGCCGCCGGCGACGAGGGGCCGCGGGGAGGGTTTGGGGTTTTGAGAGCTGGAAACAAGAATGCTTTTTTGCGCCTTTGGTTGGGAGGAAGGATAGAGACGAGAAGCTCCCGTTTTTTTTTTGTTTCGTAGTGTTATGGACAGTCAAGCTCTGTTTTTGTTTTCTTTTTGTTGCCCCTTCGTTGATATGACCCCAAAGGCCCATTTGCTCTTCAAATTTCGCGCAATGGCCACATATGTTTCGAACTTCAAACACGTAATAAGTAAATCACTTTTACTACTTCCCCCTCCATAAAAATATATCATAAATTTATTTAAATTTAGACGTATCTAGACACTCAGATGTAGTACCATTTTACAAAATACTTGTCACACATTTAAATAAAAAATAGGCTAAGATATGTCTAGATTTATTAAACTTGCAACATATTTTTTTACAGACCCGCAACAAATATTTAGAGTTAGAGATGGTTGGTTAAAAATGGTGAGTTCTTTCTTGCGTGAGAGAAAAACTAATTACTCCCAAAAATTTCCGAAGCATCTGATGGCCGGGTTTTAGCTACCCAAATTAATATGGATAAATGAGGGAGAAGGTAAAAAGTTTGCATACGTAAAACTCGATACCTAGAACACTGAAAACCCATAATTCGAGCTTATAGTTGTCTAATCTACTTATGCATTTCCAATCCTAATTACTCTAAAAATAACATGAAATAAATCTGACACAAATAGTACCTCACTATTGAAAAATTTAGAATCTGCAATAACATATGATTATTGATCGATCACAATGCATACTTTATCCAAACCACAATAGGAAACAAAGTAGAATCAATTGAAAGGGCATTTTCCTCCCCAAGTGGGTTTTGTGTGTTTGATAACAACATTAGGAGTTTTAACCCTTGTACCAAGTGTATTAGGTAAAATCCATATCAAGCACAAGACGATAATGAACCCCTCAAAAGTGAAAAGATCAAGACGGCGCATGTAGCTTTTAGGTTGTGTAGCTATAGGTGTTTTCGCTTTTCTCCGAGGGGTGTTGGAATATAGATGGAGAGTAACTCCAAAACACTAATGTTAAAGAGCTCCAGACTAGAGGCTCCAGTGTGTCTAGGACCAGAGAGTCCGACCCTCATAGGCCGGAGACTCTAGGAAAGACTTAAGACCTTGAATTTCTGTCAAAGTTCCAACTCTGCTTCAGCTTCTACATCGGTTCTGAATGCTTTCATTCCAGACACCAGTCTCCCCAGGCCGAAGGACCGGAGTCTCCGGTCTACCCAGATCAGAGGGCCGGAATCTCCAAGATTAGTTACCCCCAACGGCCCTATTTCTAGGGGGGCTATAAATAGCACCCTTCTTCCTCCTTGGAAGATTGTGGTTTCTACTCTCTCTCTCCTCAATTATTCCAAAGCTCAAAACTTCTAGATCTCCTCCCACATCCACTTAAACTTGTTGCTCTCTTGGGAATCAAGGGAGGAACCCAAGATCTACACTTTCACCAAAGGTATTTGAGTATCCCACTCGTTTCATTCAAGAATCAAGTTTTGAAACCCTAGCTTTGTGAGAAGTCGCCCTAGAAGCTTGTTCATTGTAAGAGCTTTGTGGACGCCCATTGGGAGCCTTCGATTAAGTTGCGGATGCGTGCCCCAATCTTTGTGTAAAGGTTTTGGTTGCCGCCTTGAAGGCCACCACTTAGTGGAGCATGAGCTTACCTTCGTGGTTTGCTCACAAGAGAATAGGGTGGGAAATTTGTGGTGTTGGTTGGCCTCCGTGGCTCCAAACCCTTCCAACGTAGACTTGCTTCCCCTCAAAAGGAAGGACCTACAGGAATCAACCCTTGTGTCTTTGTGTGCTTCACCTTCGGTTACTTCTAGCCTATATTGTTCCTTTATTGCTTGTATCATATTTCTTGTGTTCTTGTTTCTATCTTGCCATGTATGATTATCCACCTAGTTGCATGTATAGACAATCTATATTCTTGTTAAACCTAAATTGAAGAAGAACTAAAAATTTGATTAACACCTATTCACCCCCTCTAGGTACCCATACGATCCTTTCAATTGGTATCCGAGTCGTGGCTCTTTATTCGAGATTTACTGCCTAAGAGAGTATGGCAACAGAGAGGAGCGAGTGAAGCTTCTTATAAGGATCCAGGTACCATGAATGAGATCAAGGTTTTAGAATCTTCTATGTCATCCTTGGAATCATCCATGTCTAGCTGGATGCCAGAATTGCATGATATGACGAAAATCCTCCTAGATAAACAAACCCATAATGCCTCCACCACTACACCTCCTAATGTCACTCCCGTAGTGAAGGATCCTCTCAAGGGTGCTCTTTAGGAAGCCGAAACCGTTGTTGGGGAGGATGGTGTTGGTTAGGGGTGGCATATAACCCGAGAACCAAACGACCAGACCTAGTTAACATGCATGGAAGCCGATCTGACAGAAACCGATAACTTCAGTACCAAACTCAGTTAGCGATTGCTAAAGACTGAATTAAGCTCGGTAGTTTCGATGCACAACCTCGGTCCATCGAACAGACCCCAACAACGAGGCCCACCCCTAACCACTTGATTCACTAATTGTCCTCTCTAATTCCCGCAGCCCGTCGCATATCTAATCATTGAATCATTTGATTCAATTACGCTCCCGGAAATCACGCCACTCCCAAACTGCAAGTCTCGTGCGTAATAACTGACATGGCTTGGTCGATTGATCTTTCCACTCAAAATTGCTATATGAGATGATAACTGCAAGAACACGGATCAGATGTTGCTAGTTTCGAAATAAGAGTATCAAACCACGAGGAGCTACTAGTACTGATCTTAATGCCCCTTGTTGCTATTTATCTAAAATCACTTAAAAGTTGTCTTAAAATCCAAGTGGGGTTTGGTTTTAAACAAATTTGTGTTGTGGTTTGAGAAACAAAAGTAAACAAGAACAAAGAAATAAACTAATGTGATGTAGCCCCGCCCAAGGACGACACTACACCAAGACCAACTAGTCCCCCAAGTGGACCCATGACTCGAGCCCGAGTGAAAGCTCTACATGACAAAATGAGCTCAATCCTCTTGACACTCGACCTCGACACTACTTTGGACGGAATGCTGCCTCATGCCAATGTTCTATGTGTCATCAGATACGAGCCTCGAGAGGAGTACGTCAAGGATGGCCCAACACCGACATTGCCGCCCCGAGTACCCCGACACTGCCGACCAAGACACCCCGGCACTGCCGGCCCAAGCACCCAGGCACTGCCGCCTGAAGCCCCCGACACCCAGAACAGCAAGGGCCGGCACTGCCGGCCCCACCAAACTCAACTTCATCCGAACCATCCATTTTCATCTCGTGGCTGTGTTTATTTCGCAAATGACTAAGTTACCCATGTTTCACATCTGGACTATAAGTAGGGCTCCCCCATCCACGAATTAGGGTTAGAGATAGATTGGATTATCTTTAGAGCTTTGCTCACATAACCTCTGGGATGATCTCCTACGATCCTCAAGGCTACCTCTTGTGAGATTTGGATGATGTTGTTGGAGATTCTAGTGTGATCCACTCTCTCTCCCACAGCTTTGTTCATCTCCCTCACCGATCTCTCACACCGGGATTCTACCACGCGGTCTCTCCCCGTGTGATTCTATCGGCGTGGTTTATCGAGCCACGGGAGTGAAATTCGTTGTATCGGGTTTGTGTGCGTGTGTTGTTCTTCGTGTTCATCTTGTTCTTCATCTTCCCCCTCTTTTCCCCTTTTGATTTCGGGTCAATTCATGAGATCTGAGCACATCCTTGCCCTTAGGCCTCATCATATGGTATCAACAGCTCTTGGTTACCACGGACTTGACCCTCCACCCACCTAATTTCACCTCTAAAAAAATTTCCAAAAAATTCCCCAAAAATAGCCCTAATTTTCATTTGGCCAGATCTGCGATTTTGTTAAGTTTTGAGTGGTTTTGGTCCATTGATTTCGTGTCCCTAGGGTTGATCTACCTTTCCCTTGCGTTTCTAGCCGTCAATTTCTTCGATTTCATCGTTTTGGTCGAATCTGGGTCCATTTCGCGAAGAACAAGTTCGTGTTGTTCATCAGGGACCGGCACTGCCGCCCCTACCAGGCCGACACTACCGCTGAGGCTGGCACTGCCGCCACCCCAAGGCCAGCACTGCCGCCAGGAGCCAGAAATTGCTCCTCCAACTCAAATTCGACCATGATTTCACCTTTGTGTTTAGTTTCCGGTTTTGTGTGCCTTAGTTGTATCCCCTACACCTCAGCGAAGACGACCTCGGCACCACGGATCTCCAAACGTACTTTGACACCCACCACCACCAGCACCATCGCAAGTTGAGTGATCATCACCGCCTACAAACCATCTAGGTATAACTTGCATTTCGTTGTAGCCCCTCTTCCTTTTGCGACCTATCCTATCGAGCATTGCTTATCAAGTGTTGCGAGACATTGCACGTGGCCCCGATTGTGAGGTTGTGTGTGTAGTGTGGAGTAAAGCTTATAAGCAAGAAACTCGTGCGGAAACATAGCAAAAGCAAGGCTAACACCATCATAGTGCGAGGAAAAGCCGGAAAAACACAAAAAGAGCAAACGAGTGAAGGCCACCATATACAAAAGAGTAAAGAGCTTTTAAGCAAAAGAGATAGAAGAGAAGAGAGGTCGCGTGTGAATCTTGTTTTATCTCAATTTACAACCCAAGCTTTGAGCTCTTATTGTGTTAGTGTGACGCCGAGCCGGTCTTTGTAGACCATCTTTTTCATTCCTTGGTTGCACTAACCCCGCTCATCTCGTGTGTGTGTGTTCCACATAATTCGTGTTTCCGTGGTCACCATTTGGACATTTGATTTTTTGGAGCTTACCCACTTTTAACAATACACTTGATTTCGGATTCCGTCTCTTGGCTTTCTACAATACTTGCCTAACACAATATTTGCTAGCTTTTGCGTGTGCCTTTGTGTGTGTACCCAATACAATTGGTTTTGCTCTCGGTTTGGTTGATCGCCCCGATACTATCACACCAAGGTAAGGTTGCGAGGTAGTGTTCTTCCACTAACAAACAACCTAGCTCTTGTCTTCACATCATTGATAGGAACGGAGAAGAAGCAAGGGAGGATGGAGTCGTACGCAACAACGAGAGATTGGTTACCCAACACAATCTATGGACACAACGCCAATAATTCAAGGAGCAACTCGCCTTCTTCGAGAAGTGTATCGATGAGCAATATGAGTAAGTGGCTCACAACTTCACCATCGTCAACCAAGATATGACCCTCCTTCGAGAATACATGGACACCTTGAATGGCCAAATGGCGGCCAATGATGCGAACATGGAGCGGCGCATGGATAGCCTCGAGCGCGCCATCACCAACTTGGGTCACCCCACCGACACCGCTCTACCTCATCATCCTCAAACTCGTCACCAGATTACTACTCCCATGATCGTCATACGTCATCAAGCTCCAACTCAAGGTGAGGAGACCTTCCTCGAATTCATCGACATCATGATCGCCATGAATGCTCATGCTCCAACTCAAGGCGAGGAGAGTTTCATCGACATGCCCGTCCGCATGAGCGTCCTCAACAAGACGAAGCACCACACCATGACCGCCATCAAAATGATCGCCATGCCCACCATGGGCATGACGAACAACCCCACGACAACGTCATACTCAACATGGACCCGCCACCTCATCGCGAGCCACACATTGATGCTCAAGAGCAAGGTCACCAAGAGCAACCTCGACGTGATCTCCAGAACCAACTTCGCCACAACCAACATGGAAGAGGAGACCCGGCAAATGCTCAAGATGAGAGAGTCAACAATGGACATCTTCAACAACCTCGTCAAGATCTTCTAAAACACCACCATCGCGAACTAAGTGAAGCTAGTGTTCAACTACAACACCAACCCAATGCTATGGTTGGCCGCGGAAGACCTCCTCTCCCTCCACAAGCCGCAAGAGACGAAGGCATCTGACCTCATCGAAGGAACTTGGAAGATGAAGAGAACATGTATGGCAAGCCCAAGTTCAACATGCCAAAGTTCAAAGGTGAAGATGACGCCGAGGCCTACCTCTCATGGGCACTCAAGGTTGACAAGATCTTCCGCATACACAACTACTCCGGTGCGAAGAAAGTGGCCATGGCATCTCTTGAGTTTGAAGATTATGCTAACACATGGTGGGAGCAAGTGGTCACTCTAAGGGAAGAAAAGGGTGAGCCTCCCATTGACACTTGGGAAGAGATGCAAGCTCGCTTTGTGCCCGCACACTACTGTTGCCGTCAGAAACCCACCGGCGGGCAGCGACGGGCAACACCGTAGAGCCGGGAATCTCCCAGGACTGCGGCTGGCCCAGGTCCCTCCGAGCGACGGCCCGCAAAGCCTTCGGCACGCACGTCCGATGCTGATGCAAGGGCGTGCCACCTGACCTATACCCGGTCGGGGAAGGTGTTGGATGATGCCTCGCTTAGTTTCCTGCATGGCATACACGTAAACATTAAATACAAGCCTCGATCGACTCTCGGGTTATCTCGTGAATCGGCTCAAAGAGCCGATCCACCCATGATGCGTACGAGGTGTACGAATCATATGGTGGTCCTGCTTGATCAAAACAAAGCTAAAACGACCTACTACGATTTAGGGTTTTCACCACATAATCGGAACATCCTACTCGTGATTGAGCACGGCGGCCACGCACGGTGATCGTAAACCGACCCTAGACAAGGCCTAAAAACCAACACGAAGTTGATCCTCGGAACATCCTGTCTAGGGCTAGCAAACTACACCCTACGCGCCACCTGGATCCTTCAACCCGTTTGTAAGGCCTAACTATGCAGATATTAAACTAATCCTTGAAGAACAAGGAGCAATCATAACGGATCGGATCTACTAAATAATGATCAAGCGGGGTGCCGCCCTTACACCTAAGATAGGTGTAAGGACGGCTAGACGTCTAAGGGTTGCACGACGGATAGCATATGATACGATGAAACAATGCTAACCCTAACACATCTATGATAACTACGTTGCTCGCCATCAACAAGGCTTCAGCACGAGCAACGCATGAACGACGAATAAACGTGTACTCGCCTAGATCGCAAGATGCAATCTAGGCAGCATGATGCTTACCGGAAGAAACCCTCGAGACAAGGGAGTTGGCGATGCGCCTAGATTGGTTTGTGGTGAACGTGATTGTTGTTTATTTCATAAACCCTAGATACATATTTATAGTCCGTAGACTTTCTAACGTGGGAATAATCCCAACCGTGCACGAGCCCAAACTCTATCTAACCGAAACGTATCCTACTATATTACAGATACACGGGCAAACTAGCCCAAACTTTGTATACAAGGCCGATTCATGTATATCTTCATGTATATTCTTCAAGCCCATCTTTCAATCGCGGCCCACCTCCGATCCGGTCAAATTCTGGTGATAACACATGCCCCCTGGTTTTGGAAATGACATTTCCAAAATCACTATGCTCTTCTCTTCGTCGGGTCATGTCGTGGCAGAAGCGGAACCGTCGCGAGATCCTTCATCATGATCGCCTTGCCTTCTCCGCGTGACTCGCGCCAATTCTCCGTCTCGGGCACCACTTCCTCGAGAACCGCTTGTGGCATTGAATCTCCACCATATCCCTTTTATTTAACCGCATCGAGCAATTCGCTTCTCTATCCCCTCATCATCCTCTCGTTCCTCCGTAGTACTCGAAAACCCTCCTCCCACCATGGACTCTTCCTCCTCTTCCTCCTCCGGTCTTTCCTACCGGTCCTCCTCCTCCCGCGAGCCGACGCCGGAGGACATACGCGCACCAGAGAAGTGGGACCAGGAGGACCACGCCTCCTCCGTCTGGTCCGAGGACGACAAGTCCTTGACCAGCGGAGATGAAGATCTCCAGTTCCTCGCCGATGGGGAACTGGAATCGGAAAGCGAGGATGACTTGTTCCCCTGGGACGGTTACACCTCCTCTGAGGAAGAGGAGGAGGAAGACGACGACGACTCCCTCGAGGGTTACCCACCGGCGAAGCGCCTCCGCACCTGGTGGGATGACGACGACAGCGACAATGACGAGGAGGATGAAGCTCCCGTAGAGGGGTACGGGAGCAGTGACGAGGAGCCCACCGGCAGCAGTGCCGATGAGATCTCCGAGGACGACGACGAGGGCAGCGACGGCCCGTAGACTAGGATCTACTAGTGTAGGCCTAGTAGTAGTAGATTGGTCAACAGACCCTTCTTTTGTTCTTCCTCCCTTGAGCAATCGGCTCTTTCTTTGTAAGAAATCCCACTATTAATGAAGAAAATATTCCCCACTGAATTTTGCTTTCTTGTCAACTTTGCCGATCGTCGAACGAAGTCGCTATACAGAGAGCCGATGGCAGGGCATCGGCTTGCACTATAAACGCGATTTGAGGCCAAACAGTTGCCTCTTCACACGGTCAAACAGGTCCAGCTCATGTCCAAACCATCCTCCAACCTTAAACGCGCAGATTGAACTCCTCGAGCAAATCCACTAGGAGATTCATCTCAAATATCATGATCTCCGGTCCGAAACCGATCTGTTAACCTGCTCAATTGAGCTTGTTCCTCTAGAGTCGATAGCAATGCATCGGCTTTTATTATTCCGAAGTCGATGTCCGTGCATCGACTGTACTCGCATACTCGTTGACTTCGCATGTTTTCTCAAGTCGATGTCCGTGCATCGGTCGTGATTTTTTTTATCGGCCGATTTAAAATCGGCCCCCATATCTCATCGCCCATCATCCCACATGCTTGGGAAATACTTCTTGAGATGTTGGCCATTGACGGCCATCGGGAACTTCACACCATCCAACTTGTTCAAGCATGTAGGCATTGCCCTTCGAACCCGGATGACTTCGTAAGGACCGTGCCAATTAGGAGACCATTTGCCATATGCTTTATCCCTGGTTCCTAGTGGCAGCACGGCTTCCCATACTAGATCACCAACTTGAAACTCCTTTGGTCTCACCTTCTTATTGTATGCACGAGCTACCCTGGCTTTGTTCTCTTTAATCTTCTCCAACGACCAAAGTCTAAGTTCCGTTGCATCCTCAATAGTGTCACTCATCAGAGTTGCATATTCTTCAGGTGTCAGGTCATTCTGAAACGTGACACGTCTCGATCCAGCCGTAATTTCCCAAGGTAATACGGCTTCGCCCTATAGACAAGCTGGTACGGCGAAGTCTTTATAGCTCCATGGCATGACATGCGATAGGCCCACAAAGCTTCGACAACGTCTCATGCCACACCCTAGGGTTCTCGTCAATCTTCCTCTTAATCAGCTTGATCAGGCTTTGATTGGATGCTTCGGCTTGCCCGTTGGCCTGAGCATAGTATGGGGATGATCGGATTAGCTTAATCCCCATGTCGTCGCAGAACTTTCTGAATTCTTTAGAGACAAAAACCGAACCTCCATCGGTCGTGATGGTTTGGGGAATCCCGAACCTATGAATGACATGTTCTTTGACAAATTGGATAACATCTTCCGATTTTACCTTCTTCATGGGAACGGCCTCCACCCATTTGGTGAAATAATATGTAATGGCCAGAATCCACTCGTGGTTCTTGCTCGATGGAGGATGGATTTTGCCGATCATATCCATGCCCCAACCTCGAAATGGCCAAGGTTTGATGATGGGGTTCATCGCTGATGCGGGTACCATCTGAATTTTTCCGAACATCCGACACACTTGGCATCCCTTGTAGTACTTGAAGCCAGTCCTCAAGCATGGTAGGCCAATAAAAGCTCGATCGCCTAATTAACCACTTCATCTTATGAGCCGATTGGTGAGTTCCACGAGCGCCTTCATGCACCTCATGTAAGAGCCGATTAGACTCGGTTGGTCCCGGGCATTTGAGTAGTAACCCTTCCAACGTCCCTGTAGAACATGTCATCTCCTATAAGGACATATTTCATAGCCTTGTATCTTATCCTTTTAGGTGCCCCCGAGCCGAATCCTTCAAATAATTGAAGATATCGGCTCTCCAATCATCTCTGTTCCGGGAACCGCACTCGAACTTCTGACCCGTCTGGTATGTCCTTGTATCCTGACGCCATCCGTGCGAGATCATTGGCGTCGGTATTCTGAGACCTTGGGACCCAATTGAAATTGATGTACCGAAAATGTGTCATCAGCTCACGACATTCCATCCAATATGGAAAAAGTGACTCACTTTCGCACTTGTATTCGTCCGTGAGTTGAGAGATCACCAACTTCGAGTCTCCAAAAAGCTCCACTGCCTCTGCCCCGGCTTCCAAAAGCAACTCCATTCCCTTGCGCACTGCCTCATACTCAGAAACATTGTTGGTGCAAGGGGTAGATAGCCTCGATGGCGAAAGAATATGTTGCCCCCGAGGCGACACGAGCGGAATGCCGATGCCACAACCATCGTCACAAGCCGATCCATCGAAGAACATAGCCCATGCACGTACGGATAGTGCTGCTATATTAGTATTAATCCGTTCAGCTATAAGATCGGCCAACGCTTGTCCCTTAATCTGCTTTCGCAGCTGATACCGAAGATCGAACTCCGACAACGCAAACATCCACTTACCAAGTCGGCCTTTCAAAACAGGGGCCGACGAAGCATGTGCTTGACAACGTTCGACTTGCATATGACGATGATCTCTGCCGTCAAAAGGATGTGATGAAGCTTGGTGCAGGTGAAGAACAGGCAAAGGAAAAGCTTCTCGACCTCGGGATACCTTGTCTCCGCGTCCAACATCCTTCTGCTGAGGTAGAAAACGACCTTTTCAACACCCTCATAGAGTTGCACCACCACCGAAGCGATGGACGTGTCAGCTACTGATAAGTAGATATAGAACGACCTGTCTTGTTGGGGTGGAACTAGCACAGGCGGCGTTGTCAGATACCGCTTAATCTCGTCAAACGCCTGCTACTGTTTTGCCCCCCCAGTGAAACTCGTCATCAGATTTAATTTTCACCAGCGCTATGAACGGCTCGATTCGTCCTGACAGGTTAGAGATGAATCGTCGGACGAAGTTGATCTTGCCGATAAGACGTTGGAGCTCCTTCTTCGTGGTGGCCGGCTGCATGGTACTCACTGCCTCTTGACTTTTCAGGCCGATCTCAATTCCCCGTTCATGAACCAGAAAACCTAGGAACTGACCGGCCGTCACACCAAAAGCACACTTCTTTGGATTCATTCTCAGTCCGAACTTCCGAGTTCGGTCTAGGATGCGTCGCAAATCATCCAAGTGTCCCTCCATGGAGACAGATTTGACTACCACGTCATCGATGTAGATTTCCACCAACTTGCCGATCGGATCGTGAAATATATAATTCATGGCTCTTTGGTACGTTGCACCAGCATTCTTCAACCCAAAGGTCATGACTACATATTCAAACAAGCCTCACCGCCCTGGTACTCTGAATGCGGTCTTGTGTATATCTTCCGGAGCCATGAAGATTTGGTTATAGCCGGCGTTACCATCCATGAAGCTCAACACCTTGTGGCCGCAGCACTGCATTGATCAACGTTTCTGCCACCGGCATCGGATATTCCTCTTTTGGAGTGGCTCTGTTGAGATCTCGGAAATCGATGGCCACACGCCATCGGCCGTCCTTCTTCTCTACAGGAACGATACTGGAGATCCATTCAGCATACCTGCATGGCCTGATGAACCCGGCGGCCAACATCTTATCGATCTCTTTCTTGACCTCTTCCAGAATTCCGGCCTTCATCTGACGTGCTCGTTGTTGGAACGGCCGAAATCCTTTCTTAAGGGGGAGCCGATGTTCAATGATGCTCCTGTCTAACCCAGGCATCTCTGTGTAATCCCATGCAAAGCAATCTGGGTATTCTTTTAACAGAGCTATCATCTGACCCCTAAGATGTGGATCTAACTTCTTGCTGATAAAAGTTGGTCGCGGCTTATCCCCAGGACCGATGTCGACTTCTTCTAGCTCATCAGCCGATGTAAACCCATACCCTAGCTTTCCGTCACCTGTGAGGTCGACACCAAATACAGGGAGAACGTGTGGTAAGGATAATACGGGCCGATTGCTGGAATCGGCCTTCATCTTGATTGTAACCAGGATTTTTTGAAGTGTCGGAGCCGATTGCGTGGAACGGCTTCCTCCTTGTCCTCGCTATGAGAGCAGCTGCCCTCGTCTCTCGTCCTTACCGAGGTGGCGCCCAAGTCCTACCATGTTGATGTTGAACGAGAATCTTGGCTGGCACCTCCCAGGGTACGTGCACTCCACCATGTCAACGGCGTATGCCGGTGAATTCGGCACTTCTGGTGCTACCAACGCGAATGGCAGCGGCGGTCGGGACTGGAGTGGCATCTCTCCTTGGTGAGTTCCTAGAACTAGTCCTGACGGAGAGTACTGATGCCTCATGATTTCCTGGATCACGCGAAGAGCGACACGCTCCAAAGTGTTCACCAGGCTCTCAGAATGGCGGTGCAGCGAATGAGCTACAATGAAGTTAATCTCCTGACGCAGAGACCTGGTGCGTTCTTCTGATGGGGCGGACAGGTCCACTCCATCGAGCGCGCCTTCAGGTGAGAATCCTTTCCACCTGATGCCATGTGAGCGGGTTCTGTGAAAAGAGCCGATGAGGTCGGCTTCGAGGATTGCTTTGACCTCATCATACTTCTTCTTGAGCTCCTCGGCCGGATCCTCGTACGTGATCGGAGTGCCTTCCGCCATCTCGGATGTAGATGGCGATGCGGTTGATGTCGAAGACTGTCCCACCGGGCGTGCCGTGAATGTGTTGCGGTCGAAACCCACCGGCGAGCGAGCCGACAGGCAACACGGTAGAGCCGGGAGGCTCCCGAGATCGCGGCTGGCCCTGGTCCCTCCGAGCGACGGCCCGCAAAGACTCGGCACGCACGTCCGATGCTGGTGCAAGGGCGTGCCACCTGACCTATACCTGGTCAGGAAGGTGTTGGATGTGCCTCGCTTAGTTTCCCGCATGGCATACACGTAAACATTAAATACGAGCCTCGATCGGCTCTCAGGTTGTCCCGTGAATCGGCTCAAAGAGCCGATCCACCCATGATCCGTACGAGGTGTACGAATATATGGTGGTCCTGCTTGATCAAAATAAAGCTAAAACGACCTACTACGATTTAGGGTTTTCACCACACAATCGGAACATCCTACTCGTGATTGAGCCTGGCGGCCACGCACGGTGATCGTAAACCGACCCTAGACAAGGCCTAAAAACCAACACGAAGTTGATCCCCGGAACATCCTGTCTAGGGCTAGCAAACTACACCCTACGCGCCCACCGGATCCTTCAACCCGTTTGTAAGGCCTAACTATGCAGATATTAAACTAATCCTTGAAGAACAAGGAGCAATCATAACGGATCGGATCTACTAAATAATGATCAAGCGGGGTGCCGCCCTTACACCTAAGATAGGTGTAAGGACGGCTAGACGTCTAAGGGTTGCACGGACGGAAGCATATGATACTATGAAACAATGCTAACCCTAACACATCTATGATAACTACGTTGCTCGCCATCAACAAGGCTTCAAAGCACGAGCAACGCATGAACGACGAATAAACGTGTATCGCCTAGATCGCAAGATGCGATCTAGGCAGCATGATGCTTACCCGGAAGAAACCCTCGAGACAAGGGATTTGGCGATGCGCCTAGATTGGTTTGTGGTGAACGTGATTGTTGTTTATTTCATAAACCCTAGATACATATTTATAGTCCGTAGACTTTCTAACGTGGGAATAATCCCAACCGTGCACGAGCCAAATTCTATCTAACCGACACGTATCCTACTATATTTACAGATACATGGGCAAACTAGCCCAAACTTTGCATATAAGGCCGATTCATGTATTTCTTCTATGTATATTCTTCAAGCCCATCTTTCATCGCGGCCCACCTCTGATCCGGTCAAATTCTGGTGATAACAGAAGTTAACTATTGCTATGATGGTAATGATGTGATCTATGCCTCCTTTCGTAGCGTGAAGGTGACAGTGTGCATGCTATGTTAGTACTTGGTTTGGTTATGTTGATCTGTCGTGCACTCTAAGGTTATTTAAATATGAACATCGAATATTGTGGAGCTTGTTAACTCCGGCATTGAGGGTTTGTGTAATCCTACACAGTTAGTGGTGTTCATCATCCAACAAGAGAGTGTAGAGTCTAGAATTTATCTATTTATTCTGTTATGTGATCAATGTTGAGAGTGTCCACTAGTGAAAGTATGATCCCTAGGCCTTGTTCCTAAATATCGCTATCGCTGCTTGTTTACTCGTTTTACCGCATCTCTATTGTCCGCAATATTACCACCATCAACCACACGCTAGTCCCGGGCAAAGCACTTTTCACGGTGCCGTTGCTACTGCTTATATTTATTCATACCACCCGTATTTCACTATCTCTTCGCCGAACTAGTGCACCTATTAGGTGTGTTGGGGACACAAGAGACTTCTTGCTTTGTGGTTGCAGGGTTGCATGAGAGGGATATATTTGACCTCTTCCTCCCTGAGTTCGATAAACCTTGGGTGATCCACTTAAGGGAAACTTTCTGCTGTTCTACGAACCTCTTCTCTTGGACGCCCAACACTGTCTACAAGAATAGAAGCACCCGTAGACATCACACATGGACTCTCACTTTTTCAGGTGAGGTCACCACATTAATGAAGGATCTAGACAACATGATCCTAGAATGTGCATAGCTAGGAACTTGTTGTCTAGCGACTCCTCGATCTCCTAGTGATAGTTGAGATATCTGAGAGAAGCAAAAAAACATCTGAGGATAACGAGGAACCACGAACCTTAATCCGTTGGTCTGGTCTCGTGAACTTAATCATTCGTGCTACCATGATTCTATGATAACAAACGATAGGATACTAGTATCAGTTGATCTCGTAAGTTTGGGTATTGATGAGTGCATTTTAGCATGTTTTTTACATCGTTATTTTATCAAGTTATCATTGAGTAGTAGTAGGATTTTTGTATTTCACCGCGCTACCATGCCCTTTTATGCTTGTCTACACAAGATCTTGAAATAATAAGTCAATGATGAAATATCAATGAAAACTGTCATTTTCAGGCATTTTGATGTGATAGAAATCATTTTAGCACTTCATTATGCACATGGGCGAAAGGATAATGCGAAGACAACTTCTAGTAACTTTAACGGGCATAGATACGAGCAAGGCCCGCCCGTACCGTCCGCCGGTACCACCCTCCAGAAGCACCGCCTCGTCAAATACTTTCACCTCCCGCAGATGGATCAGAGATCAGAGACACACAGCTCCGCGAAATAGAGAAACACCGCCCCACATCAGATCTCAAAAAGGAAGTTTGGAGAATACAACATCCGGGCTGCTACGTGGATCCTCGGAGGACAAGTTATCATCCCCTTCATCATCAACCGCTGCACCATCACCATCATCCTCCTCCAACCATAGTTGTAATCTTGATTGCCATCGTGGATTTGTATTTGAATTCGTTCCATTTCTTTAATCCCTTCCATAAGATTATGATGATGTTCTTGATTGCTTCCATGTGTGAGTAGCCCTATTAGTTCTTGGGGAGATGTAGAAACCCTAGCATGAATATGAGATGAATTGATATGGGGTGGCCCGATCTTTGCAGTAAGCAACGGTGGTGATGATGATCACGGGGTGATAGCAGCGGAGGAACACGACGATGTAGTGGAAGATAACTTGTATGACGCAACGAGATCTCTCGATTGGTCCCTGTCGCCAATGCAACAGCTCTCAACCCTTCAAGATATTCGCAACTCCACACACTTGCGCACGTAGCCGCTGACCACGAAGCGGTAAGTTGCAACCATCTAATTCCCAATGGAACAACAGATCACACAAGACTTTATTAACAGGATCTACACAATATCAAGCAATATGGTGTAGGGAATTCAATAGTTTTGCAAAGCAAACAACTAAGAACTAGGTTTTATCTTAAACGTGATCTAAAGCAGCTAGGGGGCGTACTGGGAACTTATATAGGCGTCCGGGACGACCTCTGGTCGAAAAGATACAAAAATAACCGACCCAGAATAGATCTGTTCGAGACAGACTCGGACACGGCCGGTCTGGGGGCCGGTCGACCGGGCCTGGGACCGGCCGGTCCGGTCTGGACCGGGCCAGGAACCGGATGGCGACCGGGTGGCGGGAGGTGTGGCTCAGTACCCCGCCTGGTTGCAGTCAGCGGAACGCTTGGTTGGCGCCGGGCCGGATCCGGCGTGCCGCCCGGTTGGACCGGGCCAGGGACCGGGCGCGCCGGCGTGGCGGTCGGTCTGACCGGGTGCTGGGCCGGCCTGGACTTCTTCTTCTCCTCTCGCGCATGCCCCCGCTCCTCCCTCGCGCGTCCATGAGATATCTTCATGTCCAGCTCCTTGTCCAGCTCCACGTCCATCTTCACATCCAGCTGCTCCTCTCCTCCTCGTGCGATGCTTGTCTCCTCTTCATACCTGATGATACATAAATAATAGGACTTAGGTAGTATAAAGTTCTGATCAATCAAAGTATCGTTTAGGAACAAGTTCACCTATTGTTTAAGTAGCTTCGCATGAGCTCTTGTAATAGGTCCAATCCTGACTTCATTGGACTTGAGCTTCACAGCAGGTTCATCTTCAGTAGGTAATGACAGAGGTGGTATTGAGGTAGGGATGTCCTCATCACCTCCCCCCCTTCAAAAGGCGTTGACCCCGACTCTCCAAGGTCTTATTCGTCATATGGTGTCAAATCAGCAACATTGAAAGAATTACTGACACCAAACTCATCAACTGGAAGATCTATTGAGTATGCATTATCATTGATCTTGGCAAGCACTTTGTAAGGACCAGCACCACGAGGCTTCAACTTAGACTTCCGCAGCTTCGGGAACCTATCCTTGCGAAAATTGCGAAAATGTACCCAGACCATATCACCAGGCTTGAACAACATCTCCTTGCGCTTCTTGTTTATCCTTGCAGCATTGCTTTTGCCTTTCTTTTCTATCAACTCTTTAGTCTTCACATGAATCTTTCGCACAAAATCTGCCCTCTTGGATGCCTCCATATTAACTCTCTCATGTATGGGCAAAGACAACAAGTCAAGTGGAGTAATGGGTTTGAAACCATACACCACCTCAAAACGACACAGCTCCGTGGTAGAATGTACTGCCCTGTTGTAAGAAAATTCCACATGCGGCAAACACTCTTCCCACTCCTTCAGGTTCTTCTTGATCATGGATCTCAACAGTTGTGACAATGTTCTATTCACCACTTCAGTTTGTCCATCAGTTTGGGGATGACAAGTAGTACTGAACAGTAGCTTCGTCCGCAGCTTTCTCCACAGCGTCTTCCAGAAGTAGCTCATAAACTTCACGTCACGATCGGAAACAATAGTCTTCGGGACTCCATGTAGTCGTACAACCTCCCTGAAAAACAAGTTAGCAATATGTGATGCATCGTCGCTTTTGTGGCAGGCAATAAAGTGTGACATTTTAGAAAATCTGTCCACTACCACAAATATAGAGTCATGGCCTCTTTTAGTACGCGGCAAACCCAACACAAAATCCATACTAATATCCTCCCATGGTGTAGTAGGTGCCGGTAAAGGAGTATACAAACCGTGAGGCTTTAGCTTGGACTTGGACTTGTTGCAAGTAATGCATCTCTTCACATACCTGTCCACATCCCGCCTCATCTTTGGCCAATAAAAATGGTCAGCTAGCATGAGTAGCGTCTTCTCATGCCCAAAGTGACCCATCAAACCTCCAGCATGTGATTCCTGCAATAAGAGCAAACGCACAGACGATTCTGGAACACATAGTTTGTTAGCTCTAAACAAGAACACATCATGTATGTGATATTTTTCCCATGCTTTACCAAGAGCACATAAGCGATGTGGTTCAGAAAAATCATGATCAGTGGCATACAAATCACATAGTACTTCTAATCCAGGAATTTTAACATCAAGTTGAGTTAATAGCATATTCTTCCTAGATAAAGCATCAGCAACAATATTATCTTTTCCCTTCTTATGCTTAATAATGTATGGAAAAGACTCAATGAACTCAATCCACTTGGCAAGACGCTTATGCAAAGTAGACTGAGCTTTCGGGTATTTTAAAGCTTCATGATCAGAATGTATGATAAATTGTTTTGGCCACAAGTAATGTTGCCAAACCTCAAGAACTCTAATTAAAGCATACAATTCTTTATCATATATAGGATAGTTCAACTTAGCACCAGACAGTTTCTCAGAAAAATATGCAATGGGACGACCCTCTTGCGTCAACACACCACCAATTCCAATACCACTAGCATCACATTCAATCTCAAATTGCTTATTGAAATCAGGAAGTGCAAGCAACGGTGCATAAGTTAACAATCTCTTAAGTTCATCAAAAGCATGATCTTGGGCTGCGCCCCACTCAAATATTACACCCTTTTTAGTTAAGTCATTCAAAGGTGCAGCAATAGTACTAAAGTTGGGCACAAATCTTCTATAAAATCCAGCTAGACCATGAAAACTTCTAACTTGACTCACATTCATTGGAGTAGGCCAATTTTGAATAGCTTCAATTTTAGACACATCTACTTCTACTCCATGCTGAGAGACAACATAACCCAGAAATATGACCTTATCTTTGCAAAATGTGCACTTCTCAAGATTACCATAGAGTTTATTATCACGCAACACTTGCAAAACATGTCGAATATGTATAGTATGATCAGATTCATTGCGGCTGTAGATTAATATGTCATCAAAGTACACAACCACAAATTTGCCAATAAATTCACGCAAAACATGGTTCATCAGTCTCATGAAAGTGCTAGGTGCATTAGTCAAACCAAAAGGCATTACTAACCACTCATATAAACCAAATTTTGTTTTAAAGGCTGTTTTCCATTCATCCCCTTCTTTCATCCTAATTTGATGATAACCACTACGCAAATCAATTTTAGAGAACACAGCAGCACCACTCAATTCATCTAGCATATCCTCTAAGCGGGGAATAGGGTGACGATATCGAATAGTGATGTTGTTTATAGCTCTACAATCTACGCACATACGCCATGTACCATCTTTCTTAGGAACTAAAATAACAGGAACATCACAAGGACTAAGGCTTATGCGGATATAACCTTTGTCGAGTAGCGCTTGTATTTGCTTCTGTATCTCCTTCGTTTCTTCGGGGTTCGTTCTATATGGTGCCCGATTGGGTAGCGAAGCTCCGGGGATCAAGTCGATTTGATGCTCAATACCGTGCAATGGTGGAAGTCCTGCGGGTACCTCATCCGGAAACACGTCGCCAAATTCCTGCAAAACATTAGAAACACCAAGAGGAAGAGGGGTCATGTCGTTAGAAACCAAAACCGTACCCCTGTACAAGATCACAAGAGGCATGGCTGTAGGATCCTCACTAAATTCTCTCATGTCTTCTTTGGTGGCTAATGAGACTAAGGAATTCACTCTCTCACTTTTCGCTATATCACTCACACCATTACAATTCTCTCGCCTATCTAAAGATGCATCCTCCAAGTTTACTTCAATCTTCTGACGAGACTCATTGACAATTTGCTGTGGTGTCATAGGCTGTAAGTTGATTTTCTTGCCCTTGAACTCCAAGTGATATGTATTGGCACGACCATTGTGTTGCACAGAACGGTCATAGAGCCAAGGCCGACCCAATAGTAGGTGACACACCGTCATAGGAACCACATCAAAGTCAATGCAATCCTTATACGGTCCAATAGCAAACTCAACACGCACCATGTGGTTTCCCTTCATCTCACCATTGTCGCTCAACCACTGAATATAGTATGGATGCGGGTGCGGTAGATACTTCAACTTCAGCTTGGTGCACAACTCCTTGCTTGCTAAATTGCGGCAACTCCCGCCATCAATAATGACCTTGCAAGCCTTGTCAGGACCAACTAAAGCCTTTGTTTGGAACAAATTGCAGCGCTGAGTAGATGCACTAGGCAACACATTAAGAGCACGCTGCGACACAACAATGGTGCGAGCATCGGACGGATATGCATCTTCACCATCAGTGTCATAGTCATCATCTTCTGGAGCATTAGGATCAACATCATCTCCAGTCTCATACTCATTGTCCTCATTGATAATCATGACTTTACGGTTAGGACAATCTCTCCGGAAGTGACCTTTGCCACCACATGTGTGACAAGCCATATCACGGTTACGCGCAGTAGACACATTAGAACCACTCGTACTTGCAGCAGATTCGGACTTCTTTGTGTTAGATACATTGGAGACCGGCTTGCTAGGCTGAGTAGAGTAAGGGGCGGAGCGCGTCGAAGGCGCCGGCGCCGTAGATGGGGCCGCGCGGGGTGTGAAACGCCTAGCTCCTGAAGCTCGACCTTTAATCTTTGCTTCGTCAGCCAACTGTGATTCAGCTTCTCTTGCATGATGTAGCAACTCATTCATAGTGGTGTAATTGTAATGACGAACAATGCCTTTGATGTCATACTTCAAACCATTGAGAAAACGAGTCATTGTCATCTCAAGGGATTCTTTGACACGGCCACGCTGCATGAGCATCTCCATCTCCATGTAGTATTCATCAACAGTTTTCACACCTTGTCTCAATAGAGTCAACTTATCAAATATGCTGCGCAAATAATTTGTGGGCACAAAACGCTCAGTCATGGCCGCCTTCATAGCATTCCATGTGATAATAGGTTGTTCACCATCTTCTTCGCGAGCACAAACAAATCGATCCCACCAACGCAAAGCATAACCATCAAATTCGGAAGAAGCAAGCTTTATCTTCCTATCTTCAGTGTAATGTGGATGTAAACTCCATAGATTCTCAATCTTGAGCTCCCAAGTGAGGTATTCTTCAACATCAGCTCCTCCTTCAAACTTGGGTATAGAGAACTTGGGCTTACCCAATCCATCTTCCTCATCTTGTCCATGACCATTGCGGCCAAGTGGAGCCCAACCTCGAGGACGATCACCACGACCAGGGGCATCATCAGCGTCTTCATTTTGTTGTCGCTGTTGATTTGTAAGATTCTCAGCGGACATTGACAAAGTTTGAAGAGTGCGCTGGATATCCGTGACTTGATCAGCCATTGCGGTGACGGTCTCATTAGTAGCATCCAGCTTTTCGTTGATCTCTTGGACCTTCCCATTAAGCACCTCGTCCTGAGCGCGGAATTCACGTCACATCTCATTACGAAGAGCCTCAAACTCCCTCCATGTGATGAGGTCTGCAGTACTCTTGTTTTCCTGGTTAACAAGTTTATGATCACTAGCAGACATCGTTAGTAGATTAGTGCACTAAATGAAAAATATATGGTGGTACTCTCACAACTCACTCAACAACTGATAAGAAAAGGAGATCTTACCGTTCCAAAGTAAATTAGTGTTGCTTACCACTTGTAGTACCAACTAGTGCACGGATGTAGCGAAGCGAATATCAAGGGTATAAGAACAAATCACAGGACAAAGCAGGATATATGTGGGGCTGTAGGTGGGCTACCTATTTGCACCAATAACAAGCTCTAGCGCTGACCGTAGACAACCAATGATACTCACACAAGGCGATATAATGGGGCAATGCAACTATATGGAGGAAAGGTTGCAATGCACTAGAGAGACGCTAGCAAAGCTCAACGAGACAGGCACAAGATTGCTCAACTACGGGTGCAGTAAAGTAAACTTAGGCCTTCACTTGATTCTTCTAGCACTTCACTTTTCTTTTTGTATTTTCTTTTTGTAACGCAGCGATGTAGCTCTTTTTGCTTCTTTTCAATTTTCTGTTTTTTATTTATTTTATGACACAACTCCTTGATAACACAGCCAACAAGATATACAAAGCACCAAAACCGTAATGAGCAGCTGATGTCTACGCACGCTTCTATTCCTGTAGACAGTGTTGGGCCTCCAAGAGCAGAGGTTTGTAGAACAGCAGCAAGTTTCCCTTGAGTGAATCACCCAAGGTTTATCGAACTCAGGGAGGTAGAGGACAAAGATATCCCTCTCAAGCAACCCGGCAATTACGATACAAGATGTCTCTTGTGTCCCCAACACACCTAATACACTTGTCAGATGTATAGGTGCACTAGTTCGGCGAAGAGATAGTAAAACACAGGTGGTATAGATGGTGGTAATATTGCAGGAAGTAAAGATGCAGTAAAACAGTAAACAAGCGATGTTTGCAGTATTTGGAAACAAGGCCTAGGGATCATACTTTCACTAGTGGACACTCTCAACATTGATCACATAACAAATAAATAACTTATCCTCACTTGTGCTACATACACTCTCTTGTTGGATGACAAACACCATTCATTGTGTAGGGCTACAAGAGCTCCCTCAAGCCGAAGTTAACAAGCTCCACAACATTCGGAGTTCATATTTAAGTAACCTCTAGAGCATAATAGACCGTTGCAATTTAGACCGAGTACTAACATAGCATACACACTGTCACCTTTAAGCTATGAAAGGGGGAATAGATGACATCAATACTATCATAGTAATAGTTAACTCCATAATCTACAAGAGATTACAATCATAACCTACGCCAAGTACTACATGATGCACACACTGTCACCTTTACATCATGAAGGAGGAATAGACTACTTTAATAACATCACTAGAGTAGCACATAGATTAATAGTGATACAAAGCTCATTATATGGATCTCAATCTTGTAAGGCAGCTCATGAGATCATTGTATTGAGGTACACGAGAGAGAGATTAACCACATAGCTACCGGTACAGCCCTTAGCCTCGAGGGAGAACTACTCCCTCCTCATCATGGGAGACAGCAACGGCGATGAAGATGGCGGTGGTGTCGATGGAGATGCCTTCCGGGGGCAATTCCCCGTCCCGGCGGCATGCCGGAACAGAGACTTCTGTCCCCCGAATCTTGGCTTCGCGATGGCGGTGGCTGCGTAACTTTTCTCGTACCGTGGCTTATCTCTTTAGGGTTTTCACATCTGGGAGCATATATAGGCGAAGGGGCGGCGTCGGAGGGGCACCAGGGTGCCCTCACCACCTGGTGGCGCGGCCAAGGTGTGGCCCGCACCCGGGTATGGTGTGGGGGCCCCCTGGCCCATCTTCGTCTCTCCTTCGGACTTCTGGAACCTTCCGTGAAATATAAGATCGTGGGCTTTTGTTTCGTCCAATTCCGAGAATATTTCCTGTGTAGGATTTCTGAAACCAAAAACAGCAGAAAACAGGAACTGGCGCTTCGGCGTCTTGTTAATAAGTTAGTGCCGGAAAATGCATCAAAACGATATAAAGTATGAATAAAACATGTAGGTATTGTCATAAAACTAGCATTGAACATAAGAAATTATAGATACGTTAGAGACGTATCAAGCATCCCCAAGCTTAGTTCCTACTCGCCCTCGAGTAGGTAAACGATAAAAAGAATAATTTCTGAAGTGACATGCTACCAACATAATCTTAATCATACCATTGTAAAGCATATGAGATGAATGAAGTGACTCAAGGCAAAGATCTATAGTTTGCTAACAAATAGATAACATGTAGCAAAACTTTTCATGAATAGTACTTTCAAGACAAGCATCAAAAAGTCTTGCATAAAAGTTAACTCATAAAGCAATAAATTCAAAGTAAAAGCATTGAAGCAACACAAAGGAAGATATAAGTTTCAGCAGTTGCTTTCAACTTCAACATGTATATCTCATGGATAATTGTCAACATAAAGCAATATAACAAGTGCAATAGGTAAACATGTAAGAATCAATGCACACAGTTGACACAAGTGTTTGCTCCTAAGATAGAAAGAAGTAGGTAAACTGACTCAACATAAAGTAAAAGAAAGGCCCTTCGCAGAGGGAAGCAGGGATTAAATCATGTGCTAGAGCTTTTTAAGTTTTGAAATCATATAGAGAGCATAAAAGTAAAGTTTTGAGAGGTGTTTTTTGTTGTCAACGAATGGTAGCGGGTACTCTAACCACCTCATCAACCAGACTTTCAAGAGCGGCTCCCATGAAGGACGTTATCTCTACCAGCAAGGTAGATCATCCCTCTTCTCTTTTGTTTACACATGTATTTTAGTTTCATTATTGATGACACTCCTCCCAACCTTTTGCTTACACAAGCTATGGCTAACCGAATCCTCGGGTGCCTTCCAACATTCACATACCATGGAGAGTGTCTATTTGCAAAATTAAGTTGCTTACTGATAGATCAGGGCAATACATGTGAAGAGAATTATTAATGAAAGTTAATTAATTGGGGCTGGGCACCCCGTTGCCAGCTCTTTTTGCAAAATTATTGGATAAGCGGATGTATATGCCACTAGTCCATTCGTGAAAGTCTGTCAGAAGTAAATGACAAGATCGAAAGATAAACACCACATACTTCCTCATGAGCTATAAAACATTGACACAAATAAGAGATAATAGCTTTTGAGTTGTTTAAAGGTAGCACATGAAGTATTTACTTGGAATGGCAGGAAATACCACATAGTAGGTAGATATGGTGGACACAAATGGCATAGGTTTTGGCTCAAGGTTTTGGATGCACGAGAAGCATTCCCTCTCGGTACAAGGCTTTGGCTAGCAAGGTTGTTTGAAGCAAACACAAGTATGAACCGGTACAACAAAACTTACATAAGAACATATTGCAAGCATTATAAGACTCTACACTATCTTCCTTGTTGTTCAAACACTTTTACCGAGAAAATATCTAGACTTTAGAGAGACCAATCATGCAAACCAAATTTCAACAAGCTCTACGGTAGTTCTCCACTAATAGGTTTAAACTACATGATGCAAGAGCTTAAACATGATCTATGAGAGCTCAAAACAATTGCCAAGTATCAAATTATTCAAGACCATATACCATTTACCACATGAAGCATTTTCTGTTTCCAACCAAATAGCAATTAACGAAGAGGTTTTCAACTCCGCCATGAACATTAAAAGTAAAAGCGAAGAACACTAGTGTTCATATGAAAAAGCGGAGCGTGTCTCTCTCCCACATGAGCATGAATTTATTCAGAGAATGAAAATAACAAAACGAAAATAAAAGCACACAGACGCTCCAAGTAAAGTACATAAGATGTGACGGAATAAAAATATAGTTTCACTAGAGGTGACCTGATAAGTTGTCGATGAAGAAGGGGATGCCTTGGGCATCCCCAAGCTTAGATGCTTGGGTCTTCTTGAAATATGCAGGGATGAACCACGGGGGCATCCCCAAGCTTAGACTTTTCACTCTTCTTGATCATAGTATATCATCCTCCTCTCTTGACCCTTGAAAACTTCCTCCACACCAAACTCAAAACAAACTCATTAGAGGGTTAGTGCATAATCAAAAATTCACATATTCAGAGGTGACACAATCATTCTTAACACTTCTGGACATTGCCCAAAGCTACTGGAAGTTAATGGAACAAAGAAATCCATCAAACATAGCAAAACAGGCAATGCGAAATAAAAGGCAGAATCTGTCAAAACAGAACAGTCCGTAAAAACGAATTTTTCAGGGGCACTTAACTTGCTCAGATGAAAAAGCTCAAATTGAATTAAAGTTGCGTACATATCTGAGGATCACGCACCTAAATTGGCAGATTTTTCTGAGTTACCTACAGACGGGGCTGCTCAATTTCGTGACAGTAAGAAATCTGTTTCTGCGCAGTAATCCAAATCTAGTATCAACCTTACTATCAAAGACTTTACTTGGCACAACAATGCAATAAAATAAAGATAAGGAGAGGTTGCTACAGTAGTAACAACTTCCAAGACACAACAAAACAGTAATAAAAACATACATGGGTTATCTCCCAAGAAGTGCTTTCTTTATAGCCATTAAGATGGGCTCAGTGATTTTAATGATGCTCGCGCAAGAAATAAGATTTGAAGTAAAAGAGAGCATCAAGAAGCAAATTCAAAACACATTTAAGCCTAACCCACTTCCTATGAAAAGGAATCTTGTAGATAAATAAATTCATGAAGAACAAAGTGACAAGCATAGGAAGATAAAACACGAGTAACTTCAAGATTCTCAACATAAAGAGGGGAAACTTAATATTATTAAGATGCATATAACCATGTTTCCCTCTCTCATAATAACTTTCAGTAGCATCATGAACAAACTCAACAATATAAATATCACATGAAACATTCTTATCATGAGCTACATGCATAAAATTATTACTCTCCACATAAGCATAATCAATTTTATTAGTAATAGTGGGAGTAAAACTACCATAACCATCATTGTAATCATCATAAATTGCAGGCATGGTATAATCATAATAACCTTTATCCTCCATAGTAGGTGGCACCAAAATACCACTATCATTATAATCATCATAAATAGGAGGTAAAGTATCATCAAAGAAAATTTTCTCCTCAAAACTTGGGGGACTAAAAATATCATGCTCATCAAAACCAGCTTCCCCAAGCTTAAATTCTTCCATAGCATTAGCAACAATGGTGTTCAAAGCATTCATACTAATAACATTCCCATTAGCATGCATATAAAGTTCCATGGGTTTTTTAATTCTCTCTTCAAACACATCATGTCCTAATTCAAGATAAAGTTCATAAAGATCTCTCATTTTGTTGTTGTTTTCCATTAAGCCTAACTAGTGAAAACAAGAAACAAAAAGATATAATTGCAGGATCTAAAGGAAATATCTTCGAGCACTCACACGCCGGCAACAGTGCTAGGAAATAGCTTAGTAGTCGAAGGATGTGAATACCTTTTACCTTACCTCCCCGGCAACGGCGCCAGAAAATAGCTTGATGTCTACACACGCTTCTATTCCTGTAGACAGTGTTGGGCCTCCAAGAGCAGAGGTTTGTAGAACAGCAGCAAGTTTCCCTTAAGTGAATCACCCAAGGTTTATCGAACTCAGGGAGGTAGAGGACAAAAATATCCCTCTCAAGCAACCCTGCAATTACGATACAAGAAGTCTCTTGTGTCTCCAACACACCTAATACACTTGTCAGATGTATAGGTGCACTAGTTCGGCGAAGAGATAGTAAAACACAGGTGGTATAGATGGTGGTGATATTGCAGGAAGTAAAGATGCAGTAAAAAAGTAAACAAGCGATGTTTGCAGTATTTGGAAACAAGGCCTAGGGATCATACTTTCACTAGTGGACACTCTCAACATTGATCACATAACAAATAAATAACCTCTCCTCACTTGTGCTACATACACTCTCTTGTTGGATGACAAACACTATTCATTGTGTAGGGCTACAAGAGCTCCCTCAAGCCGGAGTTAACAAGCTCCACAACATTCGGAGTTCATATTTAAGTAACCTCTACAGCATAATAGACCGTTACAATTTAGACCGAGTACTAACATAGCATACACACTGTCACCTTTAAGCTATGAAAGGGGGAATAGATGACATCAATACTATCATAGTAATAGTTAACTCCATAATCTACAAGAGATTACAATCATAACCTACGCCAAGTACTACATGATGCACACACTGTCACCTTTACATCATGAAGGAGGAATAGACTACTTTAATAACATCACTAGAGTAGCACATAGATTAATAGTGATACAAAGCTCATCATATGGATCTCAATCATGTAAGGCAGCTCATGAGATCATTGTATTGAAGTACATGAGAGAGAGATTAACCACATAGCTACCGGTACAGCCCTTAGCCTCGAGGGAGAACTACTCCCTCCTCATCATGGGAGACAGCAACGGCAATGAAGATGGCGGTGGTGTCGATGGAGGTGCCTTCCGGGGGCAATTCCCCGTCCCGGCGGCGTGCCGGAACAGAGACTTCTGTCCCCCGAATCTTGGCTTCGCGATGGCGGCGGCTGCGTAACTTTTCTTGTACCGTGGCTTATCTCTTTAGGGTTTTCACATCTGGGAGCATATATAGGCGAAGGGGCGGCATCGGAGGGGCACCAGGGTGCCCTCACCACCTGGTGGCGCGGCCAAGGTGTGGCCCGCGGCCAGGTATGGTGTGGGGACCCCCTGGACCATCTTCGTCTCTCCTTCGGACTTCTGGAACCTTCCGTGAAATATAAGATCGTGGGCTTTTGTTTCGTCCAATTCCGAGAATATTTCCTGTGTAGGATTTCTGAAACCAAAAATAGCAGAAAACGAGAGCTGGCGCTTCGGCATCTTGTTAATAGGTTAGTGCCGGAAAATGCATCAAAACGATATAAAGTATGAATAAAACATGTAGGTATTGTCATAAAACTAGCATGGAACATAAGAAATTATAGATACGTTGGAGACGTATCAACGACTGTCGAGCGGTAAAACTAGTCTCTTCTGGGGAAGTTCCTAGTCACTTTATATCGCTAGGCTGTGTCTATGGTTGGGAACAAGCACACTGTAAGCTATGTGGACTCGGAGTAACAAAACTGACACTAGACGATAATAGAGACTCAAAACCTAACAATACTAGATGCAAGAAAAAGATACGCATAAACAACTACGAAAAGCAACTAAAACTTGAAATTAGTGCAATCTAAAGCTATGGAAAACCCTAACCCTAAATTTTTTTTGGCTTTTTCTCGATAGGAAACACTCACAACTCAACTATGGGGTGGATTGTGGATGGCTTACTGAGGAAAAATGGAAATCTGATACCAAGATGATATGGGGTGGCCCGATCTTCTCAGTAAGCAACGGTGGTGATGATGATCACGGGGTGATAGCAGCGGAGGAACACGACGATGTAGTGGAAGATAACTTGTATGACGCAACGAGATCTCTCGATTGGTCCCTGTCGCCAATGCAACAGCTCTCAACCACCGCAAGATATTCGCAACTCCACACACTTGCGCACGTAGCCGCCGACCACGAAGCGGTAAGTTGCAACCGTCTAATTCCCAATGGAACAGCAGATCACACAAGACTTTAACAGGATCTACACAATATCAAGCAATATGGTGTAGGGAATTCAATAGTTTTGCAACGCAAACAACTAAGAACTAGGGTTTATCTTAAACGTGGTCTAAAGCAGCTAGGGGGGCGTCCTGGGTACTTATATAGGCGTCCGGGACGACCTCTGGTCGAAAAGATACAAAAATAACCGACCCAGAATAGATGCGGTCGAGACGGACTACGCGCAAATGCATCAGCTTCCTCAACCCTCCAAGATATTCGCAACTCCACACACTTCCAGCATCAGGCCGCCCATCATCGAAGCGGAAGAAACTGCCCATCCTTAAGCAATGTTAGACTACACAAGATTTTGACAAGATTCATATAATATCACAATATATGGAAGAATTGAATATAGGTTTTGCAACGAAACAACCAAGAACTAGGCTTCATCTGTCCTGGTCTAAAGCGCCTAGGGGGCGTCCCGTGTTTCATGTATAAAGGCCCCAGGACGACCCCTCCAAGCTCAAAAGATACAAAATAACCGACC
>NC_061513.1:319870089-319932762 GCF_022539505.1 Lolium rigidum | reverse complement strand
TAAGCACCGGGACGTGTGCCGGAAAGCATTGCGGGCCATCGCCGAGGGACCAGGGTCAGCCGCAATCTGGGAGCCTCCGGCTCTTTGTGTTGCCGTGTTACCAGCCGATTGGGTTTACGCTGTAACACGTGCAGCCTTATTTCGGTGGGACACTCACGCAAAAACAACAACATCGACATCTGCGGCAACCATGTCAAAATCTGCGGATAGAATTCAGTTAGCGAACTGATCCACGTACGCCGATACGCGAAGAACGAGAAAGAGAAGTATGATGAGATGAAAGCCATCTTGGGAAGCGATCTCATCGGCTCAGCCTTCCCGTGAGGACCCGTTCACATGGCGTAAGGTGGAAGGGGTTCTCCCACGAAGGTGTTCTTGTGGAGTGGGCTGTCCACCCCTTCGGAGGAACGTACCCGGAGCTGCGCCGGGAAATCAATTACATGGCGGCTCATTCTCTACACCGCTATTGAGCTGGTGAATACTCTCGGCGTCGCGGTCCGTGTGGTGCGAGGAAATCATGAAGCATCGGTACTCCCCGTCGGGACCTACCTAGGGACTCACCGGGAGAGTACGCTCAGGATCAGCGTAGCTACCGGTCGGCAGGCACGAGTACCGGGTTCAGCCGGCGTGCGTATCTGGAACCCGGAGGCGATCCTATTCAGTGCCATGAGCACACCTAAAGTCATGAAATTACGTGTGCACATAAAATGTAGAACTGCCCACCCAAGCGCGCACAGCAGAATGAGCACCGTAAAGATTTTTAGACGGCGAAAAAGAAATCTCTCACCCAGATGAGTCCATGAAGGGCTCAGTCCCTACGACTAATGCCATGGAGCAATCGGCATCATTTTGAGAAGGTTGATTAGACCATCTAGAAGAAGTATCGGCTATTCGCCGTGCCTGTGTGCGACGATCACCACCCAAACCTCTGCTCACAGTTCTCAGGAATTCAATGGGCCGAGAGATTCTAGCGCACCAATAAGCTACGTAAGCGGCTCGAGCTGGGCATGATTTCAACGTCTGACCCGGTCGTCAGTGAGAGTTTTTGCTAATCCCGGCGGAGATCGGCTAACAGATAATTTTTGCGTCGTTGCTGCCGGGCTCCGTCGGCGTGGAAAAATGGAGGCGATTTCCGTGCAATACTCCCTCAGGCTCTGCGGCAGACGTGTGCGGCGTGTGCTGGCTGGCAGGAAAAGCGTCAGTGCAGTGCATCCAGCGTTCAGTGTCGAGGCGATATTGTGGGATGGGTTTATCTGAGAAGAGCAAGCGGCAGCGTGCCCAGGCCTGCGCGTCAAGATGCGACTCCCAGCGTACGCTCAGCCGTAAGCGCATGAATAGCGGCTCCGTCGATATGGCAGCGTACTGCAATTGCCAGGTGATTCAAGCGTCGACCAAACGGTTGAGATGGAAAGAAAACACGAATCGACGCCAATTTAGAAGGTGAGCAGCAAGCGGAGACGGCCCGTTGTCTGCAAATAGGCGACAAAACCGCGGGGCACAGGTTGACTTTCGATTTGAACGAAATTTGGCGAATTTTGTCTTTGCTTAAGAAAACGTGCTGAAACCATAAAACATCCCTGCGGCACAAAAATGAGCGGGAGGCGTCTTACGTGGCATCACTCAAATTGCCCTTGCCACCAATGGCGCAAGGGTGAACGTCGGCGAATCCAAACAACGATAAATTGGAGCGTGCTGCCGGACTGATTTGCCAGCGAAAGTGGACACACATCCGTTCCCGCAGCGTCAGTATGGTGGGGCAAGATCGCAGAGGCTGACGGATTTCATTTAGCTGTCAACATGAGAGAGTTTCCGTTTTCGCGCATAACAGGATAGAGAAGAAAGCGTCACTCATGAAGAAAAAAGGAGAACGATCCGCGCTGACCGACCCATGATGAAAAGCGATGTACCTCCTCAAGAAATTGAGGAAACACTTTCCATGCGCACCTCCTGTAAATATGATGTCGACGATCGGCGTGCGGCGAGCGGCGGCGGAAGGTCGTCAGATGGCAAAAGGCCGACGCGGCTGAGAAGAACGGCGGCTCGCGTCAGGAGGTCGGGAGCGGTTGGGCTGTCCTGGCACAAACATGGCAGAACGAGGATGAGCCCGTTACCTCTCGACAAGCGCCCGCGATATGGAAAATAAGGAAGAAAGTTTCAGTTTTCAAGCGTCTAGAGACCTCTCCGTCACCCAATAGCGAGTCCTCTCTCAAGATGAAGAGCAACACGTCTGAGTTCCGGCCAGCGTTCAGCTGACTATGCAGCAGACAAGCGAGAAATAGCGTGCTACTGCGCGTTCGGCGCTGACGATCTGGCCCGTGAAATTCGGCAGACTGAATAGTCCGCAAAGTTGATCAAAGCAAGCGCAGATGTGGGTACATGTCGACTGGCTTTAAACATAGTTTCTTCCTTTCCATCGCTGGTGCCGAGAACAATGCCGATAGCACAGTTTGGCCGTCCACAACCCGTCATCTTTGAATACCCGCGGGAGGAAGAGTACAAACATGAAGGCTACCTCAAAGTTATATCAATGGGCAGCACCGGCTCGGCGGATGTTGTTTTTGGAAGGCGGCTGCTGATAAAATATAATGCCATGATATCCGACACTGGGCGCTCCGTGCGATCTGGAAATGCTGCACACTCAGCGACTTCGTGGTCAACATGAGGGGGGCCGCCAGAAGAGCGAAAGCGTGGATCTAACCATAGGCGAAAGGCGATCAACAACGCTTCGTGTCGTCGACTCTGAACGCCTGCGAACTTTGCGCCAGAAATGAATATTCCGCGTAACTATAACATTCCACCGCTACAATACGCAATGCACGATGCAGTGGGATGGAAGCGGCGGTGATGCATCTGGTTCCGATCGCAGTCTGCGTGCTGACGGGTTGAAGACGAAGGCCCCGTCTCGCTGCAAACGATTTGGGCGTGTCCGAAGTGACAAAAAAGCGGGTGAATGGTGTATCCGCGGCTATCGTCAGCAACAAACAACATCCATGCGACTGCGATGGCAAAACACGACTCCGTTTTATCTATGCACGCCATATGTTTGCACGTGTTCCGACGTCGATCTAGCGTGGAACTAGGATTGCGTCGGTGATAACCGGCGATATCAGCAAAAAGTAGATCCGCATCACAGAGGCCTGATGATAGCTTTGGTGAAAGAAATGCAATTGTTTTGCACAAGTTGAGATGCGGCGAGGCGTCGATGAGCCTCTCAAGAAGAAGTTCCGGCCGCGTTCAACTAGCGAAACCGCGATCGAAATAGAAGGCGAAGTCTAAATGAAGTTGGAAGCCATCGGGAAGTGGATTATCTAGTATCGTACGTGGAGAGAGAAGGGCTGACGTGCTTCGCCAGCGATTAGAAGGATGAGCCCACCCCTATGCGCGGCTGTCATAGGTTTTAAGCTTTCATGGATGTGCGCGTAACCCAGTTTTCATGAGCTCGAGATTTACACAAGACTGCCTTCGAGTGCGGGTTCGGTGGGCGATAAAGCGACAGGCAGCAAGCAGCCTCTTCCGCGATCTGACTCGTAGCCAGAAGATCTACATTGATGGCGATGGTGATCAAGTGCGACCAGTGGAAAAATTTACAGGCTGCGGCACTGAAGAGATTCGGACTTAAAACTAGTCAAAAGAAATGTAGCTTTAGGCGGCGATCAATTCTCACAGGCCCATGAAGAATGGAATTAGTTCGGCACAAAAAAGTCAGAGCAATGCAAACAATGAAGCCACCTACCGCAAGAGAGACTCAGAAATTATAATGACAATCAAGCGTCAGCTAAATCTCTGTCGGAGACAAATAGCGTTCATAGTTGGTAAATCCAAGCAATGAAGAGTTTCAACGAGCGAGCAACGCGGCGAAAATTTGATGAAAGATTAAATATCTGCTGGCACTTCACGTCAATTTAAAATTTGTAAAACATGCCATTCTATATTTATTTTTTTGAGAGTAGCGACTTCTGTATAAAATTTTTCGATATTCGTGATGGCATGGAAAGAGATTGCTTTCTACCTGTGAGCGTGTTGGATACAGAAAGCAGCGTACCGGAAATTAGGAAGTTTATTACTCATTCTGCTTTTGCACGCAAGCTTTAGGTCTCTTTTAACTGACGAAAATCATCATCATTCGTCGAGCGTCATCAAGCACAACTGTCGACTCTGTTTGGAGCATTTCCGTAAATGGATGTTTCATTGTAATTATACTCGATTATCAACACCGCGTGGTAGAGGCGCTGGCGATCTAATAAACGAGCGGAAATCGAAGCCCTACTAATAGCGGCTGCTTGTCTATAACGTTCATAGACTTATGTTCTTTGCGATAGGTCGGTTGATGATAGTCTAAGCCGAGGCAACTTCCGCCCTTCTCCGCCGAGGCTATCTACCCCTTGCACTAATAATGTTGCTTTGTGAAAGCACTACATAGGGATGGAAATTGCTAATGAGCAGTAAAAGCGGTGGAACTTTCTTTGGAGACTCAAAGTTATTTGATCCTACTCACGGAAGAATACAGGTGTGAAGGCGTCGCCTGTTATGGATGCGTTGCGCCGGTGACTCCGACGATTTAGGTGCATCGGCCCCGGAATTCGGTCAAGTCGGAAGGCGGCGATGCCATCGACTATGAAAGGCGTGGAAGGAAGCGTCTTCGAGCGTATACAGCCACGACTTGAGAACAAAACAGCCGATGCACAGCCATCGACTTTAGGGGTACAAAGTATCATGATCAGGTATCAAGTTACCGTCTGAATTTGAGGAATGTTTGCTTGACCCTGTCTAATTTGGTAATTGAGTTTGGCCTTATGGGCGTTTGATGGTGAAAGACCGATACACTGCTATCGGTTCTTTGCGCGTTGACTTGCTTTGACAATCGGCAAAATTGGTATGAAGGCAAAATTGACATGGAAACATTTTCTTCATTAATAAAGAGGATTTCTTACAAGGAGGAGCCGATTGCTCAGGAGAAAAAGAACAAAAGCCGATTACTACTACTACTAGTCCTATACTAGTAGTCCCTAATCTAAGGGCCGTTGCTGCCCTCGTCGTCGTCATCGCTGCCGCCGGCGCAGCTGCTGGTGGGCTCCTCGTCGCTGCTCCCGTAGCCCTCTACGGGAGCCTCGTCCTCCTCGTCGTCGTCGTCGCTGTCGTCGTCCGACCCGGCGCGGAAGCACTTCGCCGGGGGATATTCGTCGGAGGACTCGTCGTCCTCCTCTTCGTCTTCCTCGTCGGAGGAGGTGTAGCCGTCCCACGAGAAGCGATCGTCCCCCTGGTTTGGTTGCACGGCCCATCTCCAGACTTGGTTAAATTCTGGTGATAACACATGCCCCCTGGTTTTGGCAATGATAATTTCAAAACCACTCCGTTTTTTCTTCGTAGGGTCACGTCGTGGCAGAGCAGAACCGCCGCAGTATCCTTCATCATGATGCCTTGCCTTCTCAACTTCTCTGCACGATTTGACAGTTCTTTGGCACCACTTCCTCGGAAACTGCTGTAAACATTAACTCTCCCCCATATCCCTTTATTTAACCGCGTCGAGCAGTTCGCCTCTTCATCCTCTTGCTCCGTACTAGCCATCGGCAAAAAAACCCTTCCTCTCGTAGCCATGTCTTCTTCCTCCTCCTCCTCCTCGCCTCCTCGAGGCCTCTCCTACGTATCTTCTCCCCTCACGTGAGCCCACGCCGGAGTGGGACCCGGTGGCGGCGTACAGCTGCCGCACCCGGAGGAGTGGGACATCGAGTCCCATGATTCCTCCGTCGAGTCCGAGGACGACAAGTCCTTGACCGACGGAGAAGACGACTTCCGGTTCCTCGTCGACGGGGAGGCTGGAGGCGGAGAGCGAGAGACGATCGCTTCTCGTGGGACGGCTACACCTCCTCCGACGAGGAAGACGAAGAGGAGGACGACGAGTCCTCCGACGAATATCCCCCGGCGAAGCGCTTCCGCGCCGGGTCGGACGACGACAGCGACGATAACGACGAGGAGGACGAGGCTCCCGTAGAGGGCTACGGGAGCAGCGACGAGGAGCCCACCAGCAGCTGCGCCGGCGGCAGCGATGACGACGACGAGGGCAGCAACGGCCCTTAGATTAGGGACTACTAGTATAGGACTAGTAGTAGTAGTAATCGGCTTTTGTTCTTTTTCTCTGAGCAATCGGCTCCTCCTTGTAAGAAATCCTCTTTATTAATGAAGAAAATGTTTCCATGTCAATTTTGCCTTCATACCAATTTTGCCGATTGTCAAAGCAAGTCAACGCGCAAAGAACCGATAGCGGTGTATCGGTCTTTCACCATCAAACGCCCATAAGGCCAAACTCAATTACCAAATTAGACAGGGTCAAGCAAACATTCCTCAAATTCAGACGGTAACTTGATACCTGATCATGATACTTTGTACCCCTAAAGTCGATGGCTGTGCATCGGCTGTTTTGTTCTCAAGTCGATGTCGCATCCTGTTGGGAAGAGAATTGTTTTTTGTTTTTTACTGGCCGATTTAAAATCGGCCCCCATATTTCACTGCCCATCATCCCACATACTTGGGAAATACTTCTTGAGATGCTGGCCATTGACGGCCACTGGGAACTTCACACCATCCAACTGCTCGAGCATGTATGCATTGCCCTTTAGGACCTGGTCAACCCTGTACGGCCCGTGCCAATTTGGAGACCATTTACCATACGCCTTGTCCTTTGTCCCCAACGACAATACAGCTTCCCATACCAGATCACCAACGTGGAACTCCTTTGGCTTCACCTTCTTATTATATGCACGAGCCACCTTGTCCTTGTTCTCCTTAATTTTCTCAAGTGACCAAAGTCTAAGTTCCGTCAGATCCTCAACGCTATCACTCATCAGGGCTGCATACTCTTCGGTTGTCAAGTCATTCTGAAACGTGACACGTCTCGACCCAGCTGTGATCTCCCAGGGTAACACGGCTTCTTGTCCATAGACCAGATGGTACGGCGAGGTCTTTACCGCTCCATGACATGACATGCGATAAGCCCATAAAGCCTCCGACAAAACCTCATGCCAACGCCTAGGGTACTCGTCGATTTTTCTCTTAATCAACTTGATAAGGCTTTTGTTGGACGCTTCAGCCTGCCCATTTGCTTGAGCATAGTATGGGGATAATCGGATCAACTTAATTCCCATGCTCTCGCAGAAATCTCTGAACTCGCGAGAAACGAAAACCGAACCTCCATCGGTCGTGATGGTCTGGGGAATCCCAAATCTGTGGATGACATGCTCTTTCACAAAACTGATAACGTCCTTCGATGCCACAGACTTCATAGGAACGGCCTCCACCCATTTAGTGAAATAATCTGTAATGGCCAAGATCCACTCGTGGCCTTTGCTCGATGCAGGATGGATTTTGCCGATCATGTCCATGCTCCATCCTCGAAACGGCCAAGGCTTGATGATAGGGTTCATTGCTGATGCGGGTACCATCTGAATGCTCCCAAACTTCTGACATGCTTGACACCCTTTATAGTAATTAAAACAGTCCTCAAGCATGGTGGGCCAATAGAACCCTGATCGCCTAATCAACCACTTCATCTTATGAGCCGATTGATGAGTTCCACAGGCGCCTTCATGTACCTCGTGTAAGAGCCGATTTGCCTCGGCTGTTCCCAAACATTTGAGAAGTAACCCTTCCAAGGTCCTGTAGAACATGTCATCTCCAATAAGGACATACTTCATAGCCTTGTACCTTATCCGTTTAGGTGCCCCCCGAGCCGGATCTTGCAAGTAATTGAAGATATCGGCTCTCCAATCATCTGGCTCCATGAAATATATCTGGACATCGGCTCCTTCCACTGCCTCCTTATAGCCTGACGCCATCTGCGCGAGATCGTTCGCCTCCGTATTCTGCGACCTCGGGACCCAGTTGAAGTTATGCACCTAAACTGTGTCATCAGCTCGCGGCAATGCATCCATAATGGGAAGAGCGACTCGCTCTCACACTTGTATTCTTCCGTGAGCTGGGAGATCACCAACTTTGAGTCTCCAAAGAGTTCCATCGCTTCGCCCGGCTTCAATTAGCAACTCCATCCCCTTACGTATTGCTTCATACTCATCAACATTATTAGTGCAAGGGGTAGATAGCCCGATGGAGAAGGTGTAGGTTGCCCCCGGGCGACACGAGTAGGATGCCGATGCCGCAACCATCATCGCAAGCCGACCCATCGAAGAACATGGCCCATGCACGTATAGACAGTGCTGCTATATTAGTGTTGATTCGTTCAGCGATTAGATCGGCCAAGGCCTGTCCTTTGACTGCTTTCGCAGGTTGATACCGGAGATCCAATTCCGATAATGCAAACATCCATTTACCGAGTCGGCCTTTCAAAACAGGAGCCGACAGCATGTGCTTGATGACGTCTGATTTGCAAATGATGATGATTTCTGCCGTCAGAAAGATGTGACGAAGCTTGGTGCAGGTAAAAAATAGACAGAGGCACAACTTCTCGACCTCCGGGTACCTCGTTTCTGCATCCAACATCCTTCTGCTGAGGTAGAAAGCAACTCTTTCCATGCCATCATAGATTTGTACGACCACTGAGGCGATAGAAGTATCGGCTACTGACAGGTAAATATAGAATGGCATGTCTTGCTGGGGCGGAACCAACACGGGCGGCTTCGTTAGATACTCTTTAATCTCATCAAACGCTCGCTGTTGCTCTGCCCTGATGAAACTCCTCATCGGGCTTGATTTTTACCAATCCCATGAACGGCTCAATTCGTCTTGACAGATTAGAGATGAACCTTCTGACGAAATTGATTTTGCCGATGAGACTTTGGAGTTCCTTCTTGGTGGTAGGTGGCTTCATGGTTCGCACTTGCCTCTTGACTTTTCAGGCCGATCTCAATTCCACGTTCATGAACTAGGAAGCCCGAGGAATTGACCGGCCGTCACACCAAAAGCACACTTCTTTGGATTCATTCTAAGTCCGAACTTTCTAGTTCGGTCCAGGATGCGTCGCAAATCCTCCAGGTGTCCTTCCACTGAGACAGACTTGACCACCACGTCATCAATGTAGATCTCTACCAGCTTGCCGATCAGATCGTGGAAGATGTAATTCATGGCTCGTTGGTACGTTGCACCGGCATTCTTCAGCCCAAATGTCATGACCACATACTCGAACAAGCCCACCGAACCCGGTACTCTGAAGGCAGTCTTGTGTAAATCTTCTGGAGCCATGAAAATCTGGTTGTACCCGGCGTTGCCATCCATGAAGCTTAAAACCTTATGACCAGCCGCTGCATTGATCAACGTCTCAGCTACCGGCATAGGGTACTCATCCTTCGGAGTGGCTCTGTTGAGATCGCGAAAATCTATGGCGACGCGCCATCGGCCGTCCTTCTTCTCCACAGTACGATACTAGATATCCACTCAGCATACCTGCATGGCCTGATGAACCCGGCGCTCAACATCTTCTCAATCTCCTTCTTGACTTCTTCTAGAATTTCGGCCTTCATCTGCCGTGCTCGTTCTTGGAACGGCCGAAATCCTTTCTTGAGAGGTAGCCGATGCTCAATGATGCTCTGTCTAGCCCGGGCATCTCTCGTATAATCCCGGGCAAAACAATATGGGTATTCTTTCAACAAAGCTATCATCGGGCCCCTCGGATGCGGATCTAACTTTTTGCTGATAAATGTTGGTCGTGGCTTATCCCCAGGACCAATGTCGATCTCTTCTAGCTCATCAGCTGACGTAAACCCATATCCTAGCTTTCCGTCGCCAGTTAGATCGACGCTGAACACAGGCAGAATGTATGGCGAGGATAATTTTGGCCGATTGCTGGAATCGGCCTCCATGTTGATTGAATTGCTTAATGAAGGTTTACAACTTGTATGTGCTCCCTTGCAGGAGGAAGCCTCCCTACCACGACTACGTGACATGTTTGAAGTGAGATCCTTGCTTTTTATTTTTTGGGGCCGATCGCAGGGATCGGCCTTGCCACGTGTGTCGATGGATGTTGCTCTTGTTACTCTATCAGGCCGGTGGATAAGACCAGCCTCACCCCGTTTTTTGTCACCTCGATGCGATCACAACCGTCCAAACTGGTTCCAGAGAGCGGCTCTTGGTCTTCCGAGTCCCAAATGTTCATGCCTGCTATCGAGACGTCGATCGAGTCATCTGCATGCACGACTTCCACGTCGTCTCCATCCCACTGTATCAGGCATTGGTGCATTGTAGATGGAATGCAGCAGTTGGCGTGAATCCAATCCCTTCCTAGCAGGGCAGCGTAGGTGCTCTTGCTGTCGACGATGAAGAATGTTGTTGGGATCGTCTTTCGGCCTATGGTTAGATCCACGTTCAGGACGCCTTGCGTCCCTGATGCTTGGCCGTTGAAGTCGTTGAGTGTGACGTTGGTCTTGATCAGATCGACACTGGAGCGTCCCAAACGCCGTAGCATGGAATATGGCATTATATTGACCGCCGCTCCCGTGTCAACCAACATCCTGCCGACGGGCTGCCCATTGATATAACCTTTGAGGTACAGGGCCTTCATGTGTTTGTACCCCTTCTCCCGTGGTTTTTCAAAGATGACGGGCTGTGGACCGCGATCAAAGCTGTGCTATCGGCACTTCTTCGGTTCTCGGGGCACGAAACTCGATGGAAGGAAGAACACCATGTTTGTGCCAGCCGATGTACCCACATCGGCTTTTTCTTGCTTGGGACGCCAAACTTTCTTTGGTGGACGAGTCTCTTCGTCCAAAGTCTGCTGAATTTTCACGGCCCGATCGGGCCGCGCTTTCCTCAACGTGTGCAAGTATCGCGCTTCGGCTTGCTCCAAGCTGCGTAGCCGCTGAACCCTACGCTTTTGGGAGTGGGCTGAGTCCATCGGGGCACCACCTTGGCCGGTGGTACCTATCCTCTTCTTCATCTTCTGACTCCTCAAAGTCTTCATCTTGAGAGGACTCAGCACGTTTGTTCTGTGACGGGAGAGGTCCTAGACGCTTGAAAACTGAAACTTCTCCTGCATCCTTCTTCCGGCGTCTACACTCTGGGCAGTTGTCGATCGTAGGCAATCGGCTCATCCCTGAGTCCCAGCAGTGTTTAAAGAAGGGACAATCCCAGTGTCTATCCATGTCCTCCTGCTCCCTTGACCTCTCCTTAACGCGGTGCTCGCGTCCTTCGTCGTCTCTGTCGTGCCGACGGTACCTTCCTTTATCTTCATCGGACCGATTGTATCTCTCGTCGTTTCTGTCGTACTGCCGACGTCGGTCATACTGATATTCATATTTGTTGAGGACGTGCGTGGAAAGTGGTTTTTGGTATCGCACGCTTCTCACTTGTTCCTTGGTGAGGTACCGCTTATCATCATATCGGGGCCGGTGGCGTGGATCGGCCTCCTCTTTTTCCTTTCCGCGGGAGTGACTGCTTTCTTCCTTATACTTGCCATGGTGGCGTACAGGTCCTGCCATGTTGACATTAAATGAGAAATCCAGTCGACGCCTCGCGGAGTGGTTCGGTTCCACCATGTTGACGCCAGGGAACGGATGTGTGTCCACTTTCATGGCAAACTGTCCGAAGAGCAATCGGCCTTGTTCTATCGCCATTTGGATCTGCTGACGAAACAACTTGCAGTCATTGGTGGTATGGGTGAACGAGTGATGCCATTTGCAGTACGGCCTCCCGTTCATTTCTTGTCTTTGTAGGGATTTTATGGCCTTCGGGTAACTTCAGCTGTTTTTCCTTAAGCAAAAGATCGAAAATCTGCTCAGCCTTGCTCAAATCGAAGTCAAACCCTCTTGGAGGCCCTTGTGGTTTTACCCATTTGCAGGACACGGGGTTTGCCCCCCGAGTCCACTCAGCTACAGCCACCTCTAGGTCTGGTGCCGGATCTTCAGCTTCTTCCATCTCAACCAGGCCTATCGGACGCTTGAACTTGTCTTGGTACAATTCAGGGTGCCGCTGCTCATACGACGTGAGTTTCTGCACCATGTGCGACAATGAACTGTACTCTGCTTGGGAAGTCAGATCCTTGATCGGCGTTGCGAGGCCCGATGCTGCCAGCTCGATTGCTTCTTTCTCAGATAAACGAACCGAATAACATCGGTTCCCGACGAGTCCTGAAACGTTGGATGTATTCGGATCATTGTTTCTCCCCGCTTCTGCCGCATCTGTGTTAGATCGGCAATGGCGGCCTCGGTAGCTTCGAGTGATATTGCACGTGAAACTGCTCCTCCATTTGCTTCCACGTCCGGACTGAGTTCGGTGGCAACGACGTGTACCATCCAAAGGCTGATCCCGTCAGAGATTGTGCGAAAAACCTCACACGTAACTGGTCAGACGCTGAAATCATGCCCAGCTGCGCCAAATATCGGCTTACGTGCTCTATTGAGCTAGATCCTTCTGCTCCATTGAATTTTGAGAATTCAGGGAGCCGATATTTGGGTGGCAGCGGGATCAGGTCGTACTCATCAGGGTACGGCTTGGAATAGCCGATTGTCTTCCTCTTCGGCAGGATGCCGAACTGGTCTCTCAAGATGGTGCTGATCTGTTCCATGGTATTAGCTGTAGGGACCGAGCCCTCATGACTCGTTCCAGTAGCATATTTAGCCAGCCATGCTTGCTTGTCAGCGTCTGCTCCAGAAATCCCTGTTGGTGCGATCTGGCTGGTGCGCGCCAAGGCATTGCAGTCCGGCACGTATGTGCACACGTATCCATGCGGGATCTCCTTAGGCGGCTCATATAGGAACTGGCAATCGCTAGGATCGCCTCCAACCTTGTAGACGACGTACGCCGGTGAACCCGGCGGCTCTGGTGCTGCAAGCGCGAATGGTAGCGGCGGCCTGATCTGGAGCGGTACTTCTCCCTGGTGAGTCCCTAGGGTAGGTCCTGACGGGGAGTGCGATGCTTCATGATTTCCTGCACCACACGGACCGCGACGCGCTCGAGAGTATTCACCGGGCTCTCGGAATAGCGGTGTAGAGAATGAGCCGCCATGTAATTGATTTCCTGGCGCGAGCTGCGGTACGTTCCTCCGAAGGGGTGGACAGGTCCACTCCGTCAAGAACACCTTCAGGGGAGAACCCCTTCCACCTTACGCCATGTGAACGGGTCCTCACGAAGGAGCCGATGAGATCGGCTTCCAAGATGGCTTTCATCTCATCATACTTCTTCTTCTGTTCTTCGGGCAGATCTGCGTACGTGACTGGTTCGCCAACCACCTCATCCACAGCTTTTGACATGGTTGCTGCAGATGTCGATGTTGTTGTTGTTGCAGAGTGTCCCACCGGGCGTGCCAGAATGTGTTGCGGTCAGAAACCCACCGGCGAGCAGCGACGGGCAACACGATAGAGCCGGGAGGCTCCCGGGATTGCGGTTGACCCTGGTCCCTCGGGCGACGGCCCGCAATGCCTTCGGCACACGTCCCGGTGCTTACGAGGGCGTGCCACCGACCTATACCTGGTCGGGAAGGTGATGGATTGCTTCGACTAGTTTCTGCATGGCAAACACGTAAACATTAAATACGAGCCCCGATCGGCTCTTAAGTTGTTACGTGGATCGGCTCAAAGAGCCGATTGCCCCATGGTTCATGTTAGATTTATAAGGACATGGGGATCATGCTTTATCAATATCAAGCTAAGCTAATCTACGATAGTCTAGGGTTTTCACCGTATAATCGGAACATCCTATGCGTAATTGAGCCTAGCAGATACGTAAGATGATGGAAAACCAGCCCTAAAGAGGCCTAAAAACCAACGTGAAGTTGATCTCCGGAACAATCCCTCTAGAGCTTAGTAAACCACACCTTACGCACTACCGGATCCTTCAACCCGTTTATAAGGCCTAACCATACGGATATCAAACCAATCCTTGAAGAACAAGGAGCAACTATAACGGATTAGATCTACTAAATAACGATCAAGCAAGATGTTGCCCTTACACCTAAAATAGGTGTAAGGGCAGCTAGATATCGAGGGGTATCTAGCTAAACAAGTACATCGTGAAAGCATTGTGATCAACCCCAAAACACCTAAGATAAGGGTGTTGCTCGCCATCAAAAAGGCTTCAGCACGAGCAACACCATAACGACGAATAAACTGATACTGCCTAGATCGCAAGATGCGATCTAGGCAGCATGTGCTACCCGGGAGAAACCCTCGAAACAAGGGGTGGCGATGCGCCTAGATTGATTTGTTGTGAACGTGATCGTCTTCCTTTCTCAATAACCCTAGATACATATTTATAGTCCGTAGACTTTCTAACTTGGGAATAAACCCAATCGTGTACGAGCTAAACTCTATCTCTTAATTCTAACCGACACGTATCCTACTATAATTTACAGATACACGGGCAATCTTGCCCAAACTTCTTGTACAAGGCCGGTTCGGGAATATTTTCCATGCATATCCTCTAAGCCCATTTAATCACGGCCCATCTCCAGACTTGGTTAAATTCTGGTGATAACACAAGTCGTTGTCCTCGTCGTCGCCGTTGTAACCGCCGCCGGTGCTGCTGCTGGCGAGCTCCTCGTCGCTACTGCCGTAGCCCTCAATGGGGGCTTCTTCCTCCTCATCATCGTCGTCTTCGTCGTCATCCGACCAGGCCCAGCCGCGGAAGCGCTTCGCCGGGGCTCGTCGGAGGAGGTGTCGTCCTCCTCTTCCTCCTCGTCGGAGGAGGCGTCGTCCTCCTCATCCTCCTCTTCTTCCTCTTCGTCGGAGGGGGTGAAGCTACCCCAGGAGAGGAGGTCATCCTCACTCTCCGCCACCAGTTCCCCGTCGATGAGGAACCGGAGGTCGTCCTCCCCATCGGTCGAGGGGCAAGTCGCCATCCGACCCGACGAGGGCCTCGGGTGGGCCATCCGGCACGAAGTCGAAGTCCCACTCCGGCTCATCCCATTGGTTGTGCTGCTGGCATCGGCTCGCTTGAGGAAGAAGATTGGAAGGAGAGAGCCGATGCAGCAGAGGAGGAGGATGAGTCCATGGTGGAGGAGGGCTTTTCGGTGGCTAGTACTGAGGAAGGGGATGAAGAAGCGAGTTGCTCGACGCAGTTAAATAAAAGGGGATATAGTGTGATATGGGGTGGCCCGATCTTCTCAGTAAGCAACGGTGGTGATGATGATCACGGGGTGATGGCAGCGGAGGAACACGACGATGAAGTGGATGATAACTTGTATGACGCAACGAGATCTCTCGATTGGTCCCTGTCGCCAATGCAACAGCTCTCAACCCCGCAAGATATTCGCAACTCCACACACTTGCGCACGTAGCCGCCGACCACGAAGCGGTAAGTTGCAACCGTCTAATTCCCAATGGAACAGCGACCACCGAGATCTACACAATATTCAAGCAATATGGTGTAGGGAATTCAATAGTTTTGCAGAGCAAACAACTAAGAACTAGGGTTTATCTTAAACGTGGTCTAAAGCAGCTAGGGGGCGTCCCGGGCACTTATATAGGTGTCCGGGACGAGTTCTGAGTCGAAAAGATACAAAAATAACCGACCCAGAATAGATCTGGTCGAGACAGACTCGGACTGGTCCGGTCTGGGATCCGGTCGACCGGGCTGTGGACCGGGCGGTCCGGTCTGTGGTCCGGTCAACCGGCCTGGGGACCGGGCGGTCCGGTTGGTGGTCCGGTCAACCGGTCGGAAACCGGGAAACTGCGAAGTTTCCGGTCTCGCCCCGGTACGATAAATTTCCTCCGGTTGGTGGCCGGTTTACGACCGGTCGACCTGGCCAGGGACCGGGCTGGCCGGTCCGGGGGCCGGTCGGACCGGGTTCGGACCGGCCTGGATTTCTTCTTCTCCTCTCGCGCATTCCTCCCGCTCCTCCCTCGCGCGTCCATGAGATATCTTCATGTCCAGCTCCATGTCCGGCTTCACGGCCCTCTTGACGTCCGTCTTCATGTCCAGTCTGCTCCTCTCCTCGTGCGATGCTTGTCTCCTCTTGATACCTGATGATACATAAGTAATAGGACTTAGGCGAGTATAAAGTTCTCATCAATCAAAGTATCGTTTAGGAACAAGTTCACTCGTTGTTTAAGTAGCTCGCACGAGCTCTTGTAATTGGTCCAATCCGAACTTCATTGGACTTGAGCTTCACAGCAAGTTCATCTTCATTTGTTAATGACGGAGGTAGTAGTGAGGTAGGGATGTCCTCATCATCTCCCCCCTTCAAAAGGCGTCGACCCCGACGCTCCAAGGTCTTCTCCGTCATATGGTGTCAAATCAGCAACATTGAAAGAATTACCGACACCAAACTCATCAACTTGGAAGATCTATCGAGTATGCATTATCATTGATCTTGGCAAGCACTTTGTAAGGACCAGGCACCACGAGGCTTCAACTTAGACTTTCGCAGCTTCGGGAACCTATCCTTGCGAAAATGTACCCGGACCATATCACCAGTGCTGGAACAACATCTCTTTGCGCTTCTTGTTCATCCTTGCAGCATTGCTCTTGCCTTTCTTCTCGATCAACTCTTTAGTCTTCACATGGATCTTACGCACAAAATCTGCCCTCTTGGATGCCTCCATATTAACTCTCTCATGTATGGGCAAAGGCAACAAGTCAAGTGGAGTAATGGGTTTGAAACCATACACCACCTCAAAAGGACACAGCTCCGTGGTAGAATGTACCGCCCTGTTGTAAGCAAACTCCACATGCGGCAAACACTCTTCCCACTCCTTCAGGTTCTTCTTGATCATGGATCTCAACAATTGTGACAAGGTTCGATTCACCACCTCAGTTTGACCATCAGTTTGAGGATGACAAGTAGTACTGAACAGTAGCTTTGTCCCCAGCTTTCCCCCAAAGTGTCTTCCGAAGTAGCTCATGAACTTCACATCACGATCGAAACAATAGTCTTCGGGACTCCATGTAATCGAACAATCTCCCCGAAAAACAGGTTAGCAATATGCGACGCATCGTCGCTTTTGTGGTGAGCAATAAAGTGTGACATTTTAGAAAATCTGTCCACTACCACAAATATAGAATCATGGCCTCTCTTAGTACGCGGCAAACCCAACACAAAATCCATACTAATATCTTCCCAAGGTGTAGTAGGTGCCGGTAAAGGAGTATACAAACCGTGAGGCTTCATCTTGGACTTGGACTTGTTGCAAGTAATGCACCTCTTCACATACCTGTCCACGTCCCGCCTCATCTTTGGCCAATAAAAATGATCAGCGAGCATGAGTAGCGTCTTCTCACGCCCAAAGTGACCCATCAAACCTCCAGCATGTGATTCCCGCAATAAGAGCAAACGCACGGACGATTCTGGAACACATAGTTTGTTAGCTCTAAACAAGAACCCATCATGTATGTGATATTTTTCCCATGCTTTACCAAGAGCACATAAGCGATATGGTTCAGCAAAATCATGATCGATAGCATACAAATCACATAGTATCTCTAAACCAGGAATTTTAACATCAAGTTGAGTTAATAGCATATTCTTCCTAGATAGAGCATCAACAACAATGTTATCTTTTCCCTTCTTATGTTTAATAATGTATGGAAAAGACTCAATGAACTCAACCCACTTAGCTAGACGCTTATGCAAAGTAGATTGGGCTTTCGGGTATTTTAAAGCTTCATGATCGGAATGTATGATAAATTCTTTTGGCCACAAATAATGTTGCCAAACCTCAAGAACTCTAATTAAAGCATACAATTCTTTATCATATATAGGATAGTTCAACTTAGCACCCGATAATTTCTCAGAAAAATATGCAATTGGGCGACCCTCTTGCATCAACACACCACCAATTCCAATACCACTAGCATCACATTCAATCTCAAATTGTTTATTGAAATCGGGAAGTGCAAGCAACGGTGCAGAAGTTAACAATCGTTTCAGTTCATCAAAAGCATGATCTTGGGCAACGCCCCACTCAAAGACAACACCCTTTTTAGTCAATTCATTCAAAGGTGCAGCAATAGTAGAAAAGTTGGGCACAAAACGGCGATAAAACCCAGCTAGACCATGAAAACTTCTAACTTGACTCACATTCATGGGAGTAGGCCAATTTTGAATAGCTTCAATTTTAGACACATCTACTTCTACTCCATGCTTAGAGACAACATAACCCGGAAATATGACCTTATCTTTGCAAAATGTGCACTTCTCAAGATTACCATAGAGTTTATTATCACGCAACACTTGCAAAACATGTCGAATATGTATAATATGATCAGATTCATTGCGGCTGTAGATTAATATGTCATCAAAATACACAACCACAAACTTGCCAATAAAATCACGCAAAACATGGTTCATCAGTCTCATGAAAGTGCTAGGTGCATTAGTTAACCCAAAAGGCATTACTAACCACTCATATAAACCAAATTTTGTTTTAAAGGCTGTTTTCCACTCATCCCCTTCTTTCATCCTAATTTGATGATAACCACTACGCAAATCAATTTTAGAGAACACAGCAGAGCACCACTCAATTCATCTAGCATATCCTCTAAACGGGGAATAGGGTGACGATATCGAATAGTAATGTTGTTTCTAGCTCTACAATCTACGCACATACGCCAAGTACCATCTTTCTTAGGAACTAGAATAACGAGAACAACACAAGGACTAAGGCTTATGCGGATATAACCTTTGTCGAGTAGCGCTTGTACTTGCTTCTGTATCTCCTTCGTCTCTTCGGGATTAGTGCGATATGGCGCCCTATTGGGCAGCGATGCTCCGGGAATCAAGTCAATTTGATGCTCAATACCTCGCAATGGTGGTAGTCCTGCGGGTACCTCCTCCGGAAACACGTCGCCGAATTCTCGCAAAACACTAGAAACACCAAGAGGAAGAGGGGTCATGTCGTTAGAAACCAAAACCGTACCCCTGTACAAAAGCACAAGAGGCATGGCCGTAGGATCCTCACTAAATTCTCTCATGTCTTCTTTGGTGGCTAATGAGACTAAGGAATTCACTCTCTCACTTTTCGTTATATCACTCACGGCATTACAATTCTCTCGCCTATCTATGGATGCATCCTCCAAATTCACTTCAATCTTCTGACGAGACTCATTGACAATCTGTTGTGGTGACATAGGCTGTAAGTTAATTTTCTTGCCCTTGTACTCCAAGTGATATGTATTGGCTCGGCCATTGTGTTGCACGAAACGGTCATAGAGCCAAGGCCGACCCAATAAGAGGTGACAAACCGTCATAGGAACCACATCAAAATCAATGCAATCCTTATACGGTCCAATCTCAAACTCAACACGCACCATATGGTTTACCTTCATCTCACCATTGTCGCTCAACCACTGAATATAATATGGATGCGGGTGCGGTAGGTACTTCAACTTCAGCTTGGTGCATAACTCCTTGCTTGCTAAATTGCGGCAACTCCCGCCATCAATAATGACCTTGCAAGCCTTGTCAGGACCAACCAAAGCTTTGGTTTGGAACAAATTGCAACGCTGAGTAGATGCACTAGGCAACACATTAAGAGCACGTCGCGACACAACAATGGTACGAGCATCGAAGGATATGCATCTTCACCATCAGTGTCATAGTCATCATCGTCTGGAGCATTTGGATCAACATCATCTCCAGTCTCATACTCATTGTCCTCATTGATAAACATGACTTTGCGGTTAGGACAATATTTCTTGAAGTGACCCTTGCCACCACATGTATGGCAAAGCATATCGCGGTTGCGCGTTGTAGACACACCAGAACCACTCGTACTTGCCGCAGATTCGGACTTCTTTGCATTAGATACATTGGAGACCGGTTTACTAGGCGGAGTAGAGTAAGGAACGGAGCGCGTCGACGGTGCCGGCGCCGTAGAGGGCGCGCGGGGTGTAAAACGCCCAGCTCCCGTAGCACGTCCTTTAACCTTTGCGTCTTCAGCCAACTGTGATTCAGCTTCTCTTGCATGATGTAACAATTGATTCATATCAGTGTAGGTGTAATGACGAACAATGCCTTTAACGTCATACTTCAATCCATTGAGAAAACGCTGCATTGTCATCTCTAGAGACTCACGGACATGACCACGCTGCATAAGCATCTCCATCTCCATGTAGTACTCATCAACAGTCTTCACACCTTGCCTCAATAGTGTTAGCTTATCAAATATATTCCGCATGTAATTTGTAGGCACAAAACGAGAAGTCATAACCTCCTTCATAGCACGCCATGTACGGATAGGTTGTGCACCATCTTCGTCGCGGTTACGAATCAAAGAATCCCACCAACGTAATGCATAACCATCAAATTCGGAAGAAGCAAGCTTGATCTTCTTATCTTAGAGTAGTTGGGATGTAAACTCCATAACTTCTCAATCTTGAGCTCCCAAGTGAGATATTCTTCAACATCAGCTCCTCCTTCAAACTTGGGTATGGAAAACTTGGGCTTACCCAATCCATCTTCTTCATCTTGCCCACGACCATTACGGCCAAGTGGAGCCCAACCACGCGGACGATGACCACGAGGCGCACCACGAGCATTGTGTACGTCATCTTCAAGCTCGGGGTCTTCATCATCGTCTTGTTGTTGTTGTGCAGTCAAATTCTCAATAGCGAGGCGCATATCGGCAAGATTGCGCTCGTATATCGATCATTTGATCAGCCAAACCGGTGACGGTGACATTAGTAGCATCCAACGTCCGTTTGATCTCGTCAATCTGTACCCTTAAGCTCATCATCCTTAGTGCGGAATTCACGTCGCATCTCGTTACGAAGAGCTTCATACTCCCTCCATGTGATGATATCTCGCCGAATTCTTGTTTTCCCGATTAACAATCTTAGTATCACTAGCAGACATGATTAGTAGGTTAGTGCACTAAATCAAAAATATATGGTGGTACTCTCACAACTCACTCAAAACTGATAAGAAAAGGAAATCTTACCGTTCCAAAGTAAATTAGTGTTGCTTACCACTTGTAGTAACAACTAGTGCACGGGTGTAGCAAAGCGAATATCAAGGGTATAAGAACAATCACACGACAAAGCAGGATATATGTGGGGCTGTAGGTAGGCTACCTATTTGCACCAATAACAAGCTCTAGCGCTGACCGTAGACAACCAATGATACTCACACAAGGCGATATAATGGGGCAAAGCAACTATATGTGGGAAAGGTTGCAATGCACAAGAGAGACGCTAGCAAAGCTCAACGAGACAGGCACAAGATTGCTCAACTACAAGTGCAGTAAAGAAAACTTAGGCCTTTCACTTGATTCAACTAGCACGACACTTTTCTTTTTGTATTTTTCTTTTGTAGAACACACGCAGCTATGTAGCTCTTTTTGCTTCTTTATATTTTCTCTTTTTTTTTAAGACTCAACTCCTTGATAACACGGCCAACAAGATATGCAAAGCACCAAAACCCTAATGAGCAGCCTGTCGAGCGGAAAAACTAGTCTCTTCTGGGGAAGTTCCTAGTCACGTATATCGAAAGGCTGTAGCTATGGTTTGGACAAACACACTGTATGCTATGTGGACTCGGAGTAAACAAAAACTGACTCTAGATGACAAACTAGACGATAGAGAAAACACAAACCCTAACAATTCTACTAGATGAAAGATAAAGATACGCAAAAACAACTACGAAAAGCAACTAAAACTCGAAATTAGTGCAATCTAAGGCTATGGCAAACCCTAACCCTAACTTTTTATGGCTTTTTCTGGATAGGAAAACACTCACAACTCAACAATGGGGTGGATTATGGATGGCTTACCGAGGAAAACTGGAAATCTGATACCAAGATGATATAGGGTGGCCCGATCTTCTCAGTAAGCAACGGTGGTGATGATGATCACGGGGTGATGGCAGCGGAGGAACACGACGATGAAGTGGATGATAACTTGTATGACGCAACGAGATCTCTCGATTGGTCCCTGTCGCCAATGCAACAGCTCTCATCCCTGCAAGATATTCGCAACTCCACACACTTGCGCACGTAGCCGCCGACCACGAAGCGGTAAGTTGCAACCGTCTAATTCCCAATGGAACAAGCAGATCACACAAGACTTAAACAGGATCTACACAATATTCAAGCAATATGGTGTAGGGAATTCAATAGTTTTGCGAGCAAACAACTAAGAACTAGGGTTTATCTTAAACGTGGTCTAAAGCAACTAGGGGGCGTCCCGGGCACTTATATAGGTGTCCGGGACGAGTTCTGGTCGAAAAGATACAAAAATAACCGACCCAGAATAGATCTGGTCGAGACAGACTCGGACTGGTCCGGTCTGGGATCCGGTCGACCGGGCTGTGGACCGGGCGGTCCGGTCTGTGGTCCGGTCAACCGGCCTGGGGACCGGGCGGTCCGGTTGGTGGTCCGGTCAACCGGTCGGAAACCGGGAACCGCGGAGTTCCGGTCTCGCCCGCAGTACGATAAATTTCCTCCGGTTGGTGGCCGGTTTACGACCGGTCGACCGGGCCGAGGACCGGGCTGGCCGGTCCGGGGGCCGGTCGGACCGGGTTCTGGACCGGCCTCGGACTTCTTCTTCTCCTCTCGCGCATTCCTCCCGCTCCTCCCTCGCGCGTCCATGAGATATCTTCATGTCCAGCTCCATGTCCAGCTTCACGGCCCTCTTGACGTCCGTCTTCATGTCCAGCTGCTCCTCTCCTCGTGCGATGCTTGTCTCCTCTTGATACCCGATGATACATAAGTAATAGGACTTAGGCAGTATAAAGTTCTCATCAATCAAAGTATCGTTTAGGAACAAGTTCACCTGTTGTTTAAGTAGCTTCGCACGAGCTCTTGTAATTGGTCCAATCCGAACTTCATTGGACTTGAGCTTCACAGTAGGTTCATCTTCATTTGTTAATGACGGAGGTAGTAGTGAGGTAGGGATGTCCTCATCATAGTGGAGATTTAATGCTGTGACGGTTTTCGAGGACATGGTGCCGAATCTGTCAAGTCGTGCAGGGAAGCTGAGAAGGCAAGGCATCATGATGAAAGATTCTGCGACGGTTCTGCTCTGTTACGACGTGACCCTACGAAGCAGAAAAAACAGAGTGGTTTTGAAATTATCATTGCCAAAACCAGGGGGGCATGTGTTATCACCAGAATTTAACCAAGTCTGGAGATGGGCCGTGATTAAATGGGCTTAGAAGATATACATGGAAAATATTCCCAAACCGGCCTTGTACAAGAAGTTTGGGCAAGATTGCCCGTGTATCTGTAAATTTTAGTAGGTTACGTGTCGGTTAGAATTAAGAGATAGAGTTTAGCTCGTACACGGTTGGGTTTATTCCCAAGTTAGAGAGTCTACGGACTATAAATATGTATCTAGGGTTATTGAGAAAGGAAGACGATCACGTTCACAACAAATCAATCTAGGCGCATCGCCACCCCTTGTTTCGAGGGTTTCTCCCGGGTAAGCAACATGCTGCCTAGATCGCATCTTGCGATCTAGGCGATATCGGTTTATTCGTTGTTGGTGTTGCTCGTGCTGAAGCCTTTTTGATGGTGAGCAACACCCTTATCTTAGGTGTTTTGGGGTTGATGACAATGCTTTCACGATGTACTTGTTTAGCTACGCTACCCCTCGATGTCTAGCTGCCCTTACACCTATTTTAGGTGTAAGGGCAGCATCTTGCTTGATTCTTTATTTAGTAGATCTAATCCGTTATAGTTGCTCCTTGTTCTTCAAGGATTGGTTTGATATCCGTATGGTTAGGCCTTGTAAACGGGTTGAAGGATCCGGTAGTGCGTAAGGTGTGGTTTATCAAGCTCTAGAGGGATTGTTCCGGGGATCAACTTCACGTTGGTTTTTAGGCCTCTTTAGGGCTGGTTTTCCATCATCTTACGTATCTGCTAGGCTCAATTACGCATAGGATGTTCCGATTATACGGTGAAAACCCTAGACTATCGTAGATTAGCTTAGCTTGATATTGATAAAGCATGATCCCCATGTCCTTATAAATCTAACATGAACCATGGGGCAATCGGCTCTTTGAGCCGATCCACAGAACAACTTAAGAGCCGATCGGGGCTCGTATTTAATGTTTACGTGTTTGCCATGCAGGAAACTAGTCGAAGCAATCCATCACCTTCCCGACCAGGTATAGGTCAGGTGGCACGCCCTCGTAAGCACCAGGACGTGTGCCAGAAAGCATTGCGGGCCGTCGCCCGAGGGACCAGGGTCAACCGCAATCCTGGGAGCCTCCCGGCTCTACTGTGTTGCCCGTCGCTGCTCGCCGGTGGGTTTCTGACCGCAACAGTGACATAGAGGTACCCCTTTGTGACACTTGGTTGAAACATATGTAATGCAATGATAATCCATGGAAATCCGAGCTAATTAGGACAAGGTGCGAGCACTATTGGTATTATATGCATGAGGCTTGCAACTTATAGGATGTTTTATGCATAACACATATGAATTATTACTACCGTTGACAAAATTGTTTCTACGATTCCAAAATAAAAAGCTCTAGCACAAGAGTAATCTCTGCTTCCCTCTGCGAAGGGCCTTTCTTTTACTTTATGTTGAGTCAGTTTACCTACTTCTGTCTATCTTAGAAGCAAACACTTGTGTCTACTGTGTGCATTGATTCTTACATACTTTCTTATTTGCATTCATCATATTACTTTGTGTTGACAATTATCCATGAGATAAAAATGTTGAAGTTGAAACCAACTGCTGAAACTTATATCTTCCTTTGTGTTGCTTCAAAACTTTCTACTAAGAATTTATTGCTTTATGAGTTAACTCCTATGCAAGACTTATTGATGCTTGTCTTGAAAGTACTATTCATGAAAAGTCTCTGCTATATGATCAGTTGTTTAGTCATTATCTTTACAATTGCTTTGAATCACTTCATTCATCTCATATGCTTTACAATAGTATTGATCAAGATTATGATAGCAGCATGTCACTTCAGAAATTATCCTTGTTATCGTTTACCTACTCGAGGGCGAGTAGGAACTAAGCTTGGGGATGCTTGATACATCTCAAACGTATCTATAATTTCTTATGTTCCATGCTAGTTTTATGACAATACTCACATGTTTTATATACAATTTACATCATTTTGATGCATTTTCCGGCACTAACCTATTAACAAGATGCCGAAGCGCCAGTTCCTGTTTTCTGCTGTTTTTGGTTTCAGAAATCTTACACAGGAAATATTCTCGGAATTGGACGAAACAAAAGCCCACGGTCTTATTTTCCACGGAGCTTTCCAGAACACCGAAGGAGATACGGAGAGGGGCCAAGGCGGCCCCACACCACAAGGCGGCGCGGCCTGGAGGGGGGGCGCGCCGGCCTATGGGGTGGGCCCTTCGGCCGCCTCCCGACTCTGCCCCTTCGCCTATTTATTCACTCCGTCGCGAAAACCCTAGTACCGAGAGCCACGATACGAGAAAACATACTGTGACGCCGCCGCCGCCAATCCCATCTTGGGGGATTCAGGAGATCGCCTCCGGCACCCTGCCGGAGAGGGGAATCATCACCGAAGGGCTCTACATCCTCATGCCCGCCTCCGGATTGATGCGTGAGTAGTTCATCCTTGGACTATGGGTCCATAGCAGTAGCTAGATGGTTGTCTTCTCCTCTTGTGCTATCATGTTTAGATCTTGTGAGCTGCCTATCATGATCAAGATCGTCTATTTGTAATGCTACATGTTGTGTTTGTTGGGATCCGATGAATATGGAATACTATGTCAAGTTGATTATTGATCTATCATATATGTGTTGTTTATGATCTTGCATGCTCTCCGTTGTTAGTAGAGGCTCTGGCCAAGTTTATAGTTGTGACTCCAAGAGGGAGTATTTATGCTCGATAGTGGGTTCATGCCTCCATTGAATCTGGGACAGTGACAGAAAGTTCTAAGGTTATGGATGTGTTGTTGCCACTAGGGATAAAACATCGATGCTTTGTCTAAGGATATTTGTGTTAATTACATTACGCACCATACTTAATGCAATTGTCTGTTGTTTGCAACTTAATACTGGAAGGGGTGTGGATGCTAACCCGAAGGTGGACTTTTTAGGCATAGATGCATGCTAGATAGCTGTCTATGTTCTTTGTCGTAATGCCCTAAGTAAATCTCATATTAGTCATCATGATATGTATGCGCATTGTTATGCCCTCTCTATTTGTCAATTGCCCAACTGTAATTTGTTCACCCAACATGCTATTTATCTTATTGGAGCGACACCACTAGTGAAATGTGGACCCCGGTCCATTCTTTTACATCTGAAATACAATCAACTGCAATCTCTGTTCTCTGTTGTTCTTCACAAGCAAACATCATTCTCCACACCATACGTTTAATCCTTTGTTTACGAGCAAGCCGGTGAGATTGACAACCTCACTCGTTAAGTTGGGGCAAAGTATTTTGATTGTGTTGTGCAGGTTCCATGTTGGCGCCGGAATCCCTGGTGTTGCGCCGCACTACACTCCTTCATCAACAACCTTCACGTGGCCTTCATCTCCTACTGGTTCGATAAACCTTGGTTTCGTACTGAGGGAAACTTGCTGCTATACGCATCACACCTTCCTCTTGGGGTTCCCAACGGACGTGTGCTTCACGCGTTATCAGTCACTCAAATGTCTACACCTTCAAGGTCAAGGACAAGAAGTTCGAGCTTCGCCCAATGACACCAAGCCAAATCATAGCGGACAATGCGAAGGATTTAGCGAGGGCACAACAACACAACCACCATGGTGATTTGAGAGGAGAGGGAGCGACCCACCTAAAATAGAGTGAGCGCCACAAGCCATACATGAGTGAGATAAAGAGTGTCCTCATAGCCACCAAAAGCGAGTGGAGAGAAGTGCAAGAAAACCCATCCACCACTTTGCACTATGTGCTCATTTGCAAGGGGCCATCGTCGGAGACTAACGCCTTAACCAACATTCCTTCGTCTTTGTTGTCTCTTTTGAAGGAGTTTCAGGATGTCTTCCCCGACGAGCTACCTCATGGACTACCACCGCTTAGGGGCATCGAACACCGCATCGACCTCATTCCCGGAGCTCCCCTTCCTAACCGTGTCGCCTACCGCACCAACCCCGAAGACACAAAGGAGATACAAAGGCAAATACAAGATCTCCTCGCCAAAGGGTGCGTCCGCGAAAGCCTTAGCCCTTGTGCGGTGCCGGTCATTCTAGTTCCTAAACCGGATGAGTCGCAAAGTATGTGTATGGATTGTCGTCCACTCAATGCCATTACCGTTCGATACCGACATCCCACGCATTTAGATGACATGCTTGATGAGTTGAGTGGTGCCACGATTTTCTCTAAGGTAGATTTGCATAGTGGCTTCCACCAAATCCGCATGGCGATTGGCGATGAATGGAAGACGGCCTTCAAGACCAAACTTGGTCTCTATGAATGGCTTGTCATGCCATTTGGTCTTTCAAATGCTCCATCCACTTTTATGAGTCTTATGAACCATATCTTGAGACCTCTCATTGGCAAGAGTGTGGTGGTCTACTTTGATGATATTCTCATTTATAGCAAAACTCTCGAGGACCATGGACAACATGTGAGAGAATTCTTATGCATCTTACGCCGCGAAAAGCTCTTTGCAAATATTCCTAAATGCACCTTTGCACAAAACAAGTTGGTTTTTCTTAGGTTTGTTGTTTTCGCCAATGGCATTGAAGTGGATTCTTCGAAGGTTGAGGCCATTCATAATTGGCCCACGCCCACCACCGTTGGTCAAGTTCGAAGTTTCCATGGACTTGTTGGCTTCTATTAATGCTTTGTGAAAGATTTTAGCACCATTGCTTGCCCTTTGAATGAGCTTACTAAAAAGAATGTTCCATTTGTATGGGGCAAGGCCCAACAAAATGCTTTTGATGAATTGAAAAAAAATGCCTTACCGAGGCACCACTTCTCGTTCTTCCGAACTTCGCAAAAACTTTTGAGATTGAGTGTGATGTGAGTGGACTCGGTATTGGTGGAGTCCTTATGCAAGATGGAAAACCCGTGGCATACTATAGCGAGAAGTTGGACGGCGCACGCCTCAACTACCCTATATATGACAAGGAACTCTATGCTTTGGTTCGTGTTCTTGAAATTTGGCAACATTACTTTTGGCCAAAAGAATTCATCATTCATTCCGATCATGAGTCTTTGAAGTATTTGAAAAGCCAAACCAATTTGAATAAAAGGCATGCTAAGTGCGTTGATTTTATCGAGTCCTTCCCTTATGTTATCAAATACAAAAAGGGAAAGGAAAATGTGGTCGTGGATGCTCTTTCCCGCAAGAACAATATTTTGCTCCCTCGTTTGGACTTTCATGTTTTGGGTCTTGAGGAAATCAAAGAACTTTACACCTCCGACATTTTCTTTGGACCCATATTTGCAAAGTGTTCCATTGAAAGAGGATTTGATGATTTCTATTTTCATGATGGCTACTTATTTAAAGCTAACAAAATTTGCATACCCAAGTCTTCTCTTCGTAAGTTTCTTTTGCAAGAGTCACATGGAGGTGGTCTCATGGGACACTTTGGACGCGACAAGACGCTCTCCATTCTATCGACCCATTACTATTGGCCGAAGATGAAGCGAGATGTGGAGCGCCTATGCAACCGTTGAACAACATGCTTACAAGCTAAGTCTACCACCAACCCTTACGGTCTTTACACACCTTTTTACCCATTCCATATGCTCCTTGGTCCGATATAAGCATGGACTTTGTACTAGGCTTGCCAAGAACAAAACATGGTCATGACTCAATCTTTGTGGTAGTGGATAGGTTCTCTAAAACGGCTCATTTCATACCATGCCATAAGGCCGATGATGCTTCACACATTGCTTCGTTGTTTTTCAAGGAAGTCTTTCGCCTAAGCGGAATACCATCAAGCATTGTGTCGGATCGAGACGTCAAGTTTATGAGTTATCTATGGAAGTCGCTCATGGCAAAGTTTGGAGTCAAGCTCTTGTTTTTGTCATCCTCGCATCCGCAAATGGACAGACAAACGGAAGTGGTGAATCGAAACCTCTCAACGCTCCTATGCACGCTAGTGAAGAAAAAATTGAAGTCATGGGAAGAGTGCCTCCCCCACGCGGAGTTCGCCTATAATCGAGCCAAGCACTCCACAACATCAAGTAGTCTGTTCATGATCGTCTATTGTTTAAAACCTTCCACGACACTCGACATCCTCCAACTACCTCTTCATGAAAGAACGAACATGGACTTCGACAAGTGCGCCACCACCATGAAGAAGCTACATGAAGACACAAGAGCAACCATCCAAGAGCATGTACTTCTCCAAGCTACCCGCCTCAACGCCAATAAGAAGGAAAGAATATTTGAAGAAGGAGACATCGTGTGGATACACCTACGAAAGGAAAGGTTCCCTCATGAACGCAACTCCAAGCTCCAGCCAAGAGGAGATGGTCCCTTCAAGTTACTCAAGTGCATCAACAACAATGCATACGTCATCGACATACCAACATCCAAGTATTTGGTGAGCAGCACATTCTGTTATCACCAGAATTTGACCAAGTCAGAGGTGGGCCGCGATCAAGATGGACGTAAAGAAATATATATATAGAAGGAATACGTGAATCGGCCTTTTATACCAAGTTGGGCTTAATTGCCCGTTTATCTGTAACATATTAGATCGCATCTTAGTTTAGAGATAGAATCTTACTCGTGCACGGTTTAGTGCACGCCCACATTAGAAAGTCCGCTGGACTATAAATATGTACCTAGGGTTTATGGAATAAACAACCAACGTTCAACCACAAACAAATCTCGGCGCATCGCCAACCCCTTCGTCTCGAGGGTTTCTACCGGTAAGCATCATGCTGCCTAGATCGCATCTTGCGATCTAGGCAGCACAAGCCTGCCTACGTTGTTCATGCGTTGCTCGTACTGAAGCCTTTTTGATGGCGAGCAACGTAGTTATCTTAGACATGTTAGGGTTAGCATTGTTCTTCATGCTGCATGCTTTCGTAGTGCAACCCTTGCATGTCTAGCCGCCCTTACGCCTATCTTAGGCATAGGGGCGGCACCCCGCTTGATCATAGTTTGGTAGATCTGATCCGTTACGATTGCTCCTTGTTCTGCAAGGATTAGTTTAATATCTGCAATAGTTAGGCCTTACAAAGGGGGGAGGATCCAGCGGCACGTAGGGTGTCGTTCGTTGGCCCTAAGCGGGATGTTCCGAGGATCAACCTCGTGTTGGTTTTTAGGCCTTGCTTAGGATCGGCTTACGATCGCCGTGCGTGGCCGCGAGGCCCAACCTGGAGTAGGACGATCCGATTATGCGGTGAAAACCCCACATCGTCGTAGATCTCATTAGCTTTACCTTGATCAAGCAGGACCACCATATATTCGGACACCTCGTCTGAATCATGGGTGGATCGGCTCTTTGAGCCGATTCACAGGATAACTTGAGAGCCGATCGAGGCTCGTATTTAACGTTTACGTGTGTGCCCTGCAGGAAACTAAGCGAGGCATCATCCACACCTTCCTGACCAGGTATAGGTCAGGTGGCACGCCCTTGTGATAAACATCGGTGCGTGCGACCAGGAGGCTTTGCGGGCTGTCGCTCAGAGGGACTAGGGCCAGCCGCAGCCCTAGTTGTTCCCGGCTCTACGGTGTTGCCCGTCTCTACCCGTCGGTGGGTTTCTGACGTCAACACATTCTGGCACGCCCGGTGGGACAACCTTCGACATCCACGACAATATCGCCATCTACACCCGAGATGGCGGAAAGCACTCCGGTCACATACGCGGATCTGCCTGAGGAGCTCAAGAAAAAGCATGACGAGATCAAGGCAACCCTCGAAGCCGAACTCATCGGCTCCTTCCACCGAACCCGCTCCCATGGCGTCAGGTGGAAGGGTTTCACACCTGAAGGCGCGCTCGATGGAGTGGACCTGTCCGCCCCGTCAGAAGAACGCACCGGGTCGGCTGCGGCAGGAGATCAACTACATGGTGGCTCATTCGCCGCACCGCCACTCCGAGAGCCTCGGTGAACACCTTGGAGCGTGTCGCTCCGCGCGTCGTCCAGGAAATCATGAGTCACCGGTACTCCCCGTCGGGACCGGCTCGGGGACTTTCAAAGGAGAGATGCCGCTCCGGCCCCGGCCGTTCGCATGGGTAGCACCGGAACTGCCGAACTCATCGGCATACGTCGTCTACAAGATTGGTGGTGATCCTAGTGACTACCAATTCCTGCCTGAGCCACCTAAGGAGGTCCCGCACGGATACGCGTGCGCATACGTGCCAGACAGCAACGCCTTGGCACTCTCGAACCAGGCTGCAATAACAGCGGCCTCTGGAACGGCAGGAGGAACGTCAGGAGCCGATCCTGAGAAGCAGTCGTGGCTGGCTAAGTACGCCGCCCCGACCAACCTCCAAAGCCCAGCTCCTGCAGTTGGCTTAGAACCAGAAAAACAAGCATGGCTGGTTAAGTATGCCACTCCGGCGAATCTTCAGGGTTCGACACCTTCAGCCATCACAGCGGATCAGATTTGCACAATTCTGAAAGATCAGTTCGGTATGATGCCGAAAAGGAAGGCGTTCGGCTACACCAAGCCGTACCCCAACAGCTACGAACTGATCCCGCTGCCACCCAAATATCGGCTCCCGGACTTCACAAAGTTCGGTGGGTCGAGAGGGTCCAGCTCCATCGAGCATGTGAGCCGATATTTGGCACAGTCGGGCACGATCTCAGCGTCAGATGAGTTGCGCGTGAGGTTCTTCTCACAGTCCCTCACAGGATCGGCTTTCGGGTGGTACACATCGCTACCACCGAACTCCATCCAAACTTGGAAGCAGTTGGAAGAGCAGTTCCATGAGCAGTTTCATTCAGAAGCTTCCGAGTCTAGCATTGCCGATCTAGCACAACTACGTCAGAAGCGCGGAGAAACTGTGACAGAATACATCCGAGTGCTTCGGGACCATTAGGAACCGATGCTTTTCGGTTCGTATAACCGAAAAGGAAGCGATCGAGTTGGCGTAGCGGGCCTTGCAACACAGCTCAAGGACATGGCCTCCCAAGCGGATTATCCCTCGCCGGCGCACGTGGTTCGAAACTTTCAGCATATGAACAGCGCCACCCGGACCTGTACCAAGACAAGTTCAAGCGTGCAGTAGCCCCGGTTGATGCGAGAGGAAGACGAAGTTCCTGCGGGAGACCAAGAGGTAGCGATGGCTGAGTGGACTCGGGGAGGAACCCCCGTGTCCTGCAAATGGGTAAAGCCACCGGGCCCGCCAGGGGATTTGATTTTGACGTGACCAAGACTGAGCAAATCTTCGACCTCCTACTCAAGGAAAAGCAGTTGAAGATACCTGAAGGTCTCAAGTTCCCCACGGTGCAAGAGCTGAATGGAAAGCCATACTGCAAATGGCATAACTCGCTCTCCCATGCCACCAACGACTGCAGGGTGTGGCGTCAACACATCCAAGCGGCGATAGAGAACGGGCGTCTAATTTTCAACCAGTACGCCATGAAGGTCGATACCCAGCCCTTCCCCGCCGTAAACATGGTGGAATATGCTTGCCATGCAGGGTGCCAGCCGGGTTTCCTGTGCAGTATCAACATGGTAGATCTTGGACACCACGCTGGCAAGGATGGAGATGAGGGCAGCTGCTCTCATAGCAAAGAAACGGAGGAAGCCGCTCCACGCGATCGGCTCCGCCAAGACGGCAAGCGCTACGTCACAGAGGGAGAAGTGAAGAACATAAGATATCAGCGACCTCTCTCTGATCACCTCCTCAACAAGTATGTGAGTCAGTACGACCAACGCCGACAGTCCAGCGATGATGATGAAAGAGATCGTCTGGCTAGAGAAGCCAGAAGACATCGTCGGCATAATCGCGATGAGGAGGAGCACGAGCGTTGTGCCAAGGGAAAGGCAAAGGAGCAAGACGACGAGGACATGCACTGGGATTGTCCTTTCTTCGAGCACCGCTCGGGATTCAGGAATGAGCCGATTGCCAATAATCGGCAATTGCCCGTAATGCAACCGGAAGAAGAAGGAGGCAGCCAACGTGTCCGTGTTCGAGCGCTTAGGACCTCTCCCGCCACGGAGCAAACGAGCTGAGTCCCCTCGGTTGGAAGATCTCGAAGATTCAGAAGACGAGGGAGAAGAAGAGGACAGGTACCACCGGCCAAGGTGGTGCCCTGACGGACTCAGCCGTTCCCAGAAACGCAGGGTTCAACGATTGCGCGGCCTGGAAGAAGCCGAGAGGTTGTACTTGCATACATTGAGGAAAGCAAGGCCTGATCTGGCTGCAAAGGTTCAGCGAACCCTGGATGAAGAGGGTCGTCCACGGAAAATGGAGTGGCGCCCCAAGCAAAGGAAAGCCGATGATGAAACATCGGCTGGCACAAACATGGTGCTCGTTCTTCCAACGGCACTTAGCGCTCCACGATCACACGATGCACTCAAGGTGGGCGACAGCAAGAGCGGTAACGTGATGAAGTCAGAGATTGGGTTGGTTTTATCTACCGGCCTGAACGAGTAGCAAGAGCACATCAATGAGCAAACGTGGCGAGGCTGATCCTTGTGATCGGCCCCAAAAATTTATGAAGGGACATTACAAAACCTTCATCGAACAAGCAACATGGAGGCCGATTCCAGCAATCGGCCAAAATTATCCTCAACATCCAGTCTGCACTGGGTTCAACATATTATCCAACAGAGCCGATACCATCAATTCTCTTGACAGAATCGGCTCGGGGGGCACCCAGGTGGATAAAATACGAGGATATGCAACGGAAGCATCCCGTCTCGTCTTTGGTGATGGGTATTGGAATATGGGGGCCGATGCACTAGTCGGCCGTAAAAAATAAAAATCTGAAAAATTCGAAAATTTTCGAGCACAGCCGATGCAGCAGACATCGACTTAAGGATATGGAAGCCGATGCGTGGCCATCGACTCAAGAGGAATAACTGTTACGATCAGAGGGTCGATGGAGCACTGATGGAAGAACTCCTCAATAGAGTGGTGTAAGAGCTCGAATCCTCTCTTCAAGGGCAAAGACCAAGAGCAGCCTGGACATGCGGATCAGGTCAAGGATGGATTGCATGAAATCCGCCAAAAGAAAAGAGCCGATCTAGCCGGCAAGTTGCAGGAAGAACTGAAGAAGCTCGGGGGGCAGCTCACCTTGAAGGCTCTCTGCTTTGAGAAGCCGATTTATGTGCAAATCGGCTGGCTCTGCATAAGGAACTTCCCCACACACGATCAAGCCCAGGTCCATACAACTAATTCGCGTATCCTTGTCTCTGTTTTGGCTGAGACTCGGGGGGCAACAGGCCTATGGGTGCCCTGTTCTTAAAAGCCGATTGGAGTTACCTCGGTTGTTATTGCGTCATGATCGTCTCAAGGAGGAACTGGGAAGGAAAAGCCGTCGTCTGGTATGAGGTTTGGACCGTGCTGGTGCTGCAAGAAAAGAGGAGATTGGTTCATCAAATTAGCCGATGGATAGTCATCGGCTGCGAGGCTGCAAAACGCCACAATTTGGGAAAATCAATGATAGCCCGATTCGTCACTATCGGTCTTGGTGTGGCAAGCGGAAGGATGGAAATTGGATTAATGAAAGGAGAAATTGGAAGAACAGTTCTCATTAATTCAAAGGAGCAGCTTTACAAGAAGAGCCGATGGCTCTCAAAAGAGGGATCTAGTGCCTAGGGCACTCGCTATCGCTAGTCCTATTCTACTAGTCGTCGCTGTCCTCATCGTCGCCGTCGTCGAGGTCGTCGGCGCTGCTCCCAGGAAGCTCCTCGCCGCTGCTGCCCCAGCCGTCCGCTGGAGCCTCCTCCTCCTCGTCATCATCATCGTCCTCGCTATCCGCCCAGCCGCGGAAGCGCTTCGTTGGAGGATACCCAATGGAGGCAGAGGAATCATCTTCCTCCTCTTCATCTTCTTCCTCGTCGTCATCGTCGTCCTCGCTGTCCGCCCACATGCGGGAGCGTTTCTTCGGCGGGAGCCTGGCGGAGGGGGAGGCCTTGGTCTTCTCCGCTTCTCCTCCCTTCTTCTCCTTGTCCGAGGAGATGGGGTGCTCCCCGGAGCGGAGATCGTCCTCTTCTTTGCTCTTCGGCAGCGGTTGGAGAGAGGTGCCTAAAGCGGAGGAGGAAGAGGAAGACATGGTTGCAGGGGAGAAGGGTTTTTTGGTTTGGTGAACCGTTTGGCACAGATAAATAAAGAGAGTGTAGTGGAGATTTAATGCCAATACGGTTCTCGAGGGCGTAAGGCCGAAGTTGACGACTCATACAGAGAAGCCCGGGAGGCGAGGCGTAATGATGGAATATTCTGCGGCAGCTCTGCTCTGCCATGACATGACCCGACGAGAAAGGAATATAATGATTTTGGAAATGTCATTTCCAAAACCAGGGGGGCATGTGTTATCACCAGAATTTGACCAAGTCAGAGGTGGGCCGCGATCAAGATGGACGTAAAGAAATATATATATAGAAGGAATACGTGAATCGGCCTTTTATACCAAGTTGGGCTTAATTGCCCGTTTATCTGTAACATATTAGATCGCATCTTAGTTTAGAGATAGAATCTTACTCGTGCACGGTTTAGTGCACGCCCACATTAGAAAGTCCGCTGGACTATAAATATGTACCTAGGGTTTATGGAATAAACAACCAACGTTCAACCACAAACAAATCTCGGCGCATCGCCAACCCCTTCGTCTCGAGGGTTTCTACCGGCAAGCATCATGCTGCCTAGATCGCATCTTGCGATCTAGGCAGCACAAGCCTGCCTACGTTGTTCATGCGTTGCTCGTATCGAAGCCTTTTTGATGGCGAGCAACGTAGTTATCTTAGACATGTTAGGGTTAGCATTGTTCTTCATGCTGCATGCTTTCGTAGTGCAACCCTTGCATGTCTAGCCGCCCTTACGCCTATCTTAGGCGTAGGGGCGGCACCCCGCTTGATCATAGTTTGGTAGATCTGATCCGTTACGATTGCTCCTTGTTACGCAAGGATTAGTTTAATATCCGCAATAGTTAGGCCTTACAAAGGGGGGAGGATCCGACGGCACGTAGGGTGTCGTTCGTTGGCCCTAAGCAGGATGTTCCGAGGATCAACCTCGTGTTGGTTTTTAGGCCTTGCTTAGGATCGGCTTACGATCGCCGTGCGTGGCCGCGAGGCCCAACCTGGAGTAGGACGATCCGATTATGCGGTGAAAACCCCACATCGTCGTAGATCTCATTAGCTTTACCTTGATCAAGCGGGACCACCATATATTCGGACACCTCGTCCGAATCATGGGTGGATCGGCTCTTTGAGCCGATTCACGGGATAACCTCGAGAGCCGATCGAGGCTCGTATTTAACGTTTACGTGTGTGCCCTGCAGGAAACTAAGCGAGGCATCATCCACACCTTCCCGACCAGGTATAGGTCAGGTGGCACGCCCTTGTGATAAACATCGGTGCGTGCGACCAGGAGGCTTTGCGGGCCGTCGCTCAGAGGGACTAGGGCCAGCCGCAGCCCTAGTTGTTCCCGGCTCTACGGTGTTGCCCGTCTCTACCCGTCGGTGGGTTTCTGACGTCAACACATTCAACATCTCGGACCTCTCACCCTATCATGGAGATGAGGAAGATCTAGAGTCGAGGACGACTCTCTCCCAAGGGGGGGAGATGATGTAGCCCCGCCCAAGGATGACACTACACCAAGTTCAACTAGTCCCCCAAGTGGACCCATGACTTGAGCCCGAGTGAGAGCTCTACATGACAAGGTGAACTCAGTCCTCTTGACACTCGACCTCGACACTACTTTGGATGGAATGCTACCTCATGCCAATGTTCTATGTGTCATCAGATACGAGCCTCGAGAGGAGTACGTCAAGGGTGGCCCAACACCGGACAAGGAAGGAGAAGGAGGACCACTTCAGCTGGAGGCCACAGCCCAGGGCCGGCACTGCCACCCCATACAGGCCGGCACTGCCGCTGGGCACACCCCGGCACTGTCGGCCGAGGCACCCCGCCACTACCACCCAGAGCACCCCAGCACTGCCGGCCAAGACACCTCGGCACTGCCGGCCCAAGCACCTCGGCACTGCCGGCCCAAGCACCCCAGCACTGCCACCTGAAGCCCCCGTCGCCCAGAACAGCAAGGGCCGGCACTGCTGCCCTGAACACCCATCCGACCATCCATTTTCATCTTGTGGCTGTGTTTATTTCGCAAATGACTAAGTTACCCCTGTTTCAGATCTGGACTATAAGTAGGGCTCCCCCAACCACGAATTAGGGTTAGAGATAGATTGGATTATCTTTAGATCTTTGCTCACAAAACCTCTGGGATGATCTCCTATGTTCCTCAAGGCTACCTCTTATGAGATTTGGATGATGTTGTTGGAGATTCTAGTGTGATCCACTCTCTCTCCCACAGCTTTGTTCATCTCCCTCACCGATCTCTCACACCGGGATTCTACCTCACGGTCTCTCCCCATGTGATTCTATCGGCGTGGTTTATCGAGCCACGGGAGTGAAATTCGTTGTATCGGGTTCGTGTGCGTGTGTTGTTCTTCGTGTTCATCTTGTTCTTCATATTCCCCCTCTTTTCCCCTTTTGATTTCGGGTCAATTCGTGAGATCTGGGCACATCCTAGCCCTTAGGCCTCATCATAATGTAACTAATAGCAGCGAGTATGGTTGTGGGAATGACAATATGGCTAAGGTGTTCTCAGGGATTGTTGGTTCCACCGCTAGCATTAACTAAGAACACAAACTAATAATCTATATATTTGTTCTCGTTGTATGTGGGAAGGCTCGAAGTTGGAGTATGTATCTCACAACATATCCCTGAATAACCACCGCAATGACCTTCGACAAGCCACCTATTGATCCACCACAATTAAGGGATTACCCCATGATTATTTGTTAAGCGTTGTGAGTCCCTTCTTATCCCCTTCTTCCGTACAATAGTGCACCGCACACGCGATGTCACTTCCCATTGTATACACTACCGAACTTCCAAAGGTAGTTCCCTCCTGTGACCCTTAGGCAAATATTACATGGTCGACATCATGCAACATCACAAGAGAAAACTAACATACAATCATAGTACAAAGCCATAAATCATCTTTATTCATATCATAATATAGCTAGGGTTTTTCCATCTCTCCCCAAGAACAAAGGAACTACTCACACATGAAGGAAATCAAAATGATCTCAAACATATGAATGGAATATGGTAGTACAATTGAATACAAGATGAGATCCACACCAGGGATTGGATTACAACTGAGTAAACAAAGGGGATTGGTGTTGAAGACGGTGTTGATGATGATGATGATGATGTAGATCGGTGTTGAAGCCTTAAAGATCCAAGTCCCTTCTCCTCTTGAGTGGTGGTGATGGATGAGATCTTGTGGAGGCCACGGCTATGGAGTCTTCAAGGCGGCAGGGCTCCGCCGTGGAGGTATGTGGTGATGGGGTGAGTCTCCCTTGGCCGCACTCCTCTATGTCGAGATAATCACAATAAAAATTATAAGTATGAATAACTAGTTATGTAAACAATCACTCTAACTTAAGCAGTTAACTATCTGTTTGCCAAGGAAACTAGAAGTTTATTATCTTCAAATTAAGTACCAGCATTCATGTCAAAATAGGTATAAGAAATGGAGTATTTTAATTACGCCCACGTCAATTGATCAAGGCCATCAAAACACTTTACTATCTATTCGCTGTCTTTCATCTAATAGTAGCGAGTCCATGCCAAGACTTGAGAAGTGATATTTTTGGATCCCTTTGAGAGTTTCCAAGAAAAAGTCATGAATGACCTTTTAGTAAGGATTGCGACAAACATGGGGCTAGTGGTGCTAGAATCCCAAGAGTGTGCACAACAGTCATGTTGACACGCGCAAAGAAATATCATACATTAATTCATATGTTGACGCGCGTAAAGCAATATCTCATATTTATTCACAACCTTACATCTTGGCATGTGTCTCAGCTACCACGAAGTTTAAATTCCATCAAACAACTCCTATCAAGAGTGATATCAAGTCTATCCCAACATCTATGGAGTTATGTATCTTCGAAGTTAATCCTTTAAGACAATCGGTCATCATACAAGTCATAGTTTTAGACTTCTTCTTCTTGTACTTGCTTGGAAATATTATTTCCACGGCAAGACTCGGTTAACTAAATGAACTAGAGTAAGAGCTTTCACAATTAACCAAACATACAAATAAAAACTCTACTCCAATTGCTTCAAATCACTCCCACTAGTATCATATCATAATAAATCTACTGACTAGCATAAACAATTTCAAACTTCTAAAGTGGGATACATAAGACCTACCTCTTGTAGGCGTCTTCATGAAATTCTCAAGTGTAGAAATCGTGGCAATGTATTCTAGAGGATCACAATATTTTTCTCAAGATGGATAAAGATTTGAACATAGTGCATCAAAGCTCTACTCGGCTCTTATGGAGACCAACAAAAAGAAAGTGCATCCCTTATATAAGTACGAAACATAACTTACTCAAGCAAGTCAATCAAAAACAATGAGATACATGCTTGTTCAAAAATTTATTAAATGAGAGCATTGCACATGGTCCTGCACATGGTCCTACACATGATAAAGTAAATTCCCCAAGCTAGGATCTTGCAAGAACCAAACTTGAATAGATCACCCAAAGAAAAGAGAAAATACAGATTTCAAAAGAGAGTGCGAGAAGTGGTTACCTCCCCAAGCTTGATTAAAGTAAGGGTGATGCACTTTTACAGTTGCGGTGCGAATAACCTCTCTTTCATTGGACAAGAATCTTTGCTTCAATGAACCTTCTTTGATATGGCATGGTGATTTCGTTCCTCGGGAACCTGCTTGAAAACTTTAAAAAAAACAAAATATTTTTATTCTTTCGGAAGCACGGGGTTAGCTCACAAGTGATGAAAGCATAAGTCTCACGAGGTCAGTTCATCAACCTAAGCACCACGCTTAAGTCAACAAACTAAGTCTAAGAGATGTACAAACTCTTGGATTTGATGAAATGCAAATGAGACAACATATGAGACACAAGTGTGCAGCCCTATGTGCTTAATTAAAAGGAGAAGTCTTGCTTAAGGCGGAAATCTCGCTGCTAGAAATTTATTGAGCAAAATTCGAGTTGGAAGGTTTTACTATACACATGTTGTTGAAGCGTTGAGTTGAAGCAACCAAGTGGCCAGTGTAGGCGTTTGAACGGTTGTCACACACGTCAATGTTTCCACACAAGGTTCAAGTCCCTGCGGAAATAACACATGAAGTTAAAAGCAAACGGTTCGGTGTATAAACGGAGTTTATTCACCCAACCGTGAAAACAAAAAGAAACAAAAAGAGACATGAAACACTATAGAGAATTATAGGCTAGGGAGTTTTGAAGGTAAGTAAATAAGTTATACTAACATGTAGAAGGTAACTGACAAGGGATTAACTTATCAATGCCTACAAGTTGTAGACTAGGGTTTTAGTCGGAAGTAGAGGGCAAGTAGATCTCGAAGGTTTCAGCCGAAAAGTGCTCGATGAAGTGAAAACTAGGGTTTGGTGAGACAATGAATCAATGCCTTCTTTGTCCCTCGACTCCCCCTTATATAGGAGGCGGAGCCGAGGGATTCGTAATACACAAGTTACAGAGTCCGGGAGGGTTTCCAACCCATCCCGCAAGATTACAAATAATACTTTCTAATACAACTCTATATTTCCTTAATAATGACTTGGGCTTCCGATTCTTCTTATCCTTTGAGTTGTGGGCCTTCAATAAACCCCGGGTACCATCTTCGGCAGGCCCATTGGGGATGCCTATGTCAGTAGCCCCCGAGATTTTGCTTGAATCGCGGAATCAGGGAAAATCTCCAACTTTATATTCATTCAATAGCTCTGCCAAACTTTTATCACATATCTTTGGATACGTAATTATATAGGGATTTCTATTTTCGTGCCCTGCTTCGTTAGTTGTACTCAGTTTTCCCCAGCCCCTTAGTTTTTCCTCAGCTTTCCCCTCCCTCTAGTTTGAAACCCCTCGAAGACGCGGGTTGCCGTCAGGTCAGAGGCCTTACCGTTACCGTCAGGTCAGTTCCTCTCTGACCGTCTCGTGCTGACGGGTAGCCATCCATCTACCGCTGACGCGTGGGCCGTTTTATTTCCTGATTGTATACGCGGTGATGCCAATGACAAATGGGGCCGCTCTATGGGGCTGCCGCAGCCAATGACCAGTGGGTCGTCTATTTATTTATAGAAAATTATATATTGCCGCTCTGTGGAGCCTCCGCAGCCAATGACCGCTGTGGCAGGTGACTATTTTCGCAGCTTAATCTAAAGTGAGTCTTATGCTAAACATTGTGCATCCCGACGTTGACCTAGCAGTGGCGGCGAGCATAGCCGTTTCGACCATGCCGATATCGGCATCGGCATCGGCATCGTTTGGAGGATGTGGTGCTCGAATAATAGTGGAAATGCGATATTATTTTTTACATGCATAATCTCTACTACTTAAAAAGACTAAAGTGGTTCCTTATTCTGCCCAATACGTTTCATAGTTTTGGTGGTCCCACCTACCTACGTCCTACCATCGTCGCGCATCGCTCCTATGGGCCTGGCCCAAAATCTTGGCTACTTGTCCGCCCCGCCTGGCGACCTCCACCCCTGGTCGTCCGAAACAAGCAAGAGCGAGGAGATGTGCGTCCGGGCTAGGGTTCCACCCTGCCATCCCCCGTCCTCTGTCCCCAGCCTGCCACCCCCAAATCTCCAAGCACAACGACGGCAACGGCGCGCGCTGGCCCTCGCTGGCCCCCGCCCTACACCACCCTCACCGCCAAGACGCCGCCACGACGACTGGTAGCCAGCAGCTCGAGATCGAGGTCAGCACGGAGAACCCCCAACGGCGCATCACGGCCGATTTCAGCGGCTGGGCGACCCCAAGCAGGAGGTGGCGGCTAGCGAGGAAGGCGGCGAAGGGGAGAAGGGGCCGACGTTTGCTGATCTTGGAGGCGGTGCTTGGCGAGCTCATGGCGCACGGGATGAAACTTGCGGCACCGATGCCCTTCATCTCCAGCTCGCAGCAGCTGGTGACCTTAACTTCAGGTGAATAACATGACGGCTTTGCCTCCAAAATTTTCTGTTGATGCGCTATAGGAGTTGTTGCAACAAATAATTTTTTCTAGGCCTGCATTGATGTTGTCTAAGTCTGTACATATGTTGGATTCCCCAGGAAGGAGGATGCTATGTCTAAAAATGAATCAATCTACAAATCTCAAGCATCTGCCGTGAAAGCTCATGGATCCCCAAATTGCAAGGTATGAAATTTTGGCAGCAGCATAGTGCATTCAGTGGCAATAGATTTTTCGTTGAATGTGCCATGTTGTGAAAATAAAATAGACTTCTCCTAGGTTATATGATATAATTGGACACTCCACTCTTATTTATGTGTTTGCATTGATGCATTGAGAATTACCTAAACAAATTCAGGCTTCTTACAGGAAAAAACTGCCATAAAGGTCCATTTTGTACTGAACCTGAACTAGGATCTGGGCAACAACTCCAACTCATGAATAATTGATACATGTTCCTGTTTCGGGGAAGTGGCTTTAGATTGCGTATAATGGACAATATGCTACTTGAATGGAAGCTTAAGAAAATTCCAATCTGAGTATGACTGTAGTTGGAGGTGTCTTTGCCTATCAGCTCATTTTTCATTCTTTGTCCTCTCCATTTCTGCTCTTGCTCATTTTCTACCACCTTCAGCTTAAAGTTTTCACAATTCACTTTGAATAATTTTTGCTCCTCCCATTTTTTCAATGGCAATGGATTTCCAGGCGAGCATCTGTCACTTGATATGCTTTATGCCGAAGATAATGGGTTGGATTTATCTTTGCGCTTCCGAAATACCTTGATTGAATAGGCATGTTGATTAGTACTGTGGTTGAGCAAGAACTAGCTGTGTACACCGAACTCCTTGCTTTTTTTACATGGATTTATCTTCCCAGATTACAACTGCAGTTGACAATATTCTGACTCAAAAATACGATAGTTAAAATTATGCGGATCAAATGCTTGGTTAGAAGGTCATGTGATATTTAGCCACAATTTATTTTGTAATGTAGGTGTTCATTATTTATGTGAAAGTGTTTTGAGCTGCCAGTAAGGTCTCCTGATAGAAATTTTGAATAATTTTAATTTATTTCTCAGGATTGTTGTGGTTTTTGACTTTTTCATTATTTCACCAATTCTATTCCACTACTCTCTATGGCTGTGAATATAAATGCTTGGTTAGAAGGTCATGTAGTTTGATATGGGCACCAGTATTTAATTTGTGAAAGAATGACGAGGCTAAAATTTCAGCCTTTCATTACAATTCATGACCCTGCTTATTCGTGAAGACTGGAAGGTACTTAGTATTGCCGTGCAAGATGACTTGAATTACTTTTCTGCGGCGCCATTTCATTGAAGTTCTTTTTCAAACCTGACATCTCATGTACTTAGTTTTGAATTTACTTACAAACCTGACATGTCTAATGTACATGGTTGTCTGCAATTTGATGTACATCTCTAATGTCCCTGGTAGTTGCCTCATTTGCTTCCCTGTAAACACATAACACATATGTTTTGCTAGCTCGAAAATACTGTGATAATGAGATCATGTTCCTATCTGAGAATTTCTGGAGATTTCACAGATCACTATATCTGCTTGCTTGCGTGATCCCATTCTTGGACCGGGTGTAGGATATGCATCTATTGTCAATAATGAAGTGATTAGTTTCTTTGTCATTGCATTTTTTGTCACTGCTTATTTATATTTTCCCGTGTGTGTAGGATATCCATCTATTGGTTTATTTTTACACTCAGTTAGTTCTCTCTACTATACTCATTGTAGATGACTAATCTACCACTAGAGTTATTTCATGAGAAGAGGAAGAGACGGAACCGGGCAGTAGCTGGGTTCTTTATTATCGGAGTTGCAGTACTCAACATATGTATTGTAGGAGAATGATAGTTCTGAGCTCATAAAGTTATGAAAAAAATAGTTGATGCAATTCATCTCATGCTCACATATATGTGATAATGTAGCAATTCCATATTAAATTCCAGAATCATTTGCAAAACTGTGTGGCAACCAAACATGTATGCGTATTTGGAATACCAAATGAAATGAATACCTGTGAGCCAAACGAGCTGTTATGGTTTCTCATCTGATATATTTGTTGCAATCAGACTAGGCTATAAACCAATATGTGCCCACTTACTCAGTTTCCATTGTTCACTTTTCCATTTTTGCTGGTTTATGTATGGATCAATAGCGAAAAGGGCATTAGAAAATAACATGATTGAAGTTAGTGCATGTCCATAAGAGTCATCTTCCCCTTGACATGGCCATTCACTTTCTTCTTGCTTAGTTGTTATTTACCATAATTGTTTTGTTTATTTAGGTCTACATGTATGTGAGATAGCTGAGAAGTATGATGTTGCTTCATATTATCCAAGGAATCCAGGGAACATATGCTGCACCCCCAAGGTAAATGTTTTTTTGTGCAAGCTTCTTACCATTTTACAAAGAGCAAAACTCAGCCGTTTGGTTTTCATGTCCTGGTTGTACAAAGGTATTCATGTCAAAAAGTCATGAACTGTGTGGAGGTGTTCTTGGATATTCAACTTCAAAGTGTTGCATCTCTCACTGGTGCACCATCTTTGTAGTTTTAAGTAGCACTGTTAGAGTTTAGAATAGCGAAGTAAGTTCAAGTCGAATGTGGTTCTCTTTGTTAGTCGGTAAGTTGGTAGTAGTAGATACAGTAGTCAAAATGGTCTACTATATTGCTATATCAGATGATGCATGAATTTTTTTATAATAGAAAACAAGAAGGGCCAAAGAGCATCATTTTATTAAAATAGTATAGGAAATGCTTATTGAGCATTAGAATATATTTTTATTTATCGCTTAAGGAACTTCATGGACAACAGATGAGCCTGAGTTTGGAACTTCGTGTCACCTAAATTTTCTTGGACGCAATCTCCCTTAGTATCTTAGTATTTTGTTCAATACCCTGAAATGAAGATGTATCTGTTATACTACCAGACTAAAAATGCATGTTCTGCAGTGTAGCTTGTATGGCCTAATTTTCTCGAACACAGCCCGTTATTAGCATTTTGCTCGATAATGATACATAACTGAGGATTGTTGTTTATGTATGTTCGAATTTCAAATTTTAGTTTTAGAATTTCTTCTAATCTGATCCATACGGCCGGACTCTGTCCTCTCCTACAAGCATTGGTAGCAGCTATGTGGGTTCATTGATACATGAGTCTTTTATCTTAAACTGCCTCCTTGCTAAGCTCAGGTGTCTCTACTCTTCCCTTCTATGCATTGTTCGTTGATGCAATTTCAAATATGGACCACTTTCTTTTGCGGTTTTTTCTATGATATAATATTAGTTACCTGATAGAATATGAATCAATTTGGTTTCCAGCTATCTGAATTGCGTACTGTTGCTCCACACTCCCCAACTATACCTGTATCTGAATACTAGCTGTGCATTGGGAGCAGCACAACAGCGGCAGATGATTTAAGTATTATTTAGTGAGGTAAGATTTTGTAAGCAAGACATTAGGATTTTGTTTTTCTTAGTAAATGTTAGGTTAGGTGAATTTTGGCAGTAATGCATAGGCTAGATGAGTGCAGCGCCGAGCTATTTTCACACGTCAGATACTATAGTTCATACTATTGAATTATGGTATAATTGGAATGATATAATGGTTGTGTCAATTATTTTCAAGAGTGCACCAAAGGGCTGCCCGGTGCATGAAGCTCCCGCTTTGAGCGGGGTCTGGGGAGGGGCCGGACAGCGCATCATATTTTTATTGTTACGAACAGCCTGAAAAGTTTACACCACACACCCCACCTTTGTAAGCCTACTCTCCTAGCATGTTTTATCTCCCTCCAGCAGCTGCAAGTTTCCAACCAAAATATTTTGAAAATGGCCTACATATTCAGCCAAACAATTATGGCATAGTTCGTAATGAACATGGCACTACAATTTCTGCAATTGTTATTCCAGGTGGAATTTGTCACTTGGGAAGAAGGTTATAAAAAGATTTTGGCTTTCAATGTGATCTTTTTTTTGAAAGAGTATATACAGCTAAAGAAATATTATATTGTGCACAAATGACATACCTGATATGTACACATCTCGATTTTTATTTTACATTTTGTCCCATGATGAGCTTCTGAAAATGAACTTGATAAAGTTTTACCTTACGATAAAATTCTTTCATTGAGCATTGACACCTTGTTCTGTCACTACTTGGCTTGCATTAAAGGCCACCGTACCTCCTTGAAGCATGCGAGTCCTGATGTTTGCATATTCTCTTTATAGAAGCTACCATGCACGCTCAATATGAATAGGACCCAATATGACCATGCATGGTTTTCGAAGCAGTTGTAGGCTGAAGAAATTTTCAGAATAGGAAAATATTTACGTTCGTACATGTTATACCTCCGAGATCGTTTCGTCGCAGCGTGATCTATTGGCAATGAAGTTCTCAAAGAAGCCTTTGCGGACTTTCAGTAAATGAGTGGTGACTTCAGTATGTCGTGTATGCTTTGTGCAATCAGTACTATTCAGCGGTAATTTAATAATCTAATTATTCATAACTTATTTTAGCAAGAAAATTAATTTCATAGAGGAATATACATATATGGAAATTGATTAGGTAATTGAGGCTCGGTTACATCATACCAAAATAATATGAAATATCAAAAAAGAGTGTCCACCCTTGTATCTAAACTACTTATAAAAGAGCGATTTTGTAGTTTATAAATATTTGTTATTGGAATTTGTATTACTTGGAATTGAGACGTGGGTTGCACGTGCACACTTACGATCATTACTTTATACTACTTCACCAGCTGCACTACATCGTACTCACAACAATGGTGTATACATATACGGCTCTTGTTAGTAAATAAAAAGGTGAACTTGAGGAGACAAAAATAGTAATGATGCACACATATACAAGTTCTCTTTTATTTCTGAAATGGGGAAAGTTTAAGTGCATCTGCTCATGAATTACCCACTATTTTTAGAAGTCATTATTTGAGAAGAAACCTTTGACTAAGAATAATTAGAGGCCAATTTTGCACAATATTGTTTGCTTCCTTAGTAACTTGTCTATTGTTTTTATTTTACTTTCAGGATATGAGTGCATCGTCGCAGGGGGATCACGAGGAGCTAGGTAAAACTATTGAGTCTATTTTTTGCAGTTTGTTTCAGAGAAGCCCATGTTAGTTTTACATGGGATTTTGGCAGCTGATTCTCTTTGTGGTTATATTAAGGTCTATGAATTGCAATTGTGCTATTTTTCATAATAAAGGGGAAAATGAGTGCTGCTTAGGCTCTGCTCAATTTTTTTTACTGCACATAACTCAGTTCATTGAGTGGGTGAATCCATTAGATGCATATAACTTGAGCCTTCTGTAATTTGCAGTTTAGTGACTGTCACTATTTCTAGGTATATAATTTGGGAGCACACGATTTCTTGACCCCTGTTACTATGTTAGTAGTATAGATTGTTGCAGAATATAGGTACTTTCTGAAATTCTTTTTTACTTTATCCTGTTAATCTGAATGGTTTGTGGCTTAATAAAATGAAAACCTTAAATCTTTGTATGATTATGTATAAGGTGGACCTGTGCCCTGCACAATTTAGTTTATAGAGAACCTAGGCATGGCTGGTGCTATACTATTTCATCTTTCATTTGATGTTCAGTAGTACATCCAAAATCTCTAAATCATGCTTTGCCATTTGAATTAATTTAGTTGCAATTCACTAGGTTCTCTAGCCTTACACATGAGACATGGCATAGCTAATCAGAATTAATAACACCGGCAGTTATAGTAGTTCATCATTGGAAGGTAATTCGGGTGTTTGGGAAGAGAAACATGGTGCGGGAACGTACACAAATTGCTTTTGGTTCTGAATCCATATGATCTCAATAAAGGTCACTGGAGTTTGTTAAAGTTAAAGTATTGTCCGTTAAATGGTTTTTTTGAACTACTGAATTGTGTTGTTTGTGTTTTCTTCTCATGTAGCGAAGATAATCACCAAGGCCTTTTCTGTTTAATTGGCTGAGAACTGCCTAAGAATTGGCTGCTTGATTCTTGACAGGAAAGTCTTATGCTACATGCTACACACTTGATTCGCTGCTTGAACTAGGCTGAGTAGTTACATGTACATGCTACACACTCTAATTTAGATAATCGGTTAGACCTCACCTCATGTAACTTAAAAGGCTTGTTCTTGCAGATGCTAAGTAAAAAGATGATGCACTACTAAGCTTTTGTTCAAACAAGCTTATGCTTCATGTGTTCCGTCATTCATTTGACACAATTAATGCCAACTCGCTAGAAATTGAAATGTTGTTTCAAGCCAGTTTTGTCCTTCTATTTTTTCTGGTCATAAATCGTCATATCTTTTCAGTATATAATGTGTAGGTAATCGATGTCTTATTGTTGCCAGTTTATAGGCCATCGTTATTTTACATTTTACGGGGCTTAACATGTCCATGGTAATTTTACCTTTTCATTATTCACATGAAAAATAGTAGCAAATTAATTCGGATATTGTGTTTTCTCTCAATACTTATAGCAGCTTGGACCAGAGAGATATAGAGTAGGAATGCAGGTCGGAGATGTAACCAACAAGTATTATGATGCTATAAAGAAATGACAGCTATGTCTTGAGACCTTTTCTTTTCACAACAACGCATGGGTACTTAGCTAAAGCTACATTATGTAAACTTAAATTCAACTTGAAGTCACACATCTAATAGAAAAACTAAAAATTCTTTTGTGATCATCACATTATTTAAAAAATCAAATTGCATCCCTAAGAAAAATTAGAATATTAATGCTACCAGTTACAGAGAGAGGGAGAAAGTTACTAATCCCGTTTGATGTGCATGCGGATCCTATATGTTTATATTACAACTAGAAAGCATAGGCGCGGCGACACGCCGCGCCCGTGGTGCTATCTTTTTTCAAGATTATGGTCAAGCTGCCGCGCCCGTGGTGCTATCTTTTTTCAAGATTATGGTCAAGCTGAATGATTGTACAATTGCCCTAAAAAGAGTGGACATTTCAAATCATCTTGTGCTCTTGGTGGGCAGTCTTTGGCGTATTTAGTTAGTGAAACAAAGAGAGGGTGAGAACAGAATGGAATATTGCTATTTCATCAGGTGAGGGCCGCTGTTAGTAACATGAATGGATAGTGGCAGAAAAAGAGATATTATCCGTAATATGAATAGACAATGGTGCAAAATATAAACAGGCACTGGTGCAAGAAGAGATCATTAGATAGTAGGTTTTTTCGCGATGGGTACTTTACATAGATCCAGGTTCTTGGTCATGACGCCATCAAAACTATAACTGTAAAATACAGACTTTACAGTCAAACAAAAGTGCATCATTGCACGTGTACATCTGCTGGTGCCCAAAATTAGCTGTTCTCTTGTGGACGCAGACGACCTGAAGATCCTTAGTACGCCGCATTGTCATCTTCATCATCGGATGAGAGGATGATGATTGTCTCCGTTGTTGGCATGGGAGTGGCAGGGATGGGTTCGGCAGCGAAGACTTGTCCGGGGTCGTGTTGTTCTTGGCTGGGCCAGAGAACAAAAGAGCAAAGAAATTCCTTACACTTCAAAAAACAAATAAAAGCTGCAGCCATGGGTAACTGAACATTCAGCACAACACAAAAAGGTCAAGACAGTTCAGTTCACTCAAAGAGAGGCAACCGAGAAAGGGGTTATTTGGAAAGCCACTGAACAATCAAGCTTGGCCGCATTTTGCAGATGCTAGAAACTGTTATAAAATATTATGCTTGGCCTTAGAAATCATTAGAGGCATTAGACATATTTGAAAATTTACTGAGAAGCACACATGCAACTACATACAGAACAGAAGAGGGCAAAAGTATTTGTATGTAAAAAAGTATAAGACAACTATACATGCAATCTCGACCTGAAAATCCAAAAGTTAAGCTCGACCTGGAACATAGCATATTTTTGTGCACATAGTTGTACAGGGTAATTGTATCACATTATGAAGGTCAGGTTGCCGATGTTCTCTTAGATTCTGTGCAGCAAAGTTCAGACCTTACAATCAGTGAACAGCAGCCCTATGAGAAGTTGTGTAAGGAGTAGTAACAACAAAACAATTATAGGATACCCCAACAATGCTAGTAGCTCTTCATGCTTCTGCTAGAATCAAATAGACAGTCAAAGAGTTTCAAGCCATTTCTAAACATGCTGTCTCCAAAGAAGGATTTGTGTTAAGGGAAATTGAAAGAATTATGTTATGCTGGCTAAATCCATACGCACTGATAAGAAATTATTTGTCGGAAACAAACATGTTTCTTCCATAGCTCATATGTAATTTCATAGTACTATCTAGTTAGTGCATTCATGTATATCTTTAGACAATCAAAATATTTTGAAGTTGCAGTCCGTGTACAGACATGGGTGGAATATTTGTAGTATATATGGATGCAGACATCTGTAGTATATATGTGCCCAATAAAGTATATCTAACTGACCTTCCAGGGAGGCTAAATATTTTTGGGAGTTCAACAATCGCAATTAAATAGAATGCAATATAACCAAACCATTCTCACTACAGTTCTCTAATATTCATAGGAAGTTTCAATGTATGGAAGTAGTTATGCCCTTAACAGGAAGATATACGAACGAAACCTATGTAGAGAAGGAACTTGAGCAAAAGCAACACACTATTTAGGAGAAGGTGTGCCATTTGTACATTTCTGCTGTACCAACACTACGGAAGATACAGTGACACTGATTCTACTTTAGAGCACATTGGTTTCATGTATTCTTATAGATCATAATAAATCACATTGGTATACGTCAGAGTGCCTAACCTGCGTATTAGAATATTGTTGGCATATTTCGCATAGGTTTTCTTCTTTCCATCTTCTTGCGGCGCATTTGCAAATGCCAAAATTATACCTTTATCAAACCATAGACACACGATCAGATGCCAATTTAAAAGGAAAACGGGATTACAAAGTGAACATAAATTCAGATAAAACAAAGTCTGACCTCTTTCGCACCACTGGCTTCGTTTTAGAGGAAAAATATGATACTTCTATAGAGGAAACCATGGACTTCCAATGGCCAGCAAGATCCATTAATGAGAATTAAGATTTTCATATCCAACTACCAAGAAATAAAACAGATCATATGCTCCCAAGCTTCTCTTGATCGGACATAATTGATACCTGCAATTTGTGGATTTGTTCTAAAAGGAAGTTGCAACTGAAGAACCTTGTCTAGACAGTAAAAGGAATACCCAGCACACCTGATTCTTTTGATGCAAAACATGCTCTGTAGATAAAGAAACATAAATTGATATCAGTTATCAGGATGCAAGCATCAGAAAGTACTGGCATTCCAATATATATGCGTATGGTTGTAGGCTTCAGGTGTACCTCTACTGATGGCCAAGTACATCCTCATATGAAATATTTCTAGCACAGTAGCAGGTGCACAATTTTCATCAACTGCAAGTAAATCTAACCCGTTTGTTGATGATATTCTTGAGATGCCCACGTAAGAAGAATGCCAAGTAGAATGCTGTCAAGAAGAATGCAACAATAGGACAGGGAGCCAAGTACTATGTCCATATACATCGGCTGGAAAACCGTGTTCGAAAGGACACCACCAAGCCAAAGAGGCAAATTCATTGGCAAAAAGATGAAGAGGTTACATCCGCAAAACGCCCCGGCAAAGACCTGCAGAAGGCAAACAAATCAGAAGAAACAAAACAAAATAACAAAGTACCTACATAAGGAACAAACCTGGCCGAGGCTCCGAAGAGGTGCCCTCTAAAAAAATGACGGGGCCGACCGAAGGTAACCCAGTAGAAGTACCCACCAAAGAACGACCAGCAAACGCAATCAACAGCAACTGGCGTGACATAATCCAGAAAGTCGGCAGTTAATATGGAGATTCACATTAAGTCTGGCGGAACAACAACAACACCAAACACAATAACATGCAAGGAAGAAAAGGAAACCAGTACCGCCTTAAGTGATAGCATAGTCGGCGTCCTACAGAGTATGGCTCCGGTGCCACGGCTGAGGCTGAACCAGATGGAGACACACCTCTCTCACAGTTACAAAACTGGATCTACAAAGTGATAATGTATTTGTCGCTCCAAATAAACAGAAAAGAATTGAGTTGGTGAACTCCAAACATGAAGGCTGAGTCTCTTCTTTTAGCATGAGAAAATTAGAACACCCCTGATGCCAAAATTCCAAACATGAATGATCACACGTAAACGCTAAGGTAAACTGAAAGTGTTGCACAAATCAGTGGGTAACTTCTCGAAAGCATATAACCATACCATCCATAGCTGTACGTTGCTCGAGGTACACCTCAGGGTCCTCCAACAATGATTTTTTTGAGATTGGATACCAAGCAGAACAGGATATTTCAACGAATGGCACAGTGAACAATCGACAGAACAACACAGCAACAACCAAACTTTTGGGAAAATAAGCATCTGTCTCAATTTTAAATTTATAAATGATCCATGGAAATAGCAAGCTTGCTCAGAATAGAAGAGGAACCCATAAACAGAATACATAACTCACATGTTAAGCATGCATTCATTGATCTAGCACATTTGATTTGAATTGATATATGATTATGCTCTCAATCATTTACTTGTTAAGACACCCAGGGGAACTATAGTTCTAGCTATTTGTTCATAAGCATGATTTTCAACAGCCCATAAAAATCCATAATTAAATACAACAACCCACAACAAAAATGAAGCCAATCTCCCTTCCGCCACAGGATGAGATCATAGATACAAAAGGAAATCACGGCGTACTATGTCTGCAGAAGATCAAATTAGGAGCTCCCATGTATCGCATAATCAGTATTTGCCTCCGAATTGTATAATCACAAAGTGATCGATCAGCTGGATATTTTGAAAGCCCCCAGCATTGCTGCAGTTTGATGTAAGGAATAACAGTGAAGAAATTCAATCAAGAGATCAGATATACATACTTCCAGAAGGGACGTGTCTGATTATGTACTTACAGTACATAACCCGCAAATAATGGATTCCGAGTTATTAAGTTGAAATTGGTCATAGATTCAGACTTATAGGTGAAACTAAGGTCACATATCTTAACCTAGATGTGCATACCATAAACAAATGAATCCAAGGAGTGAGAGGAACTCACCAATTGTGAGTCGGCAGCGAACGATGTTTGTTCCTCATTCCAGTTCAACACACACATATAGGTTTCAATCCCCGCATTGACACGCCGAATCATAAGACCAAAATCGTAAGCTCGGATTCCCTGGGCCACCCGCCGTCATCCGCAAATCTCCGGCACCTGAAGCTCCAAGACAGCGGTAGAGGACCTCAATCTTTGGTCCGGACTTGAAGTATGAAGCGACCCCGTTCGGGACGGGGCAGAGCTGCGGGTCCTCCGCCTCCTGCTGTCGCCGGGGGCGGGACGGAGGCACGGAGCGAGAGTCCCGCTAGGTGCTTCTACCCTGACCACTGGGCATTGGACGGGCGAGAACTCTGTCAGGTGCTTCAGCCGCTAGGCGCGGGATGGGCCGCGGGCAAGATCTCCATTGGGTGTTGCTGCCACCGGGCGCGGGGCGGGCGACAACTCCCTGGCGAGCCAACTCAGACGCTCCCGATCCCGTGAGTATGCAGAATAATGCAGAGCAGGCTGAGATCCGACACGAAGAACGCGTCGGCAGCCTCAAGGCCGAGACCCAGATCGACCGCAACGGCCATGGGGCGTCCGAGCGCGATGCAGGGGCGACAACCTCGAGCGCACCCGCCTCCACCGCGACCAGGGAGAGAGAGGCGGAGTTCTGGGGATAGCGCTAGTGAGAGAGAGAGAGGAGGCCGGCGTAACACCTGTCTACCTCGGTCAGTTTGACCATAGGAAAGGGATTGAGTTCATGGAAGATGTGGGAGAGCTTGAGATTTTTCCAGAAACTCAAAGAGCGGTGCGAACGTGTCACATGTGAGGATTTTGGGGCCAATCGGTTCCTATTGAAGTACGGGGAGGCAAACCGGATGAAGAGCATCTGGAACCGATCTCTCACGCGAGAATTGCTCTATCAACCGGTAAACCCCATTATTAAATCAGCAAGGAAAAAAAATATATAGACAGAAATTACGGGGAGACTTCAAGGTGAAGGGCACGCGTCACTTGACGGTTGGAGATAAATTAGCAATCTACAGTGTCTAAACTAACATAAGATGCGTTGATCGGATCAGCTTTTATATAGTGTATTATACAGTCACACAAATAATTGTATACCTTAATCACTAAGCTACATTATGTAAACTTAAATTCAACTTGAAGTCACACATCTAATAGCAAAACTAAAAATTCTTTTGTGATCATCACATTATTTAAAAAATCAAATTGCATGCCTAAGAAAAAATTAGAATATAAATGCTACCAAAAGTTTCAGAGAGAGGGAGAAAGTTGCTAATCCCGTTTGATGTGCATGCGGATCCTATATGTTTATATTACAATACAGTTGCACAAATAATTGTATACCTTAATCGCTAGAATTTGATGTCCCGTAGCAACGCACATGCAAGTAGTGGAATTCGGACTTGACATCGCCGGAGGTGACAATGGGGGTACAAAGATCAATCGACACAAGTGGATTTTTCTATGCTAAGTGTTGGAGAACTCAAGAAAGATAATGGGCGGTGAAGTGCCTTCGGTGGAGGAGTAAAATGCGAGGCACTAGGCTGCAAAAGAGACAGGTGGAGTACGAGAAAGATGTTGTCGCCTGGATGCATTCACGCGACAGGACTACATTACGACGGTCGTACTGTAGCATGGTTCTTCTCTTTTTTGTTTAATGAGTGAGATTTTAAGTCCACCTAATAGCATCGGGCGCTTCTACGAGGCTAAGCAAGTTCTAAGGAACTACAAACGTGTATCGTTTCTCCTCATAAATGCGTCTATCATATTTATAATTATGAATTGATGATTTTTTTTTTGCACAATTTGTTGGTCCATGTAACAATTTCTGAATTATTGATTTTTTCTTTAATAAAGATGATATATCAATTAACAACTGACAAACAATTGAATTAAGAGCGAGTATAGAACAGAAAATGAACTACACATTTTGATTCATCTGTTGAAATTATCCCCAGCATGCAATAAAGCATTATTAAAATTTGATTTTGGATAGAGAAGGAATATGACATGTCGTTACAAGGTTGAGGTAAAAAGGTGTGAGGTGAAAACTGATTATATTTGTGAAATAAAATGTCAGATGATACATTTATGCACCGTACCCGTGGCAACGCACGGGCATTTGTACTAGTATATAGAAAATAGCTAGATCTCTAAATCGATGCATATGAAGCTACATATATATTCTTGGTCATAATCCTCTTATCTAAAGGGGATGGATGCATGGCTTCACGTTGTCGTCGCTTTCATCGTCAGTATCTTCGTTGTCTGAGTAGTAGTACCTCCTGCACATTGTTCCGTCGAACACCTTCACTGTGAGCACATCATCGCCTTCATATTTGAAGTGTACTTAGCAGCCGAAATCCACACCGTGCGCGATGGCGAATTTCTCCCAGCCCTTGTCGAGGTACATCCGGCCTTGTCCGTCAAATAGGACCTCCACGGTCCAGAGACGAGGACCGCAGTCAGCTGCTCGCAGATACACCTTAACTGGCTCCTGGTCGTCAAGATAGTCCGCAAACTTTTTTGGGAGTTCCTGCAAAGAGATCGAGCGCCGATCGTTTGAAATTAAAGGTTTTTTAGAACATGCCCATAATTAATCACATGCATCATATATGTGGGAACGCGTACGTACCTTCTTGACCAAAGGGTCTTCATAGACGACGATGAAGAACTCCTCTATGATCAATGGCAGTGTTGACGGTGGTGGTGGCAATGATGATGATCCACTTCCCCTTCCCCTTCCCCTTCCCCTTCCCCTTCCCCTTCCCCTTCCGGTCCGCGTCCGAGACGTGGAAGCCATGGCAATGGATGATCAAGTGTATGTGAACGAAGAAGAGAGAGGCAGAACCTATTGACACAAGGGATGGCCGTGTGGGTGTTTATAAGGGAGAGATGACCGTTGTAGGGGTTTACACAATAAAATAAGGAGGAGGTGAACGTTGGTGGGGGTTTACACAATAAATTAAGGAGGAGACGACCGTTGTGGGGGTATATATCTCAACAAAAAAGTAATGCGGGCTATCTTGACGGAAATGGAACTTCGTGATATAGTTTATCATTTTACCGTGAAAAGTAATGCCTAAAAGAAATGGTAATTCATGATAGTTTATCATTTACCGTAATGGCTACAATAAATCATTGATGGTTTATCATTTTTTGCGTGAAAAGTAATGGCTACAAGAAATGGGTGATGGTGTATCATTTTTTGCGTGCAAAGTAATGGCTACAACAAAATCGGTGATGGTTTATCGTTTTTTGCGTGAAAAATAATGGCTACAACAAATGGGTGATGGTGTATCATTTTTTGCGTGAAAAGTAATGGCTACAACAAAATCGGTGATGATTTATCGTTTTTTGCGTGAAAAGTAATGGGTACAAGAAATGGGTGATGGTGTATCATTTTTGTTCGTGAAAAGTAATGGCTACAACAAATCGGTGATGGTTTATCGTTTTTTGCGTGAAAAGTAATGGCTACAAGAAATGGGTGATGGTGTATCATTTTTTGCGTGAAAAGTAATGGCTACAACAAAATCGGTGATGATTTATTGTTTTTTGCGTGAAAAGTAATGGGTACAATCCCTATAAGAAATGGGTGATGGTGTATCATTTTTTTGCGTGAAAAGTAATGGCTACAACAAATCGGTGATGGTTTATCATTTTTTGCGTGAAAAGTAATGCCTAAAAAGAGTTTATAATTTAGCTCGTGAAAAATAATGCAGAAAACCAAACTTTGCGTGAAGCTAACCGACGACAGAGAGAGAGAGGGTGGTGGCCCCGACCAGAGAGAGAGATAGGGGTTATCCTGCCCGTTAGATCATACGGTCAACGGTCGGGGCACGATCCGCGTGACATGGGCTAGACCAATCAGGGCAATGTTGGGCGTCTGTGAGAGTTTGTGAAGGGAGAGGGCAAAACTGAGTAGTATCAAGAAACCAAGGGCAAGTGAGTAGTAAACAGACTAAGGGATTCAAATATGAGATTTAAAAAATGGAAAATGCGTGTTTTGTACAATGAAACCCATCTTGGCCTACCTCAAACTATTTGCAATACAAATCTACATGAGTGTGAAAATTATGGCCTCATTCGGACAAAGTATGTTTTGGGGAAAGCTGTTTTGGGTAGGGCTTATTATGGAAAACCATGCACCTTCATAGCTACTAGGTGATTTGAGAAGTGGCAATTTGTGGTGAAACTTGATTTATCTATGATTTATCTATGATTTGAGAAGTGACAATTTGTGGTAAAGACTCCATGAGTAAGTGCCACTCTTTTTCGGAATTTTTTGCACATTAAATTACTCATTTAACTAGTTAATCCCATTTGTTGACTCTCTGTTGACCAGCCACTTGAGGGTAAAACTGAGTATATTACACTAGCCAGTATTAGCACTCAAGGAGAAAACTGAGCACACAAAAAAATGCTAGTATATGACTCGGGGGTATACCTGAGTATATCTAAATTTCCAGGGTTAGACCCGAGGACGCGTGTTGCGGTGCAGAAGTGGAAGACGTGCCATTGTTGACGCGTGTCGCGGTGCAGACGTGCAAATAGTGGACGCGTAGGACGCGGGTCGCATTTAGGACGCGTAAGCCCCTCCCTCCCTCCCTCTGGCACACGGTCGTCTCATTCTCGCTCACGCACGAAACCACCCCTCTCACGTCCCATCAACTTCTCCAAATCGAAAAACCCCCAACCGTCGTACGCACGCTACCCTGCCGGCGATGGAGAAGAAGAATGCGCCGGCGGCCGTCGCCTCCGAGCCCGTCGCCTCCGCGCCCGTCGCCTCCGAGCCCGTCGCCTCCGAGCCCGTCACCGCCGAGCCCGTCGCCGCCGAGCGCGTTGCCGCCGAGCGCGTCGCCTCCGAGGGTGGCGCATCCAAGCGCGGCGCCTCCGTGAACTGGGCCTCTCTCTCGGCTGATGGACCACTTCACAAGATCGGCCAATGCTTACTGGCGAACAAGGAGTACGCCGACACCTACTCTGCTATGAGGCAAGTCTGTAGAAATTGGCGCTCAGGTGTTCCTGAGCCCGACGTGCACCTGAACGAATGGATCATGCTACACCACGCCCTTCCACGCGTCGCTGAGTTCACCTTCCTCCAACTCGGCACATCACGCTACGTCACCATAGATCTATCGGAAGTTCATACAAGGTTCAAATTCCTCCATATCTACCTTTTTATTTTCAATCTTAAACACATCTTAGTGATGAATGTTATCTTCATCAATATATTTTAGATACTACTTCGTCGGCTTTTGCCGTGGTGTCATCGTGCTTGCCCAGAAGAACCCGCCGCACAAGATACGGCTGCTGAACCCACTCACAAAGAAATCGAACACTATGTTTGAGGCGCAGATGCCATCTGTTTTTCTGAAATCAGTCGCTGTTATCTAATCCCCGACTATGGTCTTCGTTGCCGCACATTACCCGCCGGAAATTGGTTGAGTCGATGAGAGCACTCCAACTAAGGATATAAATGAAGATTGGGGAGAAGGAAGATTTTCGATCAAGAACCATTGTCTGCGTTGCATTACCCCGTTCAATGGTGAACTGTATGCAGTAGCTGCGGACAATTTTGAGAACGGAAGAATAGTGTGCACCAATGTACAGTTGCAGCAGCACGCGAGCACTGTCAAGATGGAGACACTAATTTCATTTCCAGAACTTGGACATCAGAAGTTCTACCTTGTGAAGTCGGATGGTGATCTGCTGCTTGTGTTGTTGGTCAGCGAGGCTTTGGTGGGCAAATCATTGGTGTACCGTGTGGACACTCAGAGCCGCTCTCTCCATCCGGTCAGTAACATTGGCAGTAATGCCTTCTTCGTGAATTATATCCGGTGTATCTCCGTCGACACCAGAGTGTACCCGACACTTCGACCTGGCAGCATCTACTACACGGATTTAGGTTATATCAGAGAGTACTCTCATGATACAAAGGCCTGGGATGAGTGGCCAGAACGTGTGGATATAATAGGAAGCTACGGTATGAGAAATGAACACAAGCCATACCGTTTGGAGGATGTATTGGCCGCACACTGCAGACGGAAGGAGTTCAATGAATATTTCCTTGGGGTAATGCACGAATGGAGCGACGAAGAAATATATGAGGAGGAATGAAGAACAAATTCATTCATCCTAATCTTCTTGTTGTCCATACATTGCGTGCGTCTTGTATATTTTTCAGCTTAGTTTGTCGTGAACATTAACCACGTTATTGGCTGCTTTTGGCTGCTGTATGTAGTTTATGTATTATACTTAGTTTTCTGATTATGCTGTTGTGAATTTATCATATACTAGCTTCTAGATTTGTTGCCATATTGGGCAAAAAAAGAGGGCCAAAAGGCATAAATAACCCCAGAGATTTGCTACTAGATTTGCTGCCATATTGAAGAAAGACAGAAATAGAAGCTTCTCTAGATTTGATACTAATTTGGTGAAAAAGACAGAGAGAGAAAGAGGGGAAAAGGTGCTCTTAAAAATGCCAATTTGGGCCGAGAGAGACAAAACCCAGCTCCTCGCTCACGTGCAACCAAACGCTTCTCGTCCTGTCCCACGCGGTCCCTTTCTACCAGCCCCACGCGACGCGGCCCCACACGACGCGGCCCCACAGACGACGCGGTGCAACACGTCAGCACAGAACGTCCAAATAAACGGATTCCTTCCGTCTGAGCTCCTTCTGCGGGTTTCAGACATAGGCTTGGGGAAAACTGAGGAAAAACTAAGGGGCTGGGGAAAACTGAGTACAACTAACGACCCGAGGGCACGAAAATAGAAATCCCAATTATATATTGTACATGGATAATGGTAGTTTGGGCTAGTTCATCTGACGGATCAGGTACTAGCTAACTGCTCTAGTGGCAATCCGCAAAAACCTACTTCAAGATCACGTCCCTGGACATGATCTCGGGATACTGGTGTAAACTTCGACAGGTGCCGCTTAAGGTCTTACCATTCTGTCGAGTCCCGGCCATAATTTATCGGGTACCTAACGCGTCCGTTAGGATTTTTCTTCGTATCTGTTGATACGGAAAAAGTAGCAAACCGACGTCAGAGACGGCGCCACGCCACTCAGAACGGATCTGGGGTCTTACCTTCGCAAAGTTTTGCGGCATTCAGAGATCGTTCGCAACTTTGGCGCTCTGAGAATATATTGTCGAGTGCTTTTTCGGCTGTTGGAATAGCACATTTTATTGAGTCAACGGATGACTTATATTGCCCTCCCAATGGGAGTATATGTAGAGTTATTTACATAACTCGAAATATGCTCACTTTTTCTTCTTCCTTCTCTCTTTCTCTTTTTTTTTATAATTTCATCGGGCACGCGAACAGCGTTCCCGATGGGAGTAGCCCCCGAGGCTACAGCCAAGGACTTGTGCTTGGGTGTAGGCTCAACGCCTTACGTTGCTATATATATTTTCCTTCTTTCACGAAGTTTTCATATCTATCGGGTGCGCGACCAGCGCTCCCGATGGGAGTAGCCCCCGAGGCTATGAGCAAATTCTTGTATTTGATCATAGGCTCTAGCCATTTCTATTTTGTCATTCTCGAGTTTTTCATTGTTTCAAAGTAGCCCCCGAGCATTTGATCAAAAACTTGTATTTGACCAAAGGCTCTCGGAATAATCAATAATCTTCTGTTGTCGCCATTCTTAGGAAGCTTCATAGCCGAGATTTTCTCTTTGCCAAGGTGACATCATTGCTGACAATAGCCACGATCACTGTATCGGGAAAACACGAGAACTGCACTCTCTCTGCCTTGCGGGCCCAAATTTCTCATCAAATTGACACGTCGTGCAAGTGGGGGACACACGTCCTCCACTTTTCCCGGCGCAGGGACTGTAGCGCCTGTTCCTTCCCTTCTCAGTGAAATTTCATTTTTACCCCTTGTCCACGTGTACACCATCTATCTCACAATTTCTTCATCCAACGGTGCGTCGATTCACCGCACCTCTATTTAAGGTCGTCGTCTTCCTCCTTCCATACTTTCGCTCGCGGCGCTCCTTGATGACCCACAAGTATAGGGGATCGCAACAGTCTTCGCGGGAGGTAAAACCCAATTTATTGATTCGACACAAGGGGAGACAAAGAATACTTGTAAGCCTTAACAACGGAGTTGTCAATTCAGCCGCACTCGGAAACGGACTTGCTCGCAAGAGTTTATCAAGTAGTAACAGCTTTATAGCAAGTAGCGTAGTGAAATAACGACAGCAGAGTAACAAAGACAGCAGTAGTGATTATAGTAAACATCAGGATTAAAATACTGTAGGCACAGGGATGGATGACGGGCGTTGCATGGATGAGAGAAACTCATGTAACAATCAAAGCAGGGCATTTGCAGATAATAATAAAACGGTATCCAAGTACTAATCAATCAATAGGCATGTGCTCCATATTTAGTCGTAGGTGCTCGCAATGAGAAACTTGCACAACATCTTTTGTCCTACCAGCCGGTGGCAGCCGGGCCTCTAGGGAATCTACTGGAAATTAAGGTACTCCTTTTAATAGAGCACCGGAGCAAAGCATTAACACTCCGTGAACACATGTGATCCTCATATCACCGCCTTCCCCTTCGGTTGTCCCAATTTCGTCACTTTGGGGCCTCGGGTTCCGGACAACAATACGTGTATACAACTTGCAGGTAAGATCATAAAGCAATGAATATCATCATGAATTGATAACATGTTCAGATCTGAGATCATGGCACTCGGGCCCTAGTGATAAGCATTAAGCATAACAAGTTGCAACAATATCATAAAAGTACCAATTACGGACACTAGGCACTATGCCCTAACAATCTTATGCTATTACATGACCAATCTCATCCAATCCCTACCATCCCCTTCAGCCTACAGCGGGGGAATTACTCACACATGGATGGGGGAAACATGGCTGGTCGATGGAGAGGCGTCGGTGGTGATGATGGCGATGATCTCCTCCAATTCCCCGTCCCGGCGGAGTGCCAGAACGGAGTTTCTGGTCCCGAGATGGAGTTTCACGACGGTGGCGGCGTACTGGATGGTTTCTGGCGACTTCGACTTCCCCCTTCGCGTTTTTAGATCGAAACCCTTAAGTAGTCCATGTAGGATAACGTTGCATAGAAAACAAAAAATTTCCTACCGCGAACACGCAATCCAAGCCAAGATGCAATCTAGAAGACGGTAGCAACGAGGGGGTATCGAGTCTCACCCTTGAAGAGATTCCAAAGCCTACAAGATGAGGCTCTTGTTGCTGCGGTAGACGTTCACTTGCCGCTTGCAAAAGCGCGTAGAAGATCTTGATCACGATCGGTTCCGGCGCCACGAACGGGCAGCACCTCCGTACTTGGTCACACGTTCGGTTGTTGATGAAGACGACGTCCACCTCCCCGTTCCAGCGGGCAGCGGAAGTAGTAGCTCCTCTTGAATCCGACAGCACGACGGCGTGGTGCTCGGTGGCGGTGTAGAAGTCCGGCGGAGCTTCGCTAAGCTATGCGGGATGTGGAGGAGCGGGCGGCTAGGGTTTGGGGAGAGGGGGCGCCGGCCACTAAGGGGTGCGGCCATCTTGGTGGTTCTTGGGTGGCCGGCCCC
>NC_061513.1:319849729-319869989 GCF_022539505.1 Lolium rigidum | reverse complement strand
TAACATCCAATGTTCATGATTATGAAACTAATCATCCATTAATCAACAAGCTAGTTTAAGAGGCATACTAGGGACTTCTTGTTGTCTACATATCACACATGTACTAATGTTTCGGTTAATACAATTATAGCATGACATATAAACATTTATCATAAACATAGAGATATAAATAATAACCACTTTTATTATTGCCTCTAGGGCATATCTCCTTCAGTCCAGAGGAGGGCGTCGGAGGCCAGCCGAGGAGGCCACACAGTAGGGCGGCGCGCCCCCCTCCTGGGCCGCGCCGGCCTGGTGTGTGGGGGCCTCGGGCCTCCACCTGGCTTGCCCTTCTGGCTCCGTAATTCTTCTAGAAAAATAAGACCTTCGACATAAATTCCGGGGATTTTCCTGAAAGTTGGATTTCTGCACAAAAACGAGACACCAGAGCAATTATGCTGAAAACAACGTTAGTCCGTGTTAGTTGTATCCAAAATACACAAATTAGAGGCAAAACAATAGCAAAAGTGTTCGGGAAAGTAGATACGTTTTGGACGTATCAACTCCCCCAAGCGTAGCTTATTGCTTGTCCTCAAGCAATTCAGTTAACAACCGAGTGCGATAAAAGAACTTTCACGAACACATTTGTTCATATGATGTAAATATTCTCATGATATGGCAAGTACTTAAGCAATTCATAATAAGATGCATGCAAATAAAATCATCTAACAGCTATGTCAATCATGGAAATGGTACCAACAGATTAACAATAAGCATCATGAATCATGTCTATCAGCAGGATTGCAATGTTCATAAAAGGATATGATAAAGTGGTATCTCGCTAGCCCGTATTTGTACAGCAAAACATAAATGCTCGGGCACCTTTGAAGTTCATGGAAAGATCTGGAAGTAGAGATTATCAAAGATAAAAGCATCAAAGTTATACCACAGTTAATCACATTTTGGGACAAGCATATTATACTAAGAATGACAAGTTGTGCTCTCAAGAAAGTGCTCAAAGGAAGGATGGAGACTCAATGTAAAAGTAAAAGATTGACCCTTCGCAGAGGGAAGCAGGGATTAACATGTGCTAGAGCTTTTCATTTGTAAAACAGGAGTAAAATTATTTTGAGAGGTGTTTGTTGTTCTCAACGAATGATAGTGGGTACTCTAACTACCTCGTCAACCAGACTTTCAAGAGCGGCTCCCATGAAGGACGTTATCTGTACCAGCAAGGTAAATCACCCCCCTTCTCTTTTGTTTACACACGTACTTTAGTTTTATTATGGATGACACTCCCCCCAAGCTTTGCTTACACAAGCCATGGCTAACCGAATCCTCGGGTGCCTTCCAACAATCTCATACCATGGAGGAGTGTCTATTTGCAATTTAAGTTGCTTACTGATAAATCAGGGCAAAACATGTGAAGAGAATTATTAATGAAAGTTGATTAATTGGGGCTGGGAACCCCGTTGCCAGCTCTTTTCGCAAAATTATTGGGTAAGCGGATGTGCCACTAGTCCATTATGAAAGTCTGTCAGAAGTAAATGACAAGATTGAAAGATAAACACCACATATTTCCTCATGAGCTATAAAACATTGACACAAATTGGGAAGCATTTCGAAGGTTTAAAGGTAGCACATGAGAGTTTACTTGGAATGGTTTGAAATGCCATGCATAGGTATTTATTGTGGACACTCTGGAATAACTTGGTTTTCAGGGGTTTGGAAGCACGAGCAGCGTTTCCGCTCAGTACAAGTGAAGGCTAGCAATAGACTGGGAAGCGACAATCAAGAGAGCAGTAACTGTCATAATCATGCTTGCGACAAAATAAATTAACGGAGGCATAAAAGTGATACAAGAGCTCTTAGGTAAAGTAGATCATCGAGGCTTAATTGACATTTGTTCAGTCATATGCATGCGTGAGCATGTGCCAAGTTGATTCAAGTGAATTATTCAGAGGAGGATACCACAGTGTCATACCTATCTATGAATAAAGCAATGCAAGCAAATATTTATGACATGCTACTTATATTAATAAATTGGAGCTAATCATGAGAGATCATGAACTACTAGACTTTCTTAAATGACATATAACTCACATGAACCAACTAAGCATGCTCACATGGATGAGTATATGTACAAAAATGAAAACAAATAGAGTTCATACCAGCCTCTCACCACAGTCGAATTGTCGTAGATCGTCATTATTGCTTTTCACTTGTGTAGCTTGAATAATATGGAATGAAAACCACGCTCCAGCCACCGAAGACCATTGAACTCATAATGAACTTTACAAAACCAAAGAAGAACAACAAATATTTTTGGTGTTTTCGAATTGGAAACAAGAACAAAAGGAAACAAGCAAACAAAGCAAAATCTTTTTGGATTTTCTTATAGCAAACCAACGATAGCAAACAAAGCAAAATAAGAGCAAGAAACCAAAATAAACAAATGGTAAAGAGAAACAACAGAAATATTTTTGGTCTTTTTGTGTTTTAGGAAAGAAACAAAGCAAAAACAAGAGAATGAAAACTAAAAGAGTTACATAAACACAAAGCAGCAGGAATTCGTCAAACTTGACAGCAGTACAGTAATCGATTTTTAAGAAATTATTCCGCTGCTCAGATAAAAAAGTGTTCAACTAATGAAAGTTAGATAACAACGTGGGGAACATGAAAAAAAATTGGCTTCGTAAAATAACGTTCTGGCTGTTTTTGAGAATTTTTTTGGTGTCAGCCCAGAATCTGTTTTCAGTCAGCACTTCCCCAAATATTATCTCCCTCTCATTAGAAAACCACTTCAAGTAACTAAACAAGTATGTACAAGTATCTAGCAACTATAATATGCAAAGAATGAGTGATGCCGGTATACCTCCCCCCAAGCTTAGGCTTTTGGCCTAAGTGGAGATCAACCCCAGCGAGGGTCAGGGTTCCATGCCGGTGGATCATACATGGCGTACTCATAATAAGGTCCCGGTGCAGAAGAAAAGGGTGAAGGCTCCTCATGCCCAACATGTTGATGTGAAGAACTTGCTGCATCGGATGATGATTCGAGGTGTTCGTCGGCCTCCTCCGTGTCGTCTCTTGCATGATGGCCATCTCCCTCTATGTATGCATTCAGTTCACCTTCCGTGACTGACCAATCCCTCCTGGAATCAAGGTTAAACAGAACAGGTGCAGGCAATCCTACTAGTTTTTCAGTTTTCTTAGTTGTTCTCCAAGTTTTCTTGTAAAATGTTATCTTGTAAGACAGGTTACTCAAATTAGACAAATCAGAAACAAATTCATGCTTAATCATGGAGACTATGTCAAGTTTCTCTATGGGGAGCTGAATATCAAGATGGTGAGGTTCTACACCATGCATAGCTAATAAGCGAGAGGCGATGAGACCTCCACAAATTCCGCCCTTCTCACGGTTAGTAGCAAGTCTATAGGCTATTAAAGCACCCAAGTTAAAAGTCCTATCACCTTGTAATGCAACAGCTAGAAAAGCTAAATCCTGGATAGATAACTTACTTGCATTCTTTCTAGCAAGAACGCACTTGGTGATGAAATAAGCAAAGTAGCGAATAGCTGGGAATTGAATACTACTGATTTTACCACTATCCTCTGAGAAGCTTCTTCCATGACAAATCATCTTGTAGAGACTTAAGAGCTCCTGCGGCAGTCCCCTTATCTTCTCGCATGATCCCCATTGTGGCACTCTAATTGCTGCACAAAAATCATTGAATGGCAGGTTGACAGTTTTATTATAAATTTTGTATCGAACCATGGGGTTAGATTGAGACCAACTGAATTCAAAATCCTGAACCACAGACATGGTCAATTTTTCATATTGGTATGGTTCACCACCAACAAAACTTTCCAACCCTGCATTGGAAATCAGTTTTTGAACATCTTGCAATATTCCTGCACTTCTCATAAAATCAATGCACGGGTAGTAAGAGGGGTATACTCCCTCTTCGCGGTTAACTCTCATAACTTGTTGCACCTCCAATTCTTGTTGGTTTAGTTGATGACTATTCCACTCCATTTTCTGAAATTTTTCAACAAACATTATAAAATTTGATTTGGTGACATATAATTGAGGGAAACTACTATAGGAACTTGGTAGAGTACTAAACATGCATCAAAACTAATTTCTACAACTTAGAACGAGCATGCAAGCTCACTAAACATGTTACCTACAGCAGGAAACTATTCAAGATATCGGATGAACGCTGGTGAACAGATGGGTATGTACGCACGCATCTAGCGATCAACGCGTGGCTAACGTCGTTCTGTTGTCCGTGAGAGTGAGTCAGTATTTCGATGCACTTTGTTTTGTATTGTTGCTCCGCTGGTCTGTGCACTCCGCTGGTCTATGCACTGCATGGACAGAAAAGTTGAGGTGATGTGAGCTGATCCATGCGCTTCTCATCAGGTGATTGCAGTTTTTGTCGGTACAAGGACGCTGGTCAAACTTACTTCATCTAGCTACCTCGTTTTTCCATGCTAATGGTCCGGTGCATATCACTTAATATTTATTTTGTGTTTTAGAAAAAGGGAAATCTACTGGGAGGCGCCGCATAGCTCGCCCTCCCGTGCCACGCTTCGCGATTAAAAAAGCGCATCGCGCCCTATGTGAACGGGAGCAGACTAGCTCCTGTACCAAGCCGCTCTGCGCTCGCTCACTCCGGTGCCTAGCCATGCGTCGGGCTCGCCTCTTCGCTATGGACTAGGTCGCCGACGGCAAACTGAGCCGCTCACTCCTCCGTCTCGCCCTGCTCTCCCTGGCATCTTCGCCATGAACAGGGCCACCGACAGCAAACTGCACCGCTCAGTCCTCCGCCTTCCCAGTTCCCTGCGGCTTCCTAGTCGCTCTGCCGTGCACCGCAGCCAAACAGAGGCTCGCCACAGGCGACCCGTTCCCGCTCGCAGAACGCCGGAGCAAGCCCCACCTTATCCTATGACCGCCATGGGGAGCAGCGCGCGAGGCCGCCGCCGAGCACCACCGGGGATGGCTGCCGCGAGAACCTCCGATGGTGGCAACCGCGAGAACCGCTGCAGGGAGGCCACCGTCGGGCACCTCCATGGGGAAGCCGCCGCGGGTGGCCGCCGTGAGCACCGCTGCAGGGAGGCCGCCGTCGGGCACCTCCATGGGAAGGCCGCCGCGGGTGGCCGCTGCGAGCACCGCTGCAAGGAGGCCACCGTCGGGCACCTCCATGGGGAGGCCGCTGCGAGCACAACTGCCGGGAGGCAGCCGTCGGGCACCTCCATGGGGAGGCCGCCGTGGGTGGCCACCGCGAGGCCGTCGAGCATGCTACGGGAGTGGAAGCGCCGCCGTCGAGCACGCATAAAAGAAGTCCACTGTAATATCCCAGGTAATGGGGTTACAAAAATAGAGGAAACAGATGTGTGCATTGCATTCATGCATAGAAAATCTGGGAAATTTTCGCGCTTTAAAGTAAAACAGTCACAGTACCTGAAGTTTCACTTGACCTTGATGGAATTGAAGTAGCTCATCAAGTCCAGTGCTATAAACCTCAATGTGACTTTGCTAAAACCTTGTTTTGGGAAGAGATGATTGGATCTAAAGGGTTAGATAAAATGGAACTAAAACCAACACAGTAACATATTAATCAAGGATCAATTACTTGATCTTATTAAAGATCATAATATGGTATTATTTTCCATAACATATAAACATATCTTCAATGGTAAATCAAGTAATAATAAATGGACAAACCATTCTTCACTTATCTTTTCCATGTCTTAAACTACTCCTTGATTCTACCATGAACCTCATGGTATTCATATTACTTCATTCTTGGAAACATTATAAGGAGATTCAACTTAAGAAATATATATTCTTCCCTATTCCAAATAGTTTTACATCAAACCTAGAGAGGTGAGAGTTCTATTATAATTATTAAAGAAGCAATAACAAAACTTGAGTTAAACCTTGGATATACATCCAAGTATTTAAATTATCATCTTCAAGACAACCCTAGAGAGAGATAACCATTAATGTTAAACATAGATCTTGATGATCACATCAACTTCCATGGAGCCTAATATTAGGTTAGCATTGAAGTCCTTCCCAAATGAGAGAGACCATCCATACTAATCCTAGTTCTATCTATTCAAATATCAAAATGGTTAAACCATCAGTTCTTGAGGGAACTTTAAGTAAATATCTCAGGCATTTCCCTGGGATATAAAACTATTGAGACAACCATGACCATGACCATCCTAGAAAGTAAAATAGAAGTGATATATCCTAGTTGATCAAGACAATGCTTGATCATGGAAGTGAGAACCCATTCCATTAGAAATAATTTAGGAAGCCAAACCTTGATCATTATAAATTGAGTGATGATCATAAACCCTAAGAACTTGAGGTAAAGATATCAAGAACAAGTGGATCATGTCTAACCATGATCATGTTCTTGAAGTATGTGAGGATAAGTTAAACCCTACTAGAATAAGTAGATTTCATTCCCACATGAAATTATAGGAAGATAACTACTAAGCAACCCTAGGTTTATATCTTATCTTTTACTTGTGAACCATTTGGTGATCATAAGTAGAATCCTAGCATACCTATATTCACAAAATAAAGAACCTAAGAAAACCTTAGAGTAAAACTCCATATTTAATATGGTGAGAAACCATTCATCCATAAGACCAAAGTTAACTATAAAAAGAACTATAACCAATGTAGTTAATTTAATGATAAATTAAGGATAATAATTGTAGTTAAATGGTAGAAGATAAAACCAATTCTCAAATCCTTAGTAATTAAATGAGCACAGAAGCAATTAAGAAAGTAACCCTATTATCTTGGTTAGGGGAGATTAAACCCTAGCAAATGCAATATGATGTCATCTCAACTCTATAAACTAGAATTATATCTCAACCCTAGTTGAATTATCACTATGATGATCCTAATACAAACCCAGGCCATAATTGAGATTCAAACCAATTGGCATTAGGTAAACAAAATTAGGACCCTAGAATTGCTCATTTGCTAAGATCTATGCTTCCCTAATTAAACCTAAGAAACATCTAGTGTTTGTACTCACAATTAAAACCCATGTGTGGTAAATAACTACTCATACCAACCACTCTTCATAACAAGACCCAACCATGATGAGGGTAATATCTACTCTTGATATTACATGGTGTATTAAAATATAATAGCAGTGCTAACCTTGAAATAGGGTTATTATAAACCTTACAAGACCCTAACAAATAAGTGTTCACATAAAATAATGCAGGTGACAACATTCTCAAACAGGAGATTAAGTCCCTAGTGATATTTTAGCACATGAAATTATGCCATCCCAATCACTCTCTTATTTGAAATTCATAAATAAACATTACTTTGGAATTGTTTCTTGCAAGATAAAACCAAATAAAACTCTATATATCATTAAGTAAGATCAACAACCATTGGGAAAGTAATTTGGATATTTCCAAGGGCAATATTCAAACTAATGCATATATGGTTATTTAATTCAAATCCCAATAGTAATTAATAAATCTATGCTCTAGTATTCCTATTGAATTTTATAATACACCACAATAATCTTTAAAGTATCTGCAGTGCCTTGTACTAATATTTGTATGACTCAAATAAGCAAGACCTGCAAAATAGAAAGGAATTCAAATTAGAATTCAAAACAGAATTATAAAACAGAAAAAGAAAACAAATAAAAGAAAAAGAGAGAAAAGAGCCTTACCTGGCCATGAAGCACCGCAGCAGCCCAACTGGGGAGCCCAGCAGCAGCCCAAGGCCCAGCTCCAAACCGCAGCCCAACACCAGCCCGTACCTCTTCGCTCGGATAAAGACGAGACGAACGTCTTCGTCTTCGTCTCCTCCTCCACTCGCACAGGAGCTCGACACGGCGATGCTAGCGCCACGTCCCGTGGTCGCCGCCGGCGTTGTTGACCGTCAACACACGCCAGGAACCGTATAAATAGCAAGGACGCCCTCAACTTCCCCTCTCTTCGTCTCTTTCGCGCTAAATCCCGAAACCCTAGCTCGCCGGAGACCACCTCGCCCCGCCGTTTCCGACGACCCCAGAGCCCGCCGTTGGTCTCAGGAGGAGCGCCTCGTCGTGCTCGTTTCCCTGGTAGAGTTTTGCGTCAAGGGGAGCTCGGGGAATGACGCAATTGACCGGCCCCTTCCGCAGGCCTGCGAGGGGAACGGTGACCCCCTGGTCGTCTTCGTCTTCAATCAACACCGGCGACCAGCCTGAGAGCATCACGGTGAGCTTCCGCTTCCCCTGAGCATCCTATTGAGCCCTAATTCGTGACGTAGAATCCCGTCACCGTCGACCACCATCCGCCGCCGTTGTTCGTGATCAACGGCGAAGTTCCGACGACCAATAGATGGCGGCGCAATCACCACTCGACTCGCCACAGTGTCTCGGTTCGAACTAGCACACACATGCACCCGCGGGAGCACTCCAGCGTCGGCGCCATCCTTCACTGGCCGCCGGCAAGGAGCTCTCTGGCCACGTTCTCATTTTTGACCCAGTCAAGCCACCGTGGCAGGTGACATGACCAGGACCCCACCAGTCATTGACTGTGGGTGTGTTCTGCCCGGGTACATTTAGCAATTCCGTTTTAAATTTAAAACTCAGAAAATTGCTGTAACTTCACATGAATTAATAAAATTCATTATAACTCAGAAAAATATAAATGAGCTATCAAAATTCTTATAAAGATAAACCCTATCCAATAAAAATATAAAATGAAATTTTTATTTTTAATAAAAATTCAATTATTTAATACTTGTTATTTAAGCCTTATTTATAAATTCTAAATTCAAGTAAAATTCAATAATTAGTAAAAACTTTTCAAATTAAATAAAAAACCAGTACATGAATAAAGAAAACATTAAAAGTAATTTTCTTTATTTGTATTTTGTTAAATCCTTATTAGAGGGATTTAAACCCTAATTAATAATTATCTTAATTATTAATCCATTACAAAAATAATAAAAAGCCAAATTCAATATTATTTTTATTTCTAAGTTATTAATAACTTCAACTTTATAATGAAGTTATTAATCCAATAATTATAGGGTAATTAAGAAACCCTAGTTCCATTATAAATAAAGTGATAACCTCATCATTTCATGTGGAATTCTAAAACCCTAATTCATTAGGAACCCTAGCTCCACTAATCCATTTGAACCTTAATTTGTTTCTAACCTAACCCTAGGTTAGAACATGGGATCATGTTACTCAATTATCATAGAGCCATGATTAGCAACTAAAGACATATCTATATCCACATAAAATGTAGAACCCTATCACTAGCAATTTAGCATTCCATGTATGCATACCATTAAACCAAGTTGATCAAGTAGGATCAAACCTAGTCCCTATCACCAAGGATATCATCCTTTATGAACCTTAATTAGCATCACACCCTTGTGATGAACCATAATAGCAACCATACCCAATATTGTGCATCATATACTATACACACTAAACCCTACTAGTGTTAGATATTCATGAACCATCTTATTTAGGAACCAAGTGTTCATTACCTAGTGAAACCACTAGTAAAACCTAGACAACCCAACTCTAATTGTGATACTTCTTATTAGTTAAGAAGTATGTTCTTCAAAAGTTATTCTTTTGAAGAAAATATAGAATCGTCATCAACTATACCTAATAAGATTTATAAACCATAGCCAGCTATCATCAGCAAGGTATACCAACCTTGATAGCACCTATGTATAATAAATTACTTATGATATGTTTCTCCAAAACCTTATAATCTCTAGCTATTGTGCTTCCAACCTTGTTAAGATCCATCTAATACCTACTCAAGAAGCTAATTTGGAAACCATAGTAAACCAGAGAACTCCACAACCATATTATCATACTTGTTCTTTATTAAAGAACATGTTCTTCAAAAGTTATTCTTTTGAATTATATAATAAGTAATCATCAACCATGTACTATAGGACTTAAATTTACAACTGATCTTTACTTATTATACAACTACTATTTCTGGGTGTGTATGATTGTTACTATACTTTTTACCACCTGCTTATGATTCTAAAACAACCAATCCTTAATAAGAACCTTGTTTGTGAATCACTTTAAAAGTGCAACACACCCTGAACCAATCATTACAACTCACTGATCCTAAATCATCGGGGTTAGGTCACGCTTAGAGCGATTGCATCTCATACTTATGCATTATTGCATCCTTGGCAATCTTTTAAACATCGTCCTTACCGGACGATGATGATATTTCAGAATCTGGAGTTATTGCGTATCGAAGACCTTGCCTGCATAATCTTGCAGTCAAGAAAGGCAGGTTCATCACTTGCTCATGTCATTTGAGTATTTCTATCAAATTACTTGCAAAGTATTATGGTTATCACTATTGCATAAAAATCAAAACCACTACTTTCATAACTATGAATATGACTATGTGGTGGGAAATGGAACCATGGATTGTGATGATATGGTGGAGGTTCCATTGCACGGGCTTATATCCATCTAGGATTAAACAACAAATGTCGCCAGTGATTCTTGTGCCGTAATACCCGTGTTAACCATAAGATCCGGAGTGGGACAGAGTAGTCAAAAGTGTTTCCACCTCTCGTTCATCAACGGATGCGCTTACCAGTAGCAGTTGTATCTGGCGGAACAACCGGAGGGTGGGGATCCCATTCTAATTTCCCACGGTAAAGCATTGCTTGCCGTAGCAGTTGTGTCTTGCGGAACAACCGGAGGGTGGGGATCCCATTCTAATTCCCCACGGTAATGCGGTCTATGATGGGTGATACGTCTCCGACGTATCGATAATTTCTTATGTTCTATGCCATATTATTGATGATACCTACATGTTTTATGCACACTTTATGTCATATTCGTGCATTTTCTGGAACTAACCTATTAACAAGATGCCGAAGTGCCAGTTCTGTTTTCTGCCGTTTTTGGTTTCGAAATCCTAGTAACGAAATATTCTCGGAATTGGACGAAACGAAGACCCGTGGGCCTATTTTTCCACGGAGCTTCCAGAAGACCGGAGAACATTCGAAGTGGGCCACGAGGTGGCGACACCACGTGGCGGCGCGGCCCAGGGGGGGCCCGCGCCGCCCTATGGTGTGGCCCCCTCGTCTGGCCCCCGACTCTGCCCTTCCACCTACTTAAAGCCTCCGTCGCGAAACCCCTGATGCGGAAAACCACGATACGGAAAACTTTACTGAGACGCCGCCGCCGCCGATCCCATCTCGGGGGATTCTGGAGATCTCCTCCGGCACCCTGCCGGAGAGGGGATTCATCTCCCGGAGGACTCTACACCGCCATGGTCGCCTCCGGAGTGATGAGTGAGTAGTTCACCCCTGGACTATGGGTCCATAGCGAGTAGCTAGATGGTTGTCTTCTCCTCATTGTGCTTCATTGTTGGATCTTGTGAGCTGCCTAACATGATCAAGATCATCTATCCGTAATACTCTATGTTGTGTTTGTCGGGATCCGATGGATAGAGAATACCATGTCATGTTAATTATCAAGTTATTACATATGTGTTGTTTATGATCTTGCATGCTCTCCGTTTCTAGTAGAGGCTCTGGCCAAGTTTTTACTTTTAACTCCAAGAGGGAGTATTTATGCTCGATAGTGGGTTCATGCCTGCATTGACACTGGGACAAGTGATGTAAAGTTCTAAGGTTGTGTTGTGCTGTTGCCACTAGGGATAAAACATTGGCGCTATGTCCGAGGATGTAGTTGTTGATTACATTACGCACCATACTTAATGCAATTGTCCGTTGTTTAGCAACTTAATACCGGAGGGGTTCGGATGATAACCTGAAGGTGGACTTTTAGGCATAGATGCAGCTTGGATGGCGGTCTATGTACTTTGTCGTAATGCCCAATTAAATCTCACTATACTTATCATGTCATGTATGTGCATTGTTATGCCCTCTCTATTTGTCAATTGCCCGACTGTAATTTGTTCACCCAACATGCTTTTATCTTATGGGAGAGACACCTCTAGTGAACTGTGGACCCCGGTCCATTCTTTAATACTGAAATACAAAATCTGCTGCAATACTTGTTTTTACTGTTTTCTCTGCAAACAATCATCTTCCACACAATACGGTTAATCCTTTGTTACAGCTAGCCGGTGAGATTGACAACCTCACTGTTTCGTTGGGGCAAAGTACTTTGGTTGTGTTGTGCAGGTTCCACGTTGGCGCCGGAATCTCGGTGTTGCGCCGCACTACATCCCGCCGCCATCAACCTTCAACGTGCTTCTTGGCTCCTCCTCGGTTCGATAAACCTTGGTTTCTTCTCGAGGGAAAACTTGCTGCTGTGCGCATCATACCTTCCTCTTGGGGTTGCCCAACGAACGTGTGAAATACACGCCATCAAGCTCTTTTTCTGGCGCCGTTGCCGGGGAGATCAAGACACGCTGCAAGGGGAGTCTCCACTTCTCAATCTCTTTATTTTGTTTTTGTCTTGCTTTATTTACTACTTTGTTTGCTGCACTTATATCAAAACACAAAAAAATTAGTTGCTAGTTTTACTTTATTTACTGTCTTGTTTGCTATATCAAAAACACAAAAAAATTAGTTACTTGCATTTACTTTACTTATTTCATCATGTTTCCTTTTAATTTTACCACAAAGAACATACCGGTAGGACAAGGGTCTATAATTGGGAGGAACAATATAGAAGAATTTTTCACCCATGTTAGTACCGTTGAAGATTTTGAAGATAGACACTTGGTAGAACTTGCCCCTACTTATGAAATTGCTGCTGCGCATTTAGTTCGCTTGTTGGAAACTAAATTTGTTAATCTCAATCCTATAATCCAACACATGTTTCTTACACTTGGTGATTTGGAAGAGGGGGAAAAGAAAGATTTTGTTTTAGAAACCCTTCTTAGAGAATTTGGTGGTCTAGCAAGAGAAGCTAGAAAGGTCTTTGCTAAATTTAATATGCTTGGTTCTCATACTAATTTTGTTGGTCTCCTTGAAAAGATGGACATGGATAGAATAAGATACACTAATAATATTAATGATGGTGGGGAGATCAAAGCACCCATACCATGTAAACTCCTAGCTATGAATGATGCACTAGAACATAACTATGCTTGGCTTGTTCCCGAAAATTTGTTTGATGAGAGTAGCAAGCCCAAGACTAATGAAAAGGGAGACGCTGAAACTTATGTATCCAATATACTATGCATGGTTGAGAAAACTCCAAACCCCGCTGTAGGTGGACCACCCTTCGATGTTACTTGAGATACACTTTCTGCGCCTAGCTGAAAGGCGTTAAAGAAAAGCGCTTATGGGAGACAACCCATGTTTTTACTCCAGTATTTTTGTTTTATATTTGTGTCTTGGAAGTTGTTTAATACTGTAGCAACCTCTCCTTATCTTAGTTTTGAGTTTTGTTGTGCCAAGTAAAGTCTTTGATAGAAAAGTAAGTACTAGATTTGGATTACTGCGCAGTTTCAGAATTCTTTGTCTGTCACGAATCTGGGTCTATCTCCCTGTAGGTAGCTCAGAAAATTACGCCAATTTACGAGCATGATCCTCAGATATGTACGCAACTTTCATTCAATTTGAGCATTTTCGTTTGAGCAAGTCGGGTGGCCTAATAAAATCGATCTTTACGGACTGTTCTGTTTTGACAGATTCTGTCTTTTATTTCGCATTGCCTCTTTTGCTATGTTGGATGAATTTCTTTGATCCACTAATGTCCAGTAGCTTTATGCAATGTCCAGAAGTGTTAAGAATGATTGTGTCACCTCTGAACATGTGAATTTTTATTATGCACTAACCCTCTAATGAGTTGTTTCGAGTTTGGTGTGGAGGAAGTTTTCAAGGATCAAGAGAGGAGTATGATGCAATATGATCAAGGAGAGTGAAAGCTCTAAGCTTGGGGATGCCCCGGTGGTTCACCCCTGCATATCATAAGAAGACTCAAGCGTCTAAGCTTGGGGATGCCCAAGGCATCCCCTTCTTCATCGACAACATTATCGAGTTCCTCCCCGAAACTATATTTTTATTCCGTCACATCTTATGTACTTTGCTTGGAGCGTCGGTTTGTTTTTGTTTTTTGTTTTGTTTGAATAAAATGGATCCTAGCATTCACTTTATGGGAGAGAGACACGCTCCGCTGTAGCATATGGACAAATATGTCCTTAGGCTCTACTCATAGTATTCATGGCGAAGTTTCCTCTTCGTTAAATTGTTATATGGTTGGAATTGGAAAATGATACATGTAGTAATTTGCTATAATGTCTTGGGTAATGTGATACTTGGCAATTGTTGTGCTCATGTTTAAGCTCTTGCATCATATACTCTGCACCCATTAATGAAGAAATACTTAGAGCTTGCTAATTTGGTTTGCATATTTGGTTTCTCTAGAGTCTAGATAACATCTAGTATTGAGTTTTGAACAACAAGGAAGACGGTATGGAGTCTTATAATGTTTACCATATGTCTTTTATGTGAGTTTTGCTGTGCCGTTCATCCTTGTGTTTGTTTCAAATAACCTTGCTAGCCTAAACCTTGTATCGAGAGGGAATACTTCTCATGCATCCCAAATACTTGAGCCAACCACTATGCCATTTGTGTCCACCATACCTACCTACTACATGGTATTTATCCGCCATTCCAAAGTAAATTGCTTGAGTGCTACCTTTAAATTTCCATCATTCACCTTTGCAATATATAGCTCATGGGACAAATAGCTTAAAAACTATTGTAGTATTGAATATGTACTTATGCACTTTATCTCTTATTAAGTTGCTTGTTGTGCGATAACCATGCTTCTGGGGACGCCATCAACTATTCTTTGTTGGATATCATGTGAGTTGCTATGCATGTCCGTCTTGTCCGAAGCAAGAGAGATCTACCACCTTCATGGTTGGAGCATGCATGTTGTTAGAGAAGAACTTTGGGCCGCTAACTAAAGCCATGATTCATGGTGGAAGTTTCAGTTTGGACATATATCCTCAATCTCATATGAGAATAATAATTGTTGCCACATGCTTATGCATTAAAGAGGAGTCCATTATCTGTTGTCCATGTTGTCCCGGTATGGATGTCTAAGTTGAGAATAATCAAAAGCGAGAAATCCAAAATGCGAGCTTTCTCCTTAGACCTTTGTACAGGCGGCATGGAGGTACCCCATTGTGACACTTGGTCAAAACATGTGCATTGCAAAGATCCGGTAGTCCAAGTTAATTAGGACAAGGTGCGGGCACTATTAGTATACTATGCATGAGACTTGCAACTTGTAAGATATAATGTACATAACTCATATGCTTTATTACTACCGTTGACAAAATTGTTTCATGTTTTCAAAATAAAAGCTCTAGCACAAATATAGCAATCGATGCTTTCCTCTTTGAAGGACCATTCTCTTTACTTTTATGTTGAGTCAGTTCACCTATTTCTCTCCACCTCAAGAAGCAAACACTTGTGTGAACTGTGCATTGATTCTTACATACTTGCATATTGTACTTGTTATGTTACTCTATGTTGACAATTATCCATGAGATATACATGTTACAAGTTGAAAGCAACCGCTGAAACTTAATCTTCCTTTGTGTTGCTTCAATGCCTTTACTTTGATTTATTGCTTTATGAGTTAACTCTTATGCAAGACTTATTAATACTTGTCTTGAAGTACTATTCATGAAAAGTCTTTGCTTTATGATTCACTTGTTTACTCATGTCATTACCATTGTTTTGATCGCTGCATCCACTACATATGTTTAATAGTATGATCAAGGTTATGATGGCATATCACTTCGTAAATTATCTTTGTTATCGTTTTACCTGCTCGGGACGAGCAGTAACTAAGCTTAGGGATGCTGATACGTCTCCGACGTATCGATAATTTCTTATGTTCTATGCCATATTATTGATGATACCTACATGTTTTATGCACACTTTATGTCATATTCGTGCATTTTCTGGAACTAACCTATTAACAAGATGCCGAAGTGCCAGCTCTCGTTTTTCGCTGTTTTTGGTTTCGAAATCCTAGTAACGAAATATTCTCGGAATTGGACGAAACGAAGACCCAGGGGCCTATTTTTCCACGGAGCTTCCAGAAGACCGGAGAACATTCGAAGTGGGGCCACGAGGTGGCGACACCACGTGGCGGCGCGGCCCAGGGGGGGGCCCGCGCCGCCCTATGGTGTGGCCCCCTCGTCAGGCCCCCGACTCTGCCCTTCCGCCTACTTAAAGCCTCCGTCGCGAAACCCCTAATGCGAAAAACCACGATACGGAAAACCTTACCGAGACGCGCCGCCGCCGATCCCATCTCGGGGGATTCTGGAGATCTCCTCCGGCACCCCGCCGGAGAGGGGATTCATCTCCCGGAGGACTCTACACCGCCATGGTCGCCTCCGGAGTGATGAGTGAGTAGTTCACCCCGGACTATGGGTCCATAGCGGTAGCTAGATGGTTGTCTTCTCCTCATTGTGCTTCATTGTTGGATCTTGTGAGCTGCCTAACATGATCAAGATCATCTATCTCGTAATACTCTATGTTGTGTTTGTCGGGATCCGATGGATAGAGAATACCATGTCATGTTAATTATCAAGTTATTACATATGTGTTGTTTATGATCTTGCATGCTCTCCGTTTCTAGTAGAGGCTCTGGCCAAGTTTTTACTTTTAACTCCAAGAGGGAGTATTTATGCTCGATAGTGGGTTCATGCCCGCATTGACACTGGGACAGTGACGTGAAAGTTCTAAGGTTGTGTTGTGCTGTTGCCACTAGGGATAAAACATTGGCGCTATGTCCGAGGATGTAGTTGTTGATTACATTACGCACCATACTTAATGCAATTGTCTCGTTGTTTAGCAACTTAATACTGGAGGGGGTTCGGATGATAACCCGAAGGTGGACTTTTTAGGCATAGATGCAGTTGGATGGCGGTCTATGTACTTTGTCGTAATGCCCAATTAAATCTCACTATACTTATCATGTCATGTATGTGCATTGTTATGCCCTCTCTATTTGTCAATTGCCCGACTGTAATTTGTTCACCCAACATGCTTTTATCTTATGGGAGAGACACCTCTAGTGAACTGTGGACCCCGGTCCATTCTTTAATACTGAAATACAAAATCTGCTGCAATACTTGTTTTTACTATTTTCTCTGCAAACAATCATCTTCCACACAATACGGTTAATCCTTTGTTACAGCTAGCCGGTGAGATTGACAACCTCACCTGTTTCGTTGGGGCAAAGTACTTTGGTTGTGTTGTGCAGGTTCCACGTTGGCGCCGGAATCTCCGGTGTTGCGCCGCACTACATCCCGCCGCCATCAACCTTCAACGTGCTTCTTGGCTCCTCCTGGTTCGATAAACCTTGGTTTCTTTCCGAGGGAAAACTTGCTTGCTGTGCGCATCATACCTTCCTCTTGGGGTTGCCCAACGAACGTGTGAAATACACGCCATCAAGCTCTTTTTCGGCGCCGTTGCCGGGAGATCAAGACACGCTGCAGGGGAGTCTCCACTTCTCAATCTCTTTATTTTGTTTTTGTCTTGCTTTATTTACTACTTTGTTTGCTGCACTTATATCAAAACACAAAAAAATTAGTTGCTAGTTTTACTTTATTTACTGTCTTGTTTGCTATATCAAAAACACAAAAAAATTAGTTACTTGCATTTACTTTACTTATTTCATCATGTTTCCTTTTAATTTTACCACAAAGAACATACCGGTAGGACAAGGGTCTATAATTGGGAGGAACAATATAGAAGAATTTTTCACCCATGTTAGTACCGTTGAAGATTTTGAAGATAGACACTTGGTAGAACTTGCCCCTACTTATGAAATTGCTGCTACGCATTTAGTTCGCTTGTTGGAAACTAAATTTGTTAATCTCAATCCTATAATCCAACACATGTTTCTTACACTTGGTGATTTGGAAGAGGGGGAAAAGAAAGATTTTGTTTTAGAAACCCTTCTTAGAGAATTTGGTGGTCTAGCAAGAGAAGCTAGAAAGGTCTTTGCTAAATTTAATATGCTTGGTTCTCATACTAATTTTGTTGGTCTCCTTGAAAAGATGGACATGGATAGAATAAGATACACTAATAATATTAATGATGGTGGGGAGATCAAAGCACCCATACCATGTAAACTCCTAGCTATGAATGATGCACTAGAACATAACTATGCTTGGCTTGTTCCTGAAAATTTGTTTGATGAGAGTAGCAAGCCCAAGACTAATGAAAAGGGAGACGCTGAAACTTATGTATCCAATATACTATGCATGGTTGAGAAAACTCCAAACCCCGCTGTAGGTGGACCACCCTTCGATGTTACTTGAGATACACTTTCGCGCCTAGTCGAAAGGCGTTAAAGAAAAGCGCTTATGGGAGACAACCCATGTTTTTACTCCAGTATTTTTGTTTTATATTTGTGTCTTGGAAGTTGTTTAATACTGTAGCAACCTCTCCTTATCTTAGTTTTGAGTTTTGTTGTGCCAAGTAAAGTCTTTGATAGAAAAGTAAGTACTAGATTTGGATTACTCGCGCAGTTTCAGAATTCTTTGCTCGTCACGAATCTGGGTCTATCTCCCTGTAGGTAGCTCAGAAAATTACGCCAATTTACGAGCATGATCCTCAGATATGTACGCAACTTTCATTCAATTTGAGCATTTTCGTTTGAGCAAGTCTGGTGGCCTAATAAAATCCATCTTTACGGATCTGTTCTGTTTTGACAGATTCTGTCTTTTATTTCGCATTGCCTCTTTTGCTATGTTGGATGAATTTCTTTGATCCACTAATGTCCAGTAGCTTTATGCAATGTCCAGAAGTGTTAAGAATGATTGTGTCACCTCTGAACATGTGAATTTTTATTATGCACTAACCCTCTAATGAGTTGTTTCGAGTTTGGTGTGGAGGAAGTTTTCAAGGATCAAGAGAGGAGTATGATGCAATATGATCAAGGAGAGTGAAAGCTCTAAGCTTGGGGATGCCCCGGTGGTTCACCCCTGCATATCATAAGAAGACTCAAGCGTCTTAGCTTAGGGATGCCCAAGGCATCCCCTTCTTCATCGACAACATTATCAGGTTCCTCCCCGAAACTATATTTTTATTCCGTCACATCTTATGTACTTTGCTTGGAGCGTCGGTTTGTTTTTGTTTTTTGTTTTGTTTGAATAAAATGGATCCTAGCATTCACTTTATGGGAGAGAGACACGCTCCGCTGTAGCATATGGACAAATATGTCCTTAGGCTCTACTCATAGTATTCATGGCGAAGTTTCCTCTTCGTTAAATTGTTATATGGTTGGAATTGGAAAATGATACATGTAGTAATTTGCTATAATGTCTTGGGTAATGTGATACTTGGCAATTGTTGTGCTCATGTTTAAGCTCTTGCATCATATACTCTGCACCCATTAATGAAGAAATACTTAGAGCTTGCTAATTTGGTTTGCATATTTGGTTTCTCTAGAGTCTAGATAACATCTAGTATTGAGTTTTGAACAACAAGGAAGACGGTATGGAGTCTTATAATGTTTACCATATGTCTTTTATGTGAGTTTTGCTGTGCCGTTCATCCTTGTGTTTGTTTCAAATAACCTTGCTAGCCTAAACCTTGTATCGAGAGGGAATACTTCTCATGCATCCCAAATACTTGAGCCAACCACTATGCCATTTGTGTCCACCATACCTACCTACTACATGGTATTTATCCGCCATTCCAAAGTAAATTGCTTGAGTGCTACCTTTAAATTTCCATCATTCACCTTTGCAATATATAGCTCATGGGACAAATAGCTTAAAAACTATTGTAGTATTGAATATGTACTTATGCACTTTATCTCTTATTAAGTTGCTTGTTGTGCGATAACCATGCTTACGGGGACGCCATCAACTATTCTTTGTTGGATATCATGTGAGTTGCTATGCATGTCCGTCTTGTCCGAAGCAAGAGAGATCTACCACCTTCATGGTTGGAGCATGCATGTTGTTAGAGAAGAACTTTGGGCCGCTAACTAAAGCCATGATTCATGGTGGAAGTTTCGGTTTGGACATATATCCTCAATCTCATATGAGAATAATAATTGTTGCCACATGCTTATGCATTAAAGAGGAGTCCATTATCCGTTGTCCATGTTGTCCCGGTATGGATGTCTAAGTTGAGAATAATCAAAAGCGAGAAATCCAAAATGCGAGCTTTCTCCTTAGACCTTTGTACAAGCGGCATGGAGGTACTGTGCGAAGAAAGCTATGGATGCTTCTTTTGCATTGGGCAATACATGTGTAC
>NC_061513.1:319709688-319849629 GCF_022539505.1 Lolium rigidum | reverse complement strand
CCGTAAAAGTTTTAAATCGCCTATTCCCCCCCCCCCCCCCTCTAGGCGACATCCGTGTCCTTTCAATCATCACTAGAGTATTCAACAGACTCAGGTGAATTAACAGGTGTAGCAGCATTTTCATTAGGAGTTTCAGTACTTTCAATTTGTCTAGACCTAGCAATTGTAGCATCTAGAAAAGATCCCAATGAACCATCATTATCAAGCACAGCGGAAGCATCATCAAAATTATGAGAGGAATTTTCAGATCTAGCAGAAGTACCAGCATGTGAAGCTTGTGGTGGTGAAACAAGTTTATCTATCACAGATGGTGAATCAAGAGCAGCAGAGGTACTCAGAGTTGTACCTTTTCTTGAAGTGGATGGTAATATGGCGACTTTAGGATCGCGAGATTTACCCATGATGGAGAATTTGCAGCGAACAATATCAATCCAAGTGAACTTGCAAATAAAGCTATGCTCCCCGGCAACGGCGCCAGAAAATAGTCTTGATGACCCACAAGTATAGGGGATCGCAACAGTCTTCGCGGGAGTAAAACCCAATTTATTGATTCGACACAAGGGAGACAAAGAATACTTGTAAGCCTTAACAGCGGAGTTGTCAATTCAGCTACACCGGAAACAGACTTGCTCGCAAGAGTTTATCAGTAGTAACAGTTTTATAGCAGTAGCAGTAGTGAAATAACAGCAGCAGAGTAACAAAGACAGCAGTAGTGATTATAGTAAACAGCAGGATTAAAATACTGTAGGCATAGGGATGGATGACGGGCGTTGCATGGATGAGATAAACTCATGTAACAATCAAAGCAGGGCATTTGCAGATAATAATAAAACGGTATCCAAGTACTAATCAATCAATAGGCATGTGTTCCATATTTAGTCGTACGTGCTCGCAATGAGAAACTTGCACAACATCTTTTGTCCTACCAGCCGGTGGCAGCCCGGCCTCTAGGGAATCTACTGGAAATTAAGGTACTCCTTTTGATAGAGCACCGGAGCAAAGCATTAACACTCCGTGAACACATGTGATCCTCATATCACCGCCTTCCCCTTCGGTTGTCCCAATTTCTGTCACTTTGGGGCCTCGGGTTCCGGACAACAATACGTGTATACAACTTGCGGGTAAGATCATAAAGCAATGAATATCATCATGAATTGATAACATGTTCAGATCTGAGATCATGGCACTCGGGCCCTAGTGACAAGCATTAAGCATAACAAGTTGCAACAATATCATAAAAGTACCAATTACGGACACTAGGCACTATGCCCTAACAATCTTATGCTATTACATGACCAATCTCATCCAATCCCTACCATCCCCTTCAGCCTACAGCGGGGGAATTACTCACACATGGATGGGGAAACATGGCTGGTCGATGGAGAGGCATCGGTGGTGATGATGGCGATGATCTCCTCCAATTCCCCGTCCCGGCGGAGTGCCAGAACGGAGTTTCTGGTCCCGAGACGGAGTTTCGCGACGGTGGCGGCGTACTGGATGGTTTCTGGCGACTTCGACTTCCCCCTTCGCGTTTTTAGATCGAAACCCTTAAGTAGTCCAGAGGAGGGCATCGGAGGCCCCCTCCTGGGCCGCGCCGGCCTGGTGTGTGGGGGCCTCGGGCCTCCACCTAGCTTGCCCTTCTGGCTCCGTAATTCTTCTGGAAAAATAAGACCTTCGACATAAATTCCGGGGATTTTCCTGAAAGTTGGATTTCTGCACAAAAACGAGACACCAGAGCAATTCTGCTGAAAACAGCGTTAGTCCGTGTTAGTTGTATCCAAAATACACAAATTAGAGGCAAAACAATAGCAAAAGTGTTCGGGAAAGTAGATACGTTTTGGACGTATCACTCCTCTGCTCTCCTCTACCAAAATCCTCCATTGCGCCCCATAGCTCTTGAGCTCAACCACACTCGCGCTTTTCTCCTCCACTCTTGTTGATGCCACCGCGTGCGCGACTCACCGAGCACAGCGACGCCCGAGTCCAAGATGGCGGCGGAAGATCCGGGGAATACCGAGTGGGAGAGATCCAAAATCTCTGCCCAAGATATCAACTTGTCGAAGAAACTTGGAATCAGCAAGAAGAAAGAGGCGCTGCGCTTCCCCGCCGAGGAGAGCTATCCATCTCCTCCAATCGAGTACCGGGTCAGTTTTGTCGACCACCTCATCCGAGGCCTTTCCTCCCCCATCCATGATTTTCTCGCGTGGGTTGCTCTTTGTTTATGGATTGCAACTTCACCATCTCACCCCCAACTCCATCCTGCACATCTCTATTTTCATCACTCTTTGCGAATCTTTCCTTGGAGTCCAACCGAACTGGGCTCTCTCGAAACGCATCTTTCTCCTCCGCCGCAATGGCTCCCCCAATGTCGCCTATAATATAGGTGGCGTTGTTATCTGTGTCCGCCCCGACGTCGAATACTTCGACGTCAAATTCCCTGACTCAGTTCAAGGGTGGCGCAAAAAATGGTTGTACATCCACGAAGAAAGCCTCGACTCGGCGGAACACAACATTCCTCCTTTCGACGGCAACGAAAAAATCTATCGCCGCCGGTCCTGGGATGCAGAAGCTACCGACGAAGAAAAAACGGCGACGTAAGCTCCGATGACACGCATCCGTGAACTTCGAATACGCGTGGTCGAGAATTATCGGGTGTCCAGATCACCGCATATTTCCTTAGGATTAGGGTGCAGCCTTTGCAAGCTCGCAAAAACCCCCTTTGGATGTATTTTGGTGACAACGATGTAGATCGCCTGTCGATAAATTTACCGGTCAAGGACTTAGAAAAACTTGTCCGGAAGATCTCGTCGCTGAGCAAGAAGGACACCATCCCATCCTTTTGTCGTGTGACACCATACAGCGCCACCAACGCGCTCCCGCAGGTAACTTATTTTATCATCTTGTTCATTCATTCTCTTCTTTTCTCTTTTTGTACTAGTATTTCTTCATCTGCTATTTTTTTTTTAAAATTCTTGTCGATACTTGATACGTCCAAAACGTATCTACTTTCCCGAACACTTTTGCTATTGTTTTCCCTCTAATTTGTGTATTTTGGATGCAACTAACACGGACTAACGTTGTTTTCAGCAGAACTGTTCTGGTGTCTCGTTTTTGTGCAGAAATCCAACTTTCAGGAAAAACCTCGGAATTTATGCAGAAGGCCCTATTTTCCCGGAAGACTCACGGAGCCGGAAGGGCAAGTCAGGTGGAGGCCCGAGGGCCCCACACCCTAGGGCGGCGCGGCCCAGGAGGGGGGCGCGCGGCCCTAGCGTGTGGCCCCCTCGGCCGGCCTCCGACGCCCTCCTTCGGACTACTTATCGCCTTCGACCTAAAAACGCACAGAGAGAAGTCGAAGTCGCCAGAAACCCTCCAGAACGCCGCCACATCGCGAAACTCCGTCTCGGGAGCCAGAAGTCTCCGTTCTGGCACTCCGCCGGGACGGGGAATTGGAGGAGATCGTCGCCGCCATCACCACCGACGCCTCTTCATCAACCAGCCATGTTTCCCCCATCCATGTGTGAGTAATTCCCCCGCTGTAGGCCGAAGGGGATGGTAGGGATTGGATGAGATTGGTCATGTAATAGTGTAAGATTGTTAGGGCATAGTGCCTAGTGTCCGTAATTGGTACTTTGATGATATTGTTGCAACTTGTTATGCTTAATGCTTGTCACTAGGGCCCGAGTGCCATGATCTCAGATCTGAACATGTTATTATTTCATCATGATATTCATTGTTTATGGTCTTACCTGCAAGTTGTATACACATGTCACTGTCCGGAACCAATGGCCCCGAAGTGACAGAAATCGGGACAACCGGAGGGGATGGTAGTGATGTGAGGATCACATGTGTTCACGGAGTGTTAATGCTTTTCTCCGGTACTCTATTAAAAGGAGTACCTTAATATCCAGTAGATTCCCTTGAGGCCCGGCTGCCACCGGCTGGTAGGACAAAAGATGTTGTGCAAGTTTCTCATTGCGCGCACGTACGACTATAATTGGAACACATGCCTATTGATTGCTTTGTACTTAGACACCGTTTTATTATTATCTGCAAATGCCCCGCTTGATTGTTACATGAGTTTCTCTCATCCATGCAACGCCCGTTATCCGTCCCCGTGCCTACAGTATTTTAATCCTCGTTGTTTACTATAATCACTACCGCTGTCTCTCGTTACTCGCTGCTGTTATTTCACTACTGCTGCTGCTATAAACCTGTTACTACTGATAAACTCTTGCGAGCAAGTCTGTTTCCAGGTGCAGTTGAATTGACAACTCCGCTGTTAAGGCTTTCAAGTGTTCTTTGTCTCCCCTTGTGTCGAATCAATAAATTGGGTTTTACTACCCGCGAAGACTGCTGCGATCCCCTATACTTGTGGGTTATCAATACTCTTTCTATTTTGTCCAGGGCCATAAAACTGCATCACCTCTTCCTCCCCTTCCTGAAGGTGGAGAAGTCGAAGAACGGACTGTTGTCACCGATGACAACCAGGGTACTTCTCGCCCTGAGAGTGAAGTCGCGGGTTCTCAAAAATCCGCGGCTTCCTCTGAAAAAGAAGCCGAGTCTGAGGCCACTGCCTCGACACGCTCCCTTCCTTCCGCCGTTTCTCCAAGGAACAAGAGGAAAAGGGACGAAGGTGCTGATTCCCGGCACCTCCAAGGCCGGCGCACCTCCTGCCAAAGAAGTTGGTCCTTCTGAAAAGAAGACAACTTTCAATCCTTACGAGGATGCCCTTGTCAGCTCGTAAGTTCTCTATTGCTCTTTGTTGTTTGCTCTCGATGTTTTTGTCTATGTTGATTCTTATATTGTCGCCTTTTACTGTAGCGGTGACGAGGATGAAGATCAACCTATTGACGCGACTGCTCGAACGAGTACGTCGCGCACTTTAGTTGTCTCTGAAGCTCAGCCTGATGGAGATGAAACCTCGCCTCCTCAGCAAAACATCGAGCATCCTACTCCACCTGCAAGCCCCCGTGCCCCTTCGCCAAAGAGGGCAAGGGTCGAGCCAGCCAAGGAGCCTACCTTTCTACTTGGTAGCTCCACGACTCCTTCCTTGGATGATGTAAGTTCTTCACTTCTTCTCTTTCGTGCCGAATATTTCAATGATGTCGACTCTATTTTGTTTCCCGCTTCTCTTTTACTTTTTGTTGTCGAACTTTTTACCTTATTGATGCTTCCTTTCTCTATCTTTCTTTGTCAGCCCTTGATGAAGGAATTCATCCATCTCGGTACCCAATTCATCGGGTACCGTGATCATGCTAAAAAATCCGAAGGTACTATTTTGCTACTTCTTCCGGTACATGACCTCTCCATCATTTCTTATCATGACTTTGATTGTTGTCGACTATTTTGTCAGAAAATCTCGTAGAGGCCAACAAGCGTGCTGATTCTCTTGCTCGTAAACTGGAGCAAAGTGAAAAGGCTCGTAAGAAAGCTGAAGCAGATGCTGCCGCTGTTGAAGATCTTCGGAAAAGACTTCATGACGCGGAAACTTCACTGAGTGACAACCTAGCTCAACAGGCTGCTCGCGAAAAAAAATCCTTAGCCGCCTGGAGTTGCAGCGTCGACGTTTTGTGAGTAAGTACTCACGTTTCTTTCATTTCTTCGGATCATTAAATTTTTCTTGGCTTGCTTTTTCCTGACAAGCTTCTTTTGACTCACTTAGGGAAAACGCATCAAGACTATGATCTGGAGAACCCTGAAGGTGATTCACTTCTGGACGCTCTTTCCCTCCTTGAGATTCACGGAGATGAGGCGCGTGAAGGTCTTACCGAAGCCAGAGCAGGTCTGTCGCGTCTTTTCCCTTATTTCTTCCCGAAGAAAGAAGAGCCCAAGATTTTCACAACTCTCGCCAAGTGCTTCAACTCTCAAGAAGATCTTGGGCTTAAACTTCGCCAAGAAGGCCTGAAGATTGGCGTTGAAGGCACCATTGCTCAAGTTGCTCGACAGGCCAACAAGACGTCGACTGGGCTAAAGTTGGCGATATAAAGGAGATGGAGACGAAGAAATGGCAATCTTTGATTAAGGCTGCCAAGCCCAACTCAAAGCCGATCCTTGCCTTCCTTGGTTGCAAGCCAACTCCTGCTCCCAGCTCGTCGAAGCCGGAGGTCAAGTAGACCACCTTGTCTTCTTCTTTTTTATGTTGTTTTCTTCTTTTGAATCTGTCGCCGTTGTAGCTTTGGCGACAGCCGTCCCATTGGTTCATTAGGAACCATCCTTTTGTAATAGCCATGTAAATACGTTGAATATCAATGGAAATCTATTTTGCTTGATGATTGATGTCGAAACTTTTATTTCCAATTGATTTTTGACAACTACACTTCAACTCCTCGTCCTGCCTATGCTTTTCCCACCTCATCCTACTCGAAGAAAGTGCATGTCGATGATGAATTTGCCGAAGATTCCTCGAGTAGGGGTTCAACACAAGACTTGGCAGAACTTCGTCAACAGCTCCAGTCTATGAAGAAGTAGACACTTATAATAATGGAGCAATCTCGAAAATCTTCGGAGAAGGAAAAGATTGTGCTTCAACAAGCCCAGGATGCTATAGCTGCAAAAGAGGACGCAGTTGCTGCAGCTACCGAAGCTTCTCGACGAGAGAATTACATGCTTGAGCTAATGATTGATTCCAGCTTGGATATGGCGGGTATACTTCGTTCACTTGACCATACTTATCTTTATTCCCAATGTTTTTCTTTCCTTTCTTATTCTTCCGCTGAAAACAGGTTCTTTTTTGGATACCGCTGCCGAAGATCAACGTGTTGAAGCTCGATCCAATGTGCTTCTCAGGCTTGCATCGGAGCATGGTTCTAATTTTTGGGTTACACCTGAACGTACTCGCCAAATCGTCAGATTTCAAGATCGTGCGGGTCAGGTCCGTGACTTTCTCGACTTCTGTGCAAGGACATTGTCCTTAGTTTACAGCGCCTTATTCCCGCGCAACAAGATGCCGAAACCCCGCTCGCTCCGATGGATAAGTTCCGGGATGCACCTCGAATCCTTGGATTTGTACGGGCTCAAATGTCTGCTGGCGCGAGATTTGCTATGATTATGATACAAATCTGCTATCCGAAGTTAAACATGAGTCGAATTGTTGCCAAGTGCCTAGCCAAGATGGCGAAGAGGAAAAGGAATATTGACAAAATTGATGATGTGGTGAAGCCTGTAGCAGAAGACATGATGGATGAATTGCTTCGGATGGATGCTGAGTTCTTCGTGAAGGGTAACTATGCTGAAAATAGTACTCGTACTTCCAATAGTGAACGAATGACCATAGATAACATACTAGGCGGCCGTGAATAATTTTTCCTTTGTCTTGCCGATTTTTCTCAATTATTGCACCTTGTATATTGTAAACATAATCTATATTGTAAAGCCACTAGATATGTTTTCCTTGATTTTTTGTCAAGCCCCCGAGTGTTTCGGTGGTGAATTTCTTTATTGTGTATCGAGGTTTAAACCAAGGCCAATAAATTATATTGAGTATACTATATTTGCGGGTACGAGCCCCCGAGCCTTTTTTGCTGATCGCTATTTTGTATCTTCGTTTATTTTGCGAGGTATTTTGCACCAAGGCGAAATATTTTCGGTAATATATATTGTAACTCTTGGGCACAAGCCCCCGAGCCTGTCGAAGAAAAAGATATATATCTCCACTATCTTTATTATATTGCAGCACCGCGAGCCCGCTTTATTAAAAACCTTTTCCAGCCCCACTCGGTGCCCTGAAAAAGGAAAAGAGTGCGTCTGAAAACTCGCGGGCGTTTCAGTACATTGTATTTTTACAAGGAAGACTATATTTCGACTCTAGGCGTAAAAACGCCTGAGTTGTTCCACGTTCCAGGGGTTTTTCTCGGGAGCCGCCGTCTTCCTGTCCTTTATCCTGTACGCTCCTCCTTCGATTACTTCTGTGACGATGTAAGGGCCAAGCCATGGCGACTCGAGTTTTTCAGTACTATTTTGATTGAGTCGTAGGACTAGGTCTCCAATCTGAAAAGATCTTGGCCGCAAACGTCGACTGTGGTAGTTTTTCAAGTCTTGTTGATACTTGGTGACCCGTGATAGTACTTCATCTCGAGCTTCATCCAATGCGTCGACATCGTCTTCCAATGCTTTTCTAGAAACTTCTTCATCATACTCCGTGACTCTTGGAGAATCATGCTCTATCTCTATTGGCAATACTGCCTCAGCTCCATGGACCAGAAAAAACGGAGTCTCCTGTGTCGCCGTATTTGGTGTTGTTCGGATACTCCACAACACACTTGGCAACTCCTCTGGCCAAGTATGTCGAGCTTTTTCCAATGGTCCTAACAAGCGCTTCTTGATACCATTGCAGATGATACCATTGGTTTTCTCGACTTGGCCGTTGGTTTGCGGATGCGCAACTGACGCGAAGTGCAATTTGATGCCCACCTCTACACAGTATCCCTTGAATTCCTTGGATGTGAAATTACTACCATTGTCCGTGACGATGCAATGAGGTACTTCAAACCGAAAGACAATGCTTTTCACGACTTAATTGCGGATGCTCCATCTGGTGAATTTATCGGCTTTGCTTCTATCCACTTCGTGAATTTGTCGACAGCGACAAGCATGTACTCGTATCCTCCTGGCGAAGCTTTGTGTAATTTTCCCACCATATCGAGACCCCACTGAGCAAAGGGCCAAGACAAGGTTATTGGCATCAGTTCTGCAGCAGGAGAGTGAGGTTTTGCAGCAAATCTTTGGCACGCGTCGCAAGTTCGCACTATTTCCTTCGCATCCTCGATTGGTGTCAACCAATAAAATCCTGCTCTGAAAACCTTGGCTGTGATAGCTCGACTGCTTGCATGATGACCACATATTCCTTCGTGTACGTCCTTCAGAATTATCCTTCCTTCTTCGGGTGTGATGCACCTTTGTAACACACCCGAAATACTTCGCTTGTACAGCTCCCCTTTAACCACAGTAAAAGCTTTGGATCGTCTAATAACTCGCATTGCTTCAACTGGGTCGTCGGGTATTTCTTTCCTTAAGATGTATGATATGTACGCATGCATCCACGGGACCTGCACCATCATCACTAGCTCCTGTTCCTCTTCTTCTTCTAGTGCTTCTTTAGGATCTGTCGAGGTTTTCTCATCCTTCTGCTTCTTCTGTGCCTTCTTCGGCTTTGTAGACCTCTCGGTTATCTCTTCCCAGAACACACCTGGTGGTATTGCGAGGCACTGCGACCCGATGTTTGCAAGAACATCGGCTTCATCATTGCTGAGCCCGCTGATGTGATTTACTTCGCATCCATCAAATAGCTTCTCCAGCTCGTTGTACACTTCTTTGTATGCCACCATGCTATCATTGACTGCATCACATTGGTTCATGACTTGCTGAGCCACCAATTGTGAGTCGCCAAAGATTTTTAGTCGAGTTGCTCCACAAGCCTTCGCCATCTTCATCCCATGTATAAGAGCTTCGTATTCTGCCTCATTGTTAGACGCGTTTGGGAACATCATCCGTAAGACATACTTTAATTTGTCGCCTTCAGGTGATATTAGTATCACGCCTGCTCCAGCTCCCTCTAACCTCTTGGACCCGTCAAAGTTCATAGTCCAAGTTCTCGATAAATCCGGGGATCCTGTATTTTGTAACTCCATCCACTCGCAATAAAATCTGGCAGAATTTGCGACTTTATTGCTTTTCTTTTTTCATACGTGATGTCCCGAGGGGAGAGTTCTATTCCCCAAAGGGAGACACGACCCGTAGCTTCTGGATTGTTTAGTATGTTGGATAAGGGCGCCTCGTTGACCACTATTATCGGATGCGCCGAAAAATAGTGTCGCAATTTTCTTGCGGTTGTAAATACTCCATATGCTAGCTTCCGTGCATCGCGGATACCGCTGTTTTGAAGGCGATAAAACTTCACCGATGAAATATACCGGCCTCTCGCACTCCATGGAGTTTTCCTTCCTCTTCTCTTTCGACAACGAGTGTCGTGCCGACCACCCGAGGTGTGGCTGCAATATATAACAGGAGGGGTTCCTTCTCTTTAGGCGCCACCAAGATTGGTGGTGTCGAAATTGTGCGCTTGAGATCTTCGAAAGCTCTATCTGCCTCTTCGTTCCATTGGAACTTCTCTCCTTGCTTGATTAAATCGTAAAATGGTAACGCATTTTCTCCTAGTCTGGCGACGAATCTGCTTAAAGCTGCGACTCGCCCAGTTAGCTGTTGTATTTCTTTCAACTTTGTTGGCTTCCTCATTGTTACGATAGCTTGAATTTTTTCTGGGTTAGCTTCAATCCCTCTTGCTGAGACTAGGAACCCGAGAAGTTCTCTCGCAGGGACGCCGAAAGAACACTTCGTCGGATTCAGCTTGAGACAAAACTTGTCGAGGTTGTCGAAAGTTTCCTTTAGGTCCTCAATTAGCGTTGCCCCCTTTTTGACGTTATGACGACATCGTCAATGTACACTTGTACATTTTTCCCAATCTGTGTTGCTAAGCACTTCTGCATCATCAGTTGATATGTTGCTCCCGCGTTTTTTTAGACCAAAGGGCATTGTTCTATAGCAAAACACGCCGTAAGGTGTAATGAACGCTGTTTTGACCTCGTCCTCTTATTTCAACATGATCTGGTTATAACCAGAGTATGCGTCCAGGAAGGAAAGACGTTCACATCCTGCCGTGGAGTCGATAATTTGATCGATCCTTGGGAGGGGAAAGTGATCCTTTGGACAGTGCTTGTTGAGACACGTAAATTCGACGCACATGCGAAGGACTTTAGTGTTTTTCTTCGGGACCAACATTGGGTTTGCTACCCACGTGGTCTCTGTATGAAGCTCTTTAATGAAGCCAGCTTCTCTGAGTCGATCAATCTCTGGCAGCATAGCTTTGCGGTTTGGTTCCGAAAAACGCCGCAAAGGTTGCTTAATTGGTCTCGCTATTGGATCCAAGTTTAGGTGGTGCTCGGCAAGTTCCCCGGGTACTCCCGGCATGTCAGCTGGACACCATGCGAAGATTTTCCAGGTGCTCACGGAGGAACTCGACGAGCGCGCTTTCCTATGCGAGGTCCATGTCTGTCGCGATGGACGTCGTTTTCTTCGGATCTGTTGGGTGAATCTGCACCTCCTTGGAATCTTTCGCAGTGTTAAAGGTTGGTTCTTTGTTAGGCCTCCCTACATCTGGCAACACATCATAATCAGTCGTGAGCCTTGACGCCATGTATTCTGCTTGCATCCCGAAAGTATCTGACAGTCGATGAAAATCTTTGTCGCACTTATCAGCTAATGCGAAGCTTCCTTTGACTGTGATTGGTCCCTTAGGTCCAGGCAGCCTCCATAGCAAGTACGTGTAATGTGGTACTGCTATAAACCTGGCATATGCTGGTCGTCCCAACAAAGCGTGATATTGCGATGGAAAATCCACGACTTCAAACTCCAGCCTTTCTATTCTGTAATTTTCTCGGGTCCCAAACTGAACGTCGAGATTGATCTTCCCCAATGGGTAACTTGGCTTCTCTGGTGTGATACCGTGGAAACGTGTGTCGGTTGGTTTCAGATCTGCTAGGGAGATGTTCATCTTCCTTAGCGTATCTGCATACATAAGGTTTAAACCGCTGCCGCCATCTATGAACACTCGAGATACGTCGAATCCCGCAATTACTCGCTGGTAAGATAAGTGCTGATTGCCCTGGTCGAGGAACTTGCTGCGGGTGATCCGCAATTGTGAAGCCAATGTCTTGCCCTGACCAATTTAGGTACTCGATCGTTGGTGGAGGCATCTTCTCTGCCATGAACACTTGTCGCGAAGTTACTTTTTGAGCTCTATTGGACGGCCTACCCTTCTGAATCATCGAGACCGCGCCGTTGGAGTTAGGATCAACATATGGAGGTGGGTGTGGTGCTGCCGCGATTCTGAGCTGGTGCCGATTTTCGTCCGTAATTGCGGGAGGAGGTGGGAGGTGGATCTCACTCCTGGGCCCTTGCGGGTTTCTATTTGTTGTTTGAGCATTGGCTAGCCCTGCGACCCTTAACATTGCTTGAAAATTGCGACAGTCCTTCTGCAGATGTCCCGACTGTCTCTTCCCATTACTGTCGAGGTAAAAATGCATCTGATACGGCCCGTTCATCATATCTTCGGGCGTTACAAAGGATCTCTGAAACCTTGGTCCACTATTTTGCCTGTTATTCCGAGAATCATCTCTATTGTCGCCTCGCTGCTCGCTACTCCTTTGGTAATCATCTCGACTATTTCCCCCAGTATTTCCTCGGAAACCAGCCGATATTTGGCCAGGAGCGTCATAACTTGAAAATTGTCGAGAAAATCGTCGTCTGTTTTGGAAATTTCGACTACGGTCCTCCTCTGGTGACCTATGTCGTTTATTGTGGACAGCATCTTCTCCATCTGCCCATCTGTTTGCTATCTCCATTAATGCGGACACTGTCCTTGGATTTGTTCTTCCCAAGTCCTCGACAAAATCTCCTCGTCGGATTCCTGCTACGAACGCATCTATTGCTCTCTCGTCAGATATGTTTTCTGCCGAGTTTTTGATAATGTTCCACCTCTGGATGTATTTCCTCATTGACTCATCATGCTTTTGTCGACATGATCTCAATTCTTCTAGTGATGCAGGTTTCTTGCAGGTGGATCGGAAATTCTTGACGAACACATCCTCAAAACTATCCCAGCTATCGATGGAGCCTGGAGGAAGCTTCTTGATCCAAGATCTTGCGGCTCCGCTTAGGTGTACTTGGATACTCTGCATTGATGTTGCTCTGGTTCCGCCTATCAGTTTCACCGTCTCGAGGTAATCGACTAGCCAATCCTCGGGATCTTGTAGGCCATCGAATTTTTTGAAATTATCGGGTAACTTAAACCCTGAAGGAACACGAGTTTTCCGGACCCTTCTTGTAAAACATGGTAGTCCACACATATCCTCGTCATCTATCTCTGGGGAATGCCGATGTTCTCTTCTATGTTGTCGTGCTCTGTCCACCCGTGCTTGTGCCGCTGTGTCTCTTGCTCCACTTGTTCTTTCGGGACCTGGTGCTGCTGCAGTGGGTCGTGGACTGTTTTGCCTTGCTGATCCTTCGGGAGGTGTAGCTGCGAATGCTGCTCCCATGGCTCCACACCCTGCCATGGCCATGTTATACAACGCTTCTCTTGGATCTCCGGGAGGTGGCCTGGACGCTAGGATGAAAGCTTGTGTTGCCATGTACCCCGCTTCCGGTGTTTTGGGAATAATATTCCCCCTCGTGTCGATTGACATGAAAGACATGTCAAGGTTTTGAACCAAGTTTTCTCTCTCTGCTTCAGGTATATTTTGTAGGCGAGATCTTGCTCTCCTCCGAGCTTCTCTATGACTATCTCCCGAAGTTCCTGAATATCGGCTTAGCTCTGCCCTTCGCCTACTTGATGCGGAAGCTGCTTCCTGCCTCCTGTCCAACTCGATTTTCTGTTTCTCGAGCTCCCTCCTGATACGTGCAAGCCTATATTGATACGCTTGTGACTCCTCAGGTGTTGCCGCAATGGTCATTGGTTCCGTACCATCAATAGCTCTTGCGACTCGATCCCATACTGCCTGCGGAAATCACACCATATCTCGTGTTCCTGTTCCGATATATTTTGTTCCCAAACCTCGCGCAAGATCTGCGGGATCGACATACGGATTTCCCGCATCGTCGAAAGCCTCTGACGTCGCCGGTTCTGGACGGCTTGGTTCTCCGATTGCGTAGATCTGATGATATTTTGAATTCTGAACTTTGTCGGGTTTGGTGACACCAACATAGAGATTGGTGAAGACCTTGCCAACAGTAACGGATCTGTCGACGAAGTTGAAGCAGTCGATGTCGCTCGAGTCATCGCTTATATAGGAGTCCGCAGATGACTCGAAAGACATGTCGCTGAAGATTTTGGCGAGTTTCTCACTTGCCCTGGAGCTGATGAAGCGTGGCGATGAATTTTTCTCGTCGCCCGACTCGATTGATGATGCTGAACTTGAAAAATCGGGATCGACCGCTGATAATCCCGACGAGATCGGAATTTCGAGACGATACGCTCCTTCTTTCTCGACGCGGAAGTGGAACTTTCCAAACGTCATCTCCATGGGCTCCTCCAGATACGCATATGCATCCAAACGGGAGGGCGGGTGAGGAACAAAATCAACTAGACCAGTTTTGATCTGTTTACCTCTGTCCATTGAGTTGCTTCCAGTTGATGAAGTCGACGATCTTGAACGTGCCATCGAGATCAGCTCCTTGACACCTCTAATTCCCACAGACGGCGCCAATTGACAAGGGATTAACTTATCAGTGCCTACAAGTTGTAGACTAGGGTTTTAGTCGGAAGTAGAGGGCAAGTAGATCTCGAAAGTTTCAGCCGAAAAGTGCTCGACGATGTGAAAACTAGGGTTTGGTGAGACAATGAATTGATGCCTTCTTTGTCCCTCGGCTCCCCCTTATATAGGAGGCGGAGCCGAGGGATTCGTAATACACAAGTTACAGAGTCCGGGAGGGTTTCCAACCCATCCCGCAAGATTACAAATAATACTTTCTAATACAACTCTAGATTTCCTTAATAAGGACTTGGGCTTCCGATTCTTCTTATCCTTAGAGTTGTGGGCCTTCAATAAACCCCGGGTACCATCTTCGGCAGACCCATTGGGAATGCCTATGTCAGTAACCTACAAACTTTAGATTGTAAAAAAAATTGAGTTTTTTTTGGTACCTGTCTTTACTGCGTTCTGTCGCCTCCTGGTACGGGTGGGTGATACGGGCAAATGCGCCCGTACTGACGCTCGCTATTCCTACTGGAAAGTTCTTCGAATTTGTGTGTCGTGTGGCAAAGTCGGTACGATCGCATGGTACGGTCGCGTCCCGCCGTACAGATGGTCGCTAAACTTACAACGACTTCTCTGGAAAAATTATTGGTTTCTTCGTTGCTTCGTATGAGTGGTACGGGTAGATGCACCTGTATCGGTGCCCGCTAACTCCCTCGAGTCTCAAAAACCATTCATTCTTCTCCGAAAATTCACTAAGGACCTGAAACATTAGTCCAACATCCAAAAACGTACACATATATTCCATAGAGAAATTTTTAACCAGGATATGCAACATATGATTTCATCACTGATCAATTCTAACTTTTGAAATAGTCCCAAGCCGTTTCCATGGAAATGCTTAGCGTTGTGTGCTGCAGTATTTATAGGTGTTTCTTGATCGGTTTTCTTAGCATGGCTAACTTGAAGTGCCAAGATTAATGTTGCTTTTATGCTGACAGATACGAACAACCAATCAGCCATATATCTGTTTCATACCTAGAAACTTCAGATCCTCGTTTATTTACCTATGATTGTGTTACACTATTCCGTTCTTAATTTGCTTACTTCCTTACATTTTGCTGCTTTCGGGTTTTGCCTTCTGGTTTGTTATGCACTTGTGGGAAGATAATCATCAATAAAGCTCGCTATGTCTTTCTGTGCTGTGAAATGTGAATCATGATGTGCAGCCATATGTGGTATACCGACACACCTTCAAGGCATTGTATGATGTTTATATTATTAGCCACATTCAGAGTCTATCATTGTCTCTCGCTTAAAACATCAACACAGATGAGTTATGAGTAGTTCTTTCTAGTATTAAGGATACTATGGATATTCAAAAACAGTAGGGCATGAAGAAATTGTGGAAACACAAATGGTCAAGAAGCCAAGCAACTAAAACGAGGCAATGGCATAACAAAGATTGTGCAACATGAGAATTGGACTGTCATGTTGTACTCTACACTCTAAAACCGTGCTAAATTATGTCTGGAGTGAATGTAAGGCTTGAGGTTTATGTTGGAGCTGCATCTCGCAGCCCCATCTTCTCTCTCTAATTCCCAGCTCTCTTGTCTCTCACAAGAATACTCGCCCACTAGCCAAGAAGAAGAACATGCTTTGCCTAGAAAGACTTTCTTGGAACCACCTTGGCTACATCCTCCCTCTTCCTCTTTTCTCCTTGTCAAATGGAAACATGCTTACAAAACTTATATAGGCGTACATGTGTGCCACACTCAGCCTGCTAACTCCACCTAGGCATACACTCAAGCGCTACACAATCCACTAACAACTTGACCTGATGTTCTCGTCGCCCATGCGGCTTGGATGCGCCGCTACTACAACACGTAAGAAAAAGACAGAACATATATATCATAAAGATGCTATAAAGGAAATAGGTAATAGTATGCAACACATAATAAAGCTCAAATATCTGTATCTCACGGCCCACCATCATCAAGCTAGCCTCATTTTTAGCAGGAGTTGTGTGATGTAACATGATAACATTAGGACAAAGCTACATGGTAAAAAAAAGGGGGCACAGGGGACATAGAATGAAGTAGTTCATATCTCATCAACACTACAGTGCAGTCATCCTATTAGAATCAAGATACCCTACTGGTCTTCAAGGAACACTGAACGAACAAAACAGAGCCTTTCATGTAGATACTTCAACAGAGTACTAACCATTTCCATGGAAACTAAGCTCGGACGATGAAGGCGAAAGGGTCCCTCACAGAGAAATTAGATCCTCTTTTAAAGTTCTGTAACTCAGATGGTTCTTTTCCTTCAGCATACGCTCCCTCAGTCAGCAGAAGTGAGCAGCATGTACTGGCCCATTTTGCAGCAAACAAAGGCTCTAATTTGGAGTTGGCCTCTGTCATCGATTTGAAGGTTCGTTTGGGATACACAATCACCAGCTTCGTCAGCATCGGCGCACTCTCCAGGATGAACTGGAGGAAGGAAAGCTCACTCTGATCCCCATGAAAATTATGGAAGATCATCAGCTTAATGTGTGATTGGACACATTCGATGGCACCGGCCTCCTTCCAGAACTCGAGGTTGAAGTTGCCAGTGGGCTCAGCAGTTTTCTTGGACTGTGATTTGATTAAATCAAGCAAATTTCAGAGATTGACTGATGGTGTAGCAGTAGCAGCAGTATGTATGATGCTAATTCATGCGTGAAGATGCAAAATTATTGCCAAGTGAAGTGAGGTCTCACTCTCACCTCAATATGCAGCCTCTCAACAGCGGGAAAACATCTGAGAAAGGCAGGCAGCAGCTTCACATCGTCGCCAATGCCGAAACGCACTCTTAAGCCAAGGATCTTCACAGTTGGGACCATGGTGGTTGGACTCGCCCTTGTCTCAGCCTGAAAAATTTCACGCAGTGGCATCGATAATGTGCACAAGTACAAGAATCGGAAAATCGAGACACGGGATTGATTAGATAACCTTGATGACGGTGTTGCCGACCTCCAGCGTGTAGAATTCCGGCTCCAAGTAGCCAAGTATGCTTAGCGCGGGAGCAGGCGCAATCTTGATCGTCATGTTTGATCTTTCGTTGGCCAACACTGACCAGATAATGAGACGCTCGAGGTGCGGCGCATACGCCAGGAGGATGTCCAGATCGGTGGCTGCGACGACCTGCACGCACCGGAGGCTGCGGCTGACGATGCAGAGGCGCTCGGTGAGCAAACTGGCTTGGATACACAGGATCTCCAGCGCGGGGCTCCTGGTGAGCACGAAGTCCATGTCTTTGCTGAAGATGACGACACTGCAGAGGCCGAGCTCACGGAGGTTGGGGAAGTTCACCGTGCGCGGGAGGCCGGCCGTGTCGGGGAACTTGAAGAGACCGAGGTAGAGGCGGGTGAGAGCGGGCATGCCGAAGAGGGCGGTGGGGAGTTCCAGGGCGAGCGGGAAGGGGCGGTTGACGAGGACGAGATCCTGGACGCCCTTGACGGCGAGGGTCTGGAGCCAGCGCGCGAGCAGGCTGGGGAACTCGCCCAGGTAGCTGCAGGTGAGGTGGACGCAGCGGAAGGGCCCCGGATGCGCGGCGAGGACGCGGGACACATTGGCGGTGACGCGGCGCGCCTCCGTGCGCGCGACCTCCCTCGCCGAGGCGGCGGCGGGGGCGAGGAAGTGGGAGTCGACGAGGACGAGCGGGGCTCTGCGCCAGAGCTCGCGCCAGCGCGTGGCGAGCACGGCGGTGCGCGCGGCGTCCTTGTCGGGGAGGCGGGAGACGATGTCGCGGAGGAGCGCGTAGGGGAGGGCGCTGACGCGGTCGACGCCGTCGTTGGGGAGGAAGGCGCGGAGGGTGGCGCGGCGGGAGACGGGCGGGTCGGGGAGGACGACGTGGATGTAGCCGAGGATGCGGCCGACGAGCGCCTCTTGGTCCTGCGGGTCCTCGCCGCGGACCCGTAAGAGTGCCTCCGTGACGCGGTCCATGGGGACGGGCGGCGCAGGGGAGCCCATGGCCGCCGCCGCCGACGAGGAGGATGAGGAGGTTCTTGGGGATTTGGGGTTTTGAGCGCCTGAGAAAAGAATGCGCTTTTTTGGTTGGGAGAAAGGAGACGAGTAGTGGTTGGACAGTCAGGGTCAAGCTGTGTAGCTCGTTGGTAGGACCATGAGTCAGCACTCAGCACTGGATCATACCAAGTCCCATTTGCTCTGTACATTTCGTGCAATGGCCACTTAATTTTTGAACTTCAAATATCACATCAAGTTTTAATGGCTTAAAATCTCTAACAAATGACCTAAATATGGGCTAGGTGATGTAAAAGCTGATTTTTACATCACATGTACCCGAAAATGTTGTTTCAACATATGATGGTGACATATATGGTGATGTAGAGAACTGGGTGCTAATTGTAGCAAGGCTTGCGAGTGCAGAGTTAGCCCCCGAGTTCAAGTCTTAAGGTAGACCGAATTAAATGGGATGTTATTAGGCGTGTATGATTTCGCTGCTGGTGAAATTTCATCATCTATCTAACAATATATAGCCAAGGAAGGGAATCTTCCCCGTTGGTCAACGTTTATATGGTGATGTAAAAAAAATTACATCATGATGTATAACTTGGTCCAAGTTATCTAAATATACATCACTAGGAGTGGTGACGTATCCTATTTTTCATCGTCATGCATAGCCCAGCCGCAAGGGAGGGAGGTGGCCGGTTGGGCCCTACAAGGCCCATGCCCCCCTCCCACCCCCACCCCACACACACAAAAGCCCATGGGTGGCCGCCCACTTAATGGGATCTCCTCCGGGAGGAGCCTAGTAAGGTGGGTTGCATCTTTTTATCATTAAATAAATATATAATTAATATCAATTCACTTAATTATATGACATGATCGTAGCTAACATCCTCTTTAAAAAGAGAGAATCACATCTAGTGACTTTTAGTAGTGACCATCACAGTAGCCAGATTGACTTCATCATCTCAAGGAGAGAAGACAGGAGTGTGTGCCTAGATTGTAAGGTGATACCTGGAGAGAGTGCTGTCCATCAGCATAAGCTTGTGGTGGTTGACTTCCGATTTCGACTTCGTGTCCATCGGGATAAGCGTGTGAAAGTCGCTAGAACGAGTGATGGAAGCTCAAGAGGGAGGTAGATCAGACGTTCAAGGAGAGGGTCATTAAGGAGGGCCCTTGGGAGGAAAGAGGTGATGCGGACAACATGTGGATGAAGATAGCGACTTGTATTCGTAAGGTGGCCTCAGAGAAGTTTGGAGTGTCCAGGGGAAGTAGAAGCGAAGTTAGGGATACCTGGTGGTGGAACACTGATGTCCATAAGGCTATTAATGAGAAGAAAGATTGTTTCAGACGCATGTACCTGGATAGGAGTGCAGATAACATGGAGAAGTACAAGATGGCAAAGAAGGCCGCAAAGCGAGCTGTGGGTGAAGTAAGGGGTCAGGCATATGACGACCTCTACCAACGGTTAGACACGAAGGAAGGCGAAAAGGACATCTATAGGATGGCCAAGATACGAGAGAGGAAGACGAGGGATGTTGACCAAGTCAAATGCATCAAGGACGGAGCAGACCAGCTCCTGGTGAAGGACAAGGAGATTAAGCATAGATGGTGGGAGTACTTCAACGGACTGTTCAATGGGGAAACTAAGAGCTCTACCATTGAACTGGACAACTCCTTCCGATGATACCAGTAGGCATTTTGTGCGGCGAATCCAGGAGTCTAAGGTCAAGGAGGCATTGAGAAGGATGAAGGGAGGCAAGACAATGGGCCCTGATTGTATCCCCGTTGAGGTGTGGAGAGGCCTCGGAGACATAGCAGTTCAGGGTGGGCATTCGGTTTTAACCGAAATTTCGGTTCGGTTTTTGCGGTTTTTGAACAAATTCGGTTTTCAAAAATGGTAACCGAAATTGGCATGAAAATTTAGGAAACCGAAGATTCGGTTAACCGACAAATTCGGTTCGGTTTTCGGTTAAAACCGAATGAACCTACTCACTTGAACAAATAGTAGGCATCACCGAAGAAAGCAAATAGTGATTGACATATCAACACAAAAAACATCAACTGCGCAAGAAATCGACAAATAAGCACCAATCATGGAGGGATGCTATTTGGTAGGCTGCGGCACTCGTGGTACAGGTGCATCACTCGTGAGCGATTAAAAGGGGTAGCTAAGACTTCGAGCGACGTGTTCTATTATGTATGCTTCACGCTATATTCAGAAAAAGCTAGTACATCAAAGACCAAAGTCATACATTGAATAAACAATTTTTGGAACATCAAACGCAATTGGGCTTCTATGGAATATCGGTTTATGCACAAATTGATGGTAGGTTACTCAATTCGGTCTATTCGGTCTTGTTCGGTTGGTGGGGCTAAAAACCGAATTCTACCAAATTTAATTCGGTTAGTATAAATGGAAACCGAGAAAATAGCGGTTAATGAAAAAAACCGAGATTTCAGTTAGTTCGGTTTCGGCTTTGGTTCGGTTTTCGGTTTCACGGTTTTTATGCCCACCCTGAATAGCAGTATTATGGCTAACTAAGCTCTTCAACTCCATTTTTCGGACAAACAAGATGCCAGAAGAATGGAGACGCGGTATATTAGTACCAATCTTCAAGAACAAAGGGGATATTCAGAGTTGTACTAACTACCATGGAATTAATCTTATGAGCCATACAATGAAGCTATGGGAGAGAGTCATTGAGCACCGTGATGGCGTGTAAGACACACGTCCGTTGGGAACCCCAAGAGGAAGGTGTGATGTGTACAGCGACAAGTTTTTCCTCAGTAAGAAACCAAGGTTATTGAACCAGTAGGAGTCAAGGAGCACGTGAAGGTTGTTGGTGGCGGAGTGTAGTGCAGCGCAACACCAGGGATTCCGGCGCCAACGTGGAACCTGCACAACACAATCAAAGTACTTTGCCCCAACGTAACAGTGAGGTTGTCAATCTCACCGGCTTGTCGTAAACAAAGGATTAGATGTATAGTGTGGAAGATGATGTTTGTTTGCGAAGAACAGTAAAGAACAAGTATTGCAGTAGATTGTATTTCAGATGTAAAGAATGGACCGGGGTCCACAGTTCACTAGTGGTGTCTCTCCGATAATAAATAGCATGTTGGGTGAACAAATTACAGTTGGGCAATTGACAAATAAAGAAGGCATAACAATACACATACATATATCACGATGAGTATTATGAGATTTAATCAGGGCATTACGACAAAGTACATAGACCGCTATCCAGCATGCATCTATGCCTAAAAAGTCCACCTTCAGGTTATCATCCGAACCCCTTCCAGTATTAAGTTGCAAACAACAGACAATTGCATTAAGTATGGTGCGTAATGTAATCAACACAAATATCTTTAGACAAAGCATCGATGTTTTATCCCTAGTGGCAACAGCACATCCACAACCTTAGAACTTTCTGTCACTGTCCTGCATTCAATGGAGGCATGAACCCACTATCGAGCATAAATACTCCCTCTTGGAGTTACAAGTATCAACTTGGCCGGAGCCTCTACTAGCAACGGAGAGCATGCAAGAACATAAACAACACATATATGATAGATTGATAATCAACTTGACATAGTATTCAATATTCATCGGATCCCAACAAACACAACATGTAGCATTACAAATAGATGATCTTGATCATGATAGGCAGCTCACAAGATCTAACATGATAGCACAATGAGGAGAAGACAACCATCTAGCTACTGCTATGGACCCATAGTCCAGGGGTGAACTACTCACACATCAATCCGGAGGCGATCATGGTGATGAAGAGACCTCCGGGAGATGATTCCCCTCTCCGGCGAGGTGCCGGAGGCGATCTCCTGAATCCCCCGAGATGGGATTGGCGGCGGCGGCGTCTCTGGAAGGTTTTTCGTATCGTGGTTCTCGGTACTGGGGTTTTCGCGACGAAGGCTTTAAGTAGGCGGAAGGGCGGAGTCGGAAGAGGCATGGGGGCCCCTCACCATAGGGCGGCGCGGGGCCCACCCTGGCCGCGCCGGCCTATGGTGTCGGCGCCCCGTGGCCCCACTTCGTTTCTCTCTCGGTCTTCTGGAAGCTTCGTGGAAAAAATAAGACCCTGGGCGTTGATTTCGTCCAATTCCGAGAATATTTCCTTTGTAGGATTTCTGAAACCAAAAACAGCAGAAAACATCAATCGGCTCTTCGACATCTCGTCAATAGGTTAGTGCCGGAAAATGCATAAATATGACATAAAGTGTGTATAAAGCATGTGAGTATCATCATAAAAGTAGCATGGAACATAAGAAATTATAGATACGTTTGAGACGTATCAAGCATCCCCAAGCTTAGTTCCTACTTGCCCTCGAGTAGGTAAACGATAACAAGGATAATTTCTGAAGTGACATGCTATGATAATCTTGATCAATACTATTTTAAAGCATATGAGATGAATGCAGCAATTCGAAGCAATGGTAAAGACAATGAGTAAACAAATGAATCATATATCAAAAACTTTTCATGAATAATACTTTCAAGATAAGCATCAATAAGACTTGCATAAGAGTTACTCATAAAGCAATAGATTCTTAGTAGAGAGCTTTGAAACAACACAAAGGAAGATATAAGTTTCAGCGGTTGCTTTCAACTTCAACATGTATATCTCATGGATAATTGTCAACACAAAGTAATATAACAGGTGCAATAGGTAAACATGTAAGAATCAATGCACACAGTTCACACAAGTGTTTGCTTCTAAGATAGAAAGAAGTAGGTAAACTGACTCAACATAAAGTAAAAGATAGGCCCTTCGCAGAGGGAAGCATGGATTACTATTTTTGTGCTAGAGCTTTTCATTTTGAAAACATAGAAACAATTTTTTCAACGGTAGTAATAAATCATATGTGTTATGTATAAGATATCCTATAAGTTGCAAGCCTCATGCATAGATTACCAATAGTGCTCGCACGTTGTCCTAATTAGCTTGGATTAACATGGATTATCATTGCATAACATATGTTTCAACCAAGTGTCACAAAGGGGTACCTCTATGCCGCCTGTACAAAGTTCTAAGGAGAAAGTTCGCATTGGATTTCTCGCTTTTTGATTATTCTCAACTTAGACATCCATACCGGGACAACATAGACAACAGATAATGGACTCCTCTTTAATGCATAAGCATTCAACAACAGATAAAATTCTCATAAGAGATTGAGGATTGATTGTCCAAACTGAAACTTCCACCATGGATCATGACTTTAGTTAGCGGCCCAATGTTCTTCTCTAACAATATGCATACTCAAACCATTTGATCATGAAAATCGCCCTTACTTCAGACAAGACGAACATGCATAGAAACTCACATGATATTCAACAAAGGTGTAATAGTTGATGGCGTCCCCAGAAACATGGTTACCGCTCAACAAGCAACTTATTAAGAAATAAGACACATAAGTACATATTCTTCACCATAATAGTTTTTAAGGCTATTTTCCCATGAGCTATATATTGCAAAGACAAAGGATAGAATTTTTAAAGGTAGCACTCAAGTAATTTACTTTGGAATGGCAGAGAAATACCATGTAGTAGGTAGGTATGGTGGACACAAATGACATGGTTTTTGTCATAAGGATTTGGATGCACGAGAAGAATTCCCTCTCAATACAAGGCTAGGCTAGCAAGGTTGTTTGAAGCAAACTCAAGTGAAAAACGATGCAGCAAAACTCACATATGAACATATTGTAAGCATTATAAGACTTTACATCGTCTCCTTGTTGTTTAAACACCTTAACCAGACAATATCTAGACTCTAGAGACCAATCATGCAAACCAAATTTTAACAAGCTCTATGTAGTTCTTCATTAATGGGTGCAAAGTACATAATGCAAGAGCTTAAAAATGATCTATATGAGTACAACAATTGCCAAGTATCAAATTATTCAAGACATTATACCAATTACCACATGCAGCATTTTCTGTTTCCAACCATATAACAATGAACGAAGCAGTTTCAACCTTCGCCATGAACATTAAGAATAAAGCTAAGAACATATGTGTTCATACGAAACAGAGGAGCGTGTCTCTCTCCCAAACAAAGAATGCTAGGATCCGATTTTATTCAAAAAAAAAAATAGACGCTCCAAGTAAAGCACATAAGATGTGACGGAATAAAAATATAGTTTCACTAGAGGTGACCTGATAAGTTGTCGATGAAGAAGGGATGCCTTGGGCATCCCCAAGCTTAGATGCTTGAGTCTTCTTAAAATATGCAGGGATGAACCACGGGGGCATCTCCAAGCTTAGACTTTTCACTCTTCTTGATCATATTGTATCATCCTCCTCTCTTGACCCTTGAAAACTTCCTCCACACCAAACTCAAAACAAACTCATTAGAGGGTTAGTGCATAATTGAAAATTCATATATTCAGAGGTGACATAATCATTCTTAACACTTCTGTACATTGCACAAAGCTACTGAAAGTTAATCGAACAAAGAAATCCATCAAACATAGCAAAATAGGCAATGCGAAATAAAAGGCAGAATCTGTCAAAACAGAACAGTCCGTAAAGACGAATTTTTCAGGGGCACTTAACTTGCTCAGATGAAAATTCCTAAATTGAATGAAAGTTGCGTACATATCTGAGGATCACGCACGTAAATTGGCAGATTTTTCTAAATTACCTACAGAAGGGGCTGCTCAATTTCTTGACAGTAAGAAATCTGTTTCTGCGTAGTAATCCAAATCTAGTATTGACTTTGCTATCAAAGACTTTACTTGGCACAACAATGCGATAAAATAAAGATAAGGAGAGGTTGCTACAGTAGTAACAACTTCCAAGACTCAAATATAGAACAAAAGTGCAGAAGTAAAATAATGGGTTGTCTCCCATAAGCGCTTTTCTTTAACGCCTTTCAGCTAGGCGCGGAAAGTGTGAATCAAGTATTATCAAGAGATGAAGCATCAACATCATAATTTTCACAATTTGTCACATTAGGTATCTTAGATGCTCCATTATCCATAGTGGTACTAAGGGCTTTGTCAATTTTAGGCCTATAATAATTTTTTGGCTTAGGCACTTTAGAGACATACATGAACTTTTGCTTCTTATCCACATAGGATTTCTCCTTAAACTTAAGAGAAGAAAAGGTTGAACCCAAGGTTCCCATAGCTTCTTCTAGTTCACTAATCCTATGGGTTCGATTATCATGAGTAGCACAAGTTTCTAAAACGGCAATTCTCTCATTAATTCCACTTAGAGTTTTATCAAGTTTATCAGCGTTATTAAGTAGTATTCCCAATTTAGTCTCAACACTTGGAAGATTTTTCTCTATGACCTCCAACTTTTTCATGACATCTTCAAGAAATATTTCAATTTTAGCTTCATTAACAGGTGGTATTCCAACTAGACTCTCAATAATGCAACTAGCTTCTAAAGCAGGAGTTCCTAAGAAATTACCTCCCGCAAGAGTATCAAGAACATACCTATTCCAGCTAGAGATACCAACATAAAAGTTCATAAGTAGTATAATAGTGGAGTGTTTCTTAATGCACCTATGATGAGCATCACTAATTCTATACCAAGCATCTTTAAAACTTTCTCCCCCTTGTTGCTTAAACGAACGGACTTCAACTTCAGGATTACTCATTTTAGCGGTAGTAAATAAAGCAAACTAAATAAAGTAAATGCAAGTAACTAAATTTTTTGTGTTTTTAATATGGAGAACAAGACAATAAGTAAAGTAAAACTAGCAACTAATTTTTTTGTGTTTTTGATATAATAAGCAAACAAAGCAGTAAAATAAAGTAAAGTAAAGCAAGACAAAAAAACAAAGTAAAGAGATTGGATGTGGGAGACTCCCCTCTTGTAGCGTGTCTTGATCTCCCCGGCAACGGCGCCAGAAAACTTTCTTGATGGCGTGTAAGACACACGTCCGTTGGGAACCCCAAGAGGAAGGTGTGATGTGTACAGCGACAAGTTTTCCCTCAGTAAGAAACCAAGGTTATCGAACCAGTAGGAGTCAAGGAGCACGTGAAGGTTGTTGGTGACGAGTGTAGTGCAGCGCAACACCAGGGATTCCGGCGCCAACGTGGAACCTGCACAACACAATCAAAGTACTTTGCCCCAACGTAACAGTGAGGTTGTCAATCTCACCGGCTTGCTGTAATCAAAGGATTAGATGTATAGTGTGAAAGATGATGTTTGTTTGCGAAGAACAGTAAAGAACAAGTATTGCAGTAGATTGTATTTCAGATGTAAAGAATGGACCGGGGTCCATAGTACACTAGTGGTGTCTCTCCGATAAGAAATAGCATGTTGGGTGAACAAATTACAGTTGGGCAATTGACAAATAAAGAAGGCATAACAATGCACATACATATATCACGATGAGTACTATGAGATTTAATCGGGGCATTACGACAAAGTACATAGACCGCTATCCAGACATGCATCTATGCCTAAAAGTCCACCTTCAGGTTATCATCCGAACCCCTTCCAGTATTAAGTTGCAAACAACGAGACAATTGCATTAAGTATGGTGCATAATGTAATCAACACAAATATCCTTAGACAAAGCATCGATGTTTTATCCCTAGTGGCAACAAGACATCCACAACCTTAGAACTTTCTCGTCACTATCCCGGATTCAATGGAGGCATGAACCCACTATCGAGCATAAATACTCCCTCTTGGAGTTACAAGTATCAACTTGGCCGAGCCTCTACTAGCAACGGAGAGCATGCAAGAACATAAACAACACATATATGATAGATTGATAATCAACTTGACATAGTATTCAATATTCATCGGATCCCAACAAACACAACATGTAGCATTACAAATAGATGATCTTGATCATGATAGGCAGCTCACAAGATCTAACATGATAGCACAATGAGGAGAAGACAACCATCTAGCTACTGCTATGGACCCATAGTCCAGGGGTGAACTACTCACACATCAATCCGGAGGCGATCATGGTGATGAAGAGACCTCCGGGAGATGATTCCCCTCTCCGGCAGGGTGCCGGAGGCGATCTCCTGAATCCCCCGAGATGGGATTGGCGGCGGCGGCGTCTCTGGAAGGTTTTTCGTATCGTGGTTCTCGGTACTGGGGTTTTCGCGACGAAGGCTTTAAGTAGGCGGAAGGGCGGAGTCGGAAGAGGCACGGGGGCCCCACACCATAGGGCGGCGCGGGGCCCACCCTGGCCGCGCCGGCCTATGGTGTCGGCGCCCCGTGGCCCCACTTCGTTTCTCCCTCGGTCTTCTGGAAGCTTCGTGGAAAAATAAGACCCTGGGCGTTGATTTCGTCCAATTCCGAGAATATTTCCTTTGTAGGATTTCTGAAACCAAAAACAGCAGAAAACAGCAACTGGCTCTTCGGCATCTCGTCAATAGGTTAGTGCTGGAAAATGCATAAATATGACATAAAGTGTGTATAAAATATGTGAGTATCATCATAAAAGTAGCATGGAACATAAGAAATTACAGATACGTTTGAGACGTATCACACCGCTGACGAATGACAAGCGAGACCAAAAATCATTTTGGTTTCATGCGTGGGAGGTTGACCATGCAAGCCATCTTCTTGGTACGACAACTGATGGAGAGATACAAGGAGCAAAAGAAGGACTTGCATATGGTGTTCATAGACTTGGAGAAGGCCTACGATAAGATACCGTGACACGTCATGTGGTGGGCCTTGGAGAAACACAAAATCCCAGCAAAGTACATCACCCTCATCAAAGACATGTACGATAATGTTGTGACAAGTGTTCGAACAAGAGATGGCGATACCGATGACTTCCCGATTAAAATAAGACTACACCAAGGGTCATCTTTGATCCCTTATCTATTTCATTTGGTGATGGATGAGGTCACAAGGGATATACAAGGAGATATCCCATGGTGTATGCTCTTTGCGGATGATGTGGTCCTAATCGATGATAGTCGAACGGGGGGTAGGAAGTTAGAACTATGGAGACAAACTTTGGAATCGAAAGGTTTTAGACTTATTAGAACTAAAAGTGAGCACATGATGTGTGGTTTTAGTACTACTAGGCACGAGGAGGAGGAGGTTAGCCTGGATGGGCAGGTGGTGCCTTAGAAGGACACATTTCGATACTTGGGGTCAATCATGCACAAGATGGAGATATTATGAAGATGTGAACCACCGGATCAAAGCTAGATGGATGAAGTGGCGCCAAGCTTCTGGCACTCTTTATGATAAGATAGTGCCACAAAAGCTAAAAGGCAAGTTCTATAGGACGGCGGTTCGACCCGTAATGTTGTATGGCGCTGAGTGTTGGCCGACTGAAAGGCGGCATGTTCAACAGTTAGGTGTGGCGGAGATGTGCATGTTGATATGGATGTGTAGGCACACGAGGAAGGACCGAGTCCGGAATGATCATATACGATATAAAGTTGGGGTAGCACCGATTGCAGAGAAGCTTGTCCAACATCGTCTAAGATGGTTTTGGCATATTCAGCGCAGGCCTCCAGAAGCTCCGGTGCATAGTGGACGGCTAAAGCGTGCTGATAATGTCAAGAGAGGACGGGGTAGACCAAACTTGACATGGGAGGAGTCCGTAAAGAGAGATCTGAAGGACTGGAATATCACCAAAGAACTAGCCATGGAAAGAGCCACGTGGAAGCTTGCTATCCATGTGCCAGAACCATGAGTAGGTTACAAGATCTTATGGGTTTCACCTCTAGCCTACCCCAAATTGTTTGGAAATAAAGGCTTTGTTGTTGTACTTAATTAATACATAATACACATTATTTAATTCCTGATGATCCGAGGCACCTCTCGAACCACTCTGAACATCTTTGAATTCTCTCGGAACCCTTTCAGGTTCTCTCTTCTCTATTCTCCGGTGTTTTCAATGAATCCAAAACAATCTTAAGTTTCGTTGAACCCTTAAGTGTGTTTCCCTACGATTCGAGAACGGCACAGACATGATCGAGACGCCTCTCAGATCAATGATCACCTGGGTGTCTTGGAGAACAATAATGACCCATGTGTATTCTACGAAGATATGATCATCGTTTGAACCGCAAACATCGAGTCATATTCCCTTTGTTACTTCGATACTAGACTTGTCCAAGATGTGATCATTGGTATCATCATATACCTAATTCGATCTCGTTACCGACAAGGCTATTCAACTCGTTCCTGTGTGATTCCATCCTCATGACATAGCAATGTGTTGCAACTTGGATGTACTCTCACCGAATGGGCCCTCAGTATCTTCTGTCATGTGGATGAACAAATCATGTTATTGACACATACACCTCAACCCATCTCTTTGGAATACCTCAGAAGCACCTTTATGACCACCCTGTTACGGTGTGGCAGTTGATGTCTAAGCAGCCGCCGGTGATAGTGATTAGATATGGTCTCATGGTCTAATGATTAGGTCACAACATTTATGTTAGTATAGCAACGTGAACTTTCTGACTCAAGACCACCCAAATCCATATAGGCTCAAGAAAGGAGCAAAACTATGAATCACCCCTACGAGTCGTCCCACGGAAAACTGTTTCTGAGTGGGGTAAAAGGCCAAAAGAAGCAGAAATGGAGCGTATATAAATTGTTACATAGGACATTTCACGTGTTGCAATACGTATATTGGGAATGTCCATCATATCATTCACCTAATGATATGACTCCATTGTCAATGACGTGTGTCCATGATAGGAAAACCTCGATCATCAATTGGCCTCAATGAACTAGTTTGCGTATGCTCACTTGGGACCCTAGTTTGTTTACAATACCATACGTGCATTAATGTTTCCGATTAATGCAATTATATCATGGCACGAAACATATATGAACTATGGATATATAACAATAAACGTTATTTATTATTTACCTCTAGGGCACCATATCCAATAAAAAACAACATTTCATACCTAGTGTTTGTTACTTTACTTACATTTCTCTCTAGGCTGCCGCTATACATGATCCATCCCTCGCCACGTTCCCTAGCTATTAAAACTCTAGCCATCATAGACTTCAACGCAACACACAAAATCTACAAAGCTTCCATATCCATCCGAGGAACCTCTTCTCTCGGTCTCCATCAAAGATGGAGTCCACCGGCTCATGCACCCACAGACATCTCCCTGCAGTGGTTGGCCACTATAGACTTCAACCAAACACACAAGATCTCCAAAGCTTCCAGATCCATCCAAGGAGCCTCTTCTCTTGGTCTCCATCTCCAAATGGAGTCCACCGGCGCATGCATCCGTCGACACGTCACTGCAATCGATAGCTATCCATGACGAGGAAAACAAGCTAGCATGGCAGATCCAACATCGTCTCGTGCACCGTTATTGCCATCCAACAAGGAGGTAGAGGAGATGATCCCCAAGGCAACATTCAAGTACTGCGCGCACGTTCAATACATGCAGGCGCGGGTCGGGCACCAGAAGGTGCGTAGTGTGGCTAGCAAAAATGAAGCTACAGGGTGACAAAAGTTCAGAACTGTAGCTAACAAAAATTAAGCTACAAGGTGGCAAAAGTTGGGAAAGTGCGACAACATTTTCTGTGTGAGGATGGCGTCTCTTAAGTCTGATATCTCAAGCTGTTGTTAAATATTAATGTAGGATATCATTTCCTCTAAAACAAAACATCAACTAAATCAATTGTTTTCTCCACAACTAGCAATTTTGTTTTATGTGCAAATGACAAAAGACAATCTTGGTTGTCCGATTGACACTCTGGTGTGTGACTGATACATGAACATTGTCTTCGTTGTTTCCTTCTGCGACTGACACGTATGGCTTCACCAGTTTCTTTGGGGGGCAACTTGGAATGGAATTTTCATGTTCTGAAACATTGTATTAACTGATTGGTTGTGGTAGCTCAGATATATAGCTCCAACAAGAGATTTTCCATCCAATACATTCAACCAAAGTACAGATGGGTCCCCAACAAGCATGGACGATCCCTCCTTTTCACCTATGAGAGTAATGCTTATTGAATAAAACTCACCACTCATTAGCTTTTGATAGGGATACACTGTATATTGGAGCTTTTATTTGTGGGTAACTTTGTTACGAACTCTAAAATAACACTTCATCCATAATGATTGTGACCTTTCAGAATTGTTACTTGCACACTTATTTTGGTCATTCCATCGTATCCGCTTCAAGGAGCCAATCGAAATAAAACACTGTCAACCTCTTCCTCTTACACGCCACAAACAAGATACATAAGCAAACCTGGTCACTGGAATAAGCTTTCTAGGCGTCGGTGGATGCGTCCGTTGATGAAATTTTCGGGCAGGACGGTGGAGGCGGACACCATGCACCGTCCCACAACCATACATAGCCAGTAGGCTTCTGCCGAGTGGCTGCCTTATTGAGGAGAGCAATGGCTACTGCAAGATATACTCTATCGCTATAGCTATACTTCAACATGTGCTTCTAGATAGATGTCGGTTTACAAAGTATTTGGTCGAACTTCTCGGTGTGTATTTGTTCAACAAAATCATAAATCTTTGACAGCTAAGATATGAAAAACTATTCATGTTTGGTTCGCAACAAATTAGATGCCTTTTGAAGGAGTCAAACTGAAAAACAAATCTCCCCTTGGTCTTGTCAGTGAACATATTAATTGTCGCCAGTTTTACTTGGCATCACTGCACCACATTTAACACATTCATATGACTCTGGTACCAAATCTGTGAACGACTCAGGACCAAATCTGGGACGCGCAACATCTTTCAGAATATCGCCCATTGGGTTTGCACCTACTCCACCAGACAACCGCAAAACAAAAACAAAAATGTTTAAGATCATGCTGAGCTGAGAAAATTAAGGTGTGCCCCCAAAGTAACTGATTAAAGAAGAGCATCGAGAGAATCACTGGAAAAAAACGAGAACCATAATTAATACTTGAGGGGGCATGTTCAGACCAGTATGTGAAAGAGTGATTATATGCCAGCGACAGAAAATGGTTCAAGTGTGTATCACATAAAATAAATACTTACATCAACTATTGAGTACATATTATACTTGCAGAAGTAAAAGTCTAATGACTGATAAACTTAGAATCACAACGCCATGAGTATCTCACCTGAAAAGGAACAATGACTCTTAACCTCTTGTTGCTGATCTCTTGAAGAATTTTGTCAAGAAGCAGTAGTTGGCTACTTGCATTAGTCATATCAGGATTTTTGACAAGTGAAGTTTCCAGACATTCAAGAGGGAGATAAGGGCAATTACAGCACTGTTACATAACGACAATAACAGATCAAAGTCAATAACAGTGTCAATATCTTTGCAGAAACAATTATGTGTAATGTACATTGCAAGCATGAATAGTTGCACAGTAAACCTTTGAAGAGACCAGTTAATGTCACAAATTGCTTCAACTCTATCAGTTTTCCTGAGGATGGATGAATTTGAAAGCAGTATGGAACAATATCTACCTAGTTGCACTTGTGAAATGTAAGCAGGAATCCATGCTCCAGAAATTTTGAGGAATATGCTTTCTGCTCGTATGCAATATGATGTGCAAAACTTAATTTTGACATCTCAAGGGCATCAACAGTTTCAACGTAACTGCTATTGTGCTTCTCTCCAGAATTAAGTAAAGCTAACAGGTTCATGTACGGATCATGGCTATGGTTTGAAGTTTGATAGAGGAGCTGAAAAGTGTGTTTTCCCTTGCAGGGATTGGAGGTAGCAGCCATGAGGAAGGAGGAACTGGAGTGGTTGTCGAACAACGAAGTGTTCCCATGGGCAGAGACCACTAAATGGCTACACACACCCACACCACCCATTTTTGCTTACAAGACACTCCCTTAAAAAGCACATGACAAAAAACCGCCTTGCCTAAAAGTGTTTTATTACTTTAATTTGATGTCTAGCTAGTCCATTTCGGAAGAAAAAAAAAGATTTAGGTAGTCTGCCGCTGTACATGACCCATCCGTTGTCGGGCTCCCTAGCTATTAAAACCCTGGACACTATAGACATCAACAAAGCACACAAGATCCAAACCATCCAGATCTATCAAGGAACCTCTTCTCCTGATCTCCATCTTTAAACAGAGTCGGCCAGCTCATGCACTGCCTACACGTCCCTGCAGTCGCTGGCCATCCGTGACAAGGAAACAAGCTAGCGCGGAAGAGCCCAACGTCATCTCGCGCACCGTCATCGGCTTCCAACGAGAACGAGATGCAGGAGATTATCCCTGAGGCAGCGTTCAACTGCAGGTAGTGCCCGCGCACATTCATGTCAGTGCGGGCATGGGGCAGGCACCAGAAATTGCACAGGCACCTGCGCCAGGTCCACCAGAACCACTGAACCACGTGCGGCTACCAAAATGAAGCTAAAGGGTGGCAAAAGTTCGGAAGTGTGACTAACAAAAGTGGAGCTACAGGGCGCAAAAAGTTGGGGAGGTGTGACTAACATTTTTTGTGTACGATTTTACATCGTACCACGCCAATTTCTGGGACCCACTTTTTTAGGGAATTTCTGGAATACAATGTTCAAAACTTAATTTTGATATCTCAAGGGCATCAGCAGACAGCAGTGCCAGCGTAACTGTTATTATCTCTCTCCTGAATTAAGTAAAGCTAACAGGTCCATGTACTGACCATCTGCCGTGGCAGGGATTGGAGGTGACCGCCGCCCTGCCGCTTGGCAGCGCGCGCGGGGGGGGGGGGGGGGGGGGAACAGGGGCGGCCAGGGAAGACCATGTTCCCGTCAGCGGGAAAGATAGTGGTGGCGGCCCGGCACACTCGACAAAGGGGCTACAGCGGGGTGGGAGACGACACCGTGGAGCCTAGCTCCCACACTGCCAGGCAGCAGAGTGGCAGAGTGCATCCGAGGAGACACCGCAGTAGCGGCTGGGGGCGGACAGGCTTTGCACGTTGTGCAACGCGTACGGCATGCGGTTCAGGACCAGCAGCTACTCCTCGAGTACCAGCCGGCGAACAACCCCACCTTCTCCCTACAGCAACACTCCAACTCTGACAGACGCATCTTGGAGATGTACCGCCTTAGCGAGGACGGCGACGCCTCGACCGCCAGCCATGCCACCGCCAGGGCGCGCCGGGCCTCGCCACCAAAGGCAAGGCGGCGACGCCACCGTTGGCAGAAGGCCCGTGTCAAGCCCTAGCATAGCGCGAGCTGCTTCCCCTCAGTGATGACGGAGGATCAATGAATTAATGGAGACATGGAGCGAGTGACTGGAGATTCTAGCTATGATCAGCAAACGCTGTAGCTCCTTAACTTGATCCAATTTTCTTCTTCTCTGATCGATTTCCATTTTGTGAGGACATCAATAGGATTTAGGGGTTTAAGAATAAATTAGCTCAGGGACATTATCCTGAAAAATAGCAAGATTTGCCATGCTTGTTCAACCGTAGAAAGCAGAGTTGTTGATAGTTACCTTAACTGGGGTCTAGAGAGCTCACAACCAACACTATGAATTTTGTAGAAACTAGAAACTTGCTCGAGCTGTTCCAGCTATGTTGGAGCTGGGCGTTGATAACAATCAACTATAACTGCCTCCTGTCCAATGTGTGATATAGACTCAATGTCCTGTGTCATGGCAGAAAGATAACAATTAAATAGAAAACATAAACTTGAGCTGAGGTAGGGCCTAGATGTGTCATGTCAATATGATATCAAGGTGAAGTTAATGTGCTCTAAATGTGTAAGCAGCATTTACTTGTGCTAAGAATAGCAGAGGACTATCAGCACTTACATGCACACCCACACAACAAGCACACAGACAAAAAGGTCACCTTGCCCAACCTTTCCCTCCTACAAGACAACATTACAGTATGCATCATTGCGATGCAGAGACTGGGGCAACCCATTTCGGAAAAAAAAAACAAGACAACATTACACAGTGTTTATTACTTAAGTTTCATTTCTCGCTAGTCTCCCACTGTACATGACCCATTACTCGCCGCTCTCCCTAGCTTTTAAACCCTGGCCAACGTAGACTTCAACAAAGCACACCAGATCTCCAAAGCATCCAGATCCATCAAGGAACCTCTTCTCTCGATATCCATCTCCAAATGGAGTCCACCGGCTCATGCACCCAGCGACACCTCCCTGCAGTTGCTAGCCATCTATGACGAGGAAAACAAGCTAGCACAGCAGAGCCCAGTGTCATCTCGCGCACTGCCATCAGCGTCCAACAAGGAGGTACAGGAGATGATTGCCAAGGCAACATTCAAGTGCAAGTACCATCCGCGCACGTTCAAGTACTTGAGGGCACAGGGCAGGCACCAGAAGGTGCACAGGCCACCAGAACCAGAACCAGGTGTGGCTAACAAAAATGAAGCTACAGGTACAGGGTGACAAAAGTTGGGAAGTGTGGCTAACAAAAATGAAGCTACAGGGTGGCAAAGGTAGGGAAATGTGGCTAACATTTTTTCTGTAAGATTCTGCATAGCACCATGCCAATTTTTGGAACTACTATTTTAGGAAATTTCTTGGACTACTTTTTTAGGGAATTTCTGGAACTACTAACAAACAAGATTTCAGCGGGGAAGCTCGAAAAGGAGAAAGCCTCTTCTTTTGTTGGAAGTGCTTTTTTGTGTACTACTATAAGACTTCATAGTTCCTACCTTATTATCAACAAGACAGATCCATGAGATTTGGACCAGGACTACAGGAGCTGGTTGACAGAATGTTTGCTTGGTATTTGTCCCACTCAATCCGTAAAGATTGGGCCAACCCTCCGTATCACAAAGTCCAAACAACTTTGACACATATGATCCATTCCGCTCTTAAAAATTCTCTCCCAAAACAAACTGATCAATAAAATTGCTTTGGTACATCCAGTCCTCACCGTCTATGATATGGGCAGGTCCATGCATCAGACAGTCCTGAAGGCTAACGTGAACCCGCTCTTCTTTATATGATTGTCAAAATCAGGATGGCACCTGTCTAGCAAGTCTCTGAAGTTTCTGAAGTGGGCATTTACAGGCCAGTAAATATATGTAGGGAGAGCATTAGTACTGAAGTTTCTGAAGCGGCTCACGGCTCCTTCTATAAGAATATGCCCAATGGTTAAACTTTATAGCATATCAAAAAGATTGTAGTCCACGTAATGAATTATAAAAATTACTAACAGTATATGCATATATCATTGAAGTTACTATTTCTCATCACACCATTCTTTAGTGGAATAGACGGCTGTTTTGCCGTTCACGGCTGTTCTCATGATTCTTTTAAAGTTCATCAGCCTCAAATATGTATGAACAGGGTAATGTTCATCAGATTGGAACACCTTTAATTGTCTTGAAGCTCGATCTTCTTTCTGAATGCTAATGAGTTGACCATATCCAAGCATGCTTTAGGCTAATACAACATTAAAACAGTATTGCAATAGAAACTGTAGAACCCCACTCCCATTTGGACAATGAAGATACATCTGCAATCAGGAGAATGACACGATCACACACCCAACTCCATTGGTGCATAAAAATGAGAAAGCACATGATGGATAAGGGACAAGAGAAAGCGCATGATGGATAAGGGACAAGGAAGCAAGCGTATAAAATGAATACAACATCTAACCATGTATATACTTCATAGTGATACCTGTTCAGAATAGATATGATAAATCGACGCACTTCTTAGTGATGATAGAAAACTTAGTCTGCAAAATAGTAAGGTCAACACAGAATCAACATGTATTCCAAATGTAAGACAAATATACAAGAAGCAGCAAGGATACTGAAGAAGGCTGTGTCTGCAATAATCGACGAGAAAAGTTAGTCCTTACCACTGTTTCTAAATGGTTCTACAGAGAACAAGGATGCTGACTGCTGCGTAGTGGCTGTTGTAGTGCCGCTGTAACTTCCAAGCTTTCGCTGATTCAGTCAAGGGCATGCTTCCATGACAGGTACTCAAATGTGAACCACCCATTCACAGGATGGCGTCATGATTGCACGTGATGAGTGCGGAGACAGTTTCTTGTGAAAGGTCTGCCATGAAGCATTCGGAAATACTACGGACTGGTATATCCCAGGCTGGATTTGATTAATCTACTGCCTAACAAACAAAGGACCTCCCACAGTGAAATAAGGTGGCTTGAATGCAGAGTGCATGCAACTTTCCTTTGCAGAGTTCCATAATACTACTTCCAATGATTGTTTGGCGTTATATGGTATGTAAATATATTTACATATACATGCGTGTAAAAGCTATAAACAATCCAGTTTTTCTAGAGTATACAAAGTAACACCTGCAGAAACATGACTTCCTAATATGCCTAAAATGAATGCAACCCTGAGCAATATTCCGAGTATCTACCGACAGTTTCAGGAGCTAACTTGAATTGAACCGAACAAATAAGCAAAATTATCAACAAAGTAAGCTCATTAAATATGGACTGAATTTTTACCATAGTACATGAACCCAACACACAGGACAACTTGTTGCACCCGTTGGCTTATGGTATAAAGCTATCCTCTCCAGTAAGATAAAAACCATAAGTGACTACAAAGCTTGGGGTTGTAGATGATTTGAAGTATTTCCTAGCAGCTAGAATGAAGTTATTCCTATTGCTCCGCATGACTACAACCCTCATATCATAACTAAGCCCTAATATGAGAAAAGACTAAACCCATCATCGCCATCTTGGTACTCTTCATGCACTTCCATTTTTCTATCAGCACTCAATTCCACAATTATCATGTCGAGAACTTCTTCGACATTGAAGTAATCGTAACTTACTTTCTCTTCTTTACGTAAAGCTTTCCCTTTTGGTTGGAATACTTCCACATTCTTGCGCTCCTCACGGACACTTGTCGAGTCGTTGCTCGCTTCTGTTTTGACCTCATGCACCACAGTCCCTGCAGATTCAGGCTCATCCTTCGCGTCTGACGTAAGAGAAGGAGGAGATTCCGATTCGTCCTTCCCATCGGCCGGATGTGACACAGCAGTTGGCCCGTTAGACATCAGCACTGGAGGCGCCGATGTGCAGCCAGAGTTAGCATCCGGTGAACGCTCCGAGAAGTTGACACGTGCCGTGGCGCCATACATCGCCCTTGCCGCCTCGTCGTACGCGTGTGCAGCTTCCACCGCAGTAGGGAACGATCCAAGCCACAGCCGGTTGCCACGGTTGGGCTCGCGGATCTCAGCCACCCATTTGCCCCACGTCCGCTGCCTCACGCCGCGGTACTTGCAATTTGAATTCTCCGGACCTCCTTTCCCTGCCATGCAGCCTTTCTTCGAGCCCTTGGCCGGCGCTTTCCGGGCTCCGTTCTCCTCCTGGAGCTTCTGGTTCTGCTCCTTCCACTTCTTGATGATTTCAGACACCGAGTCGGGGCCGGTGCTTCTCCTCCGCACTTTCTTCTTCCTGGACATCGAGGAAATTCATGTCACGAAGCCAGACAATGGAACATAGAAACTAAAACCATGTTTATCAGTCATGTAAATCTCAAACAAAGTCGAATTAGGACTGTTCTTGTTTCCTTAAAAAGAAAAAGAAAGGAGATTGTCACTCAGGGAGCAGCCCCAGTCCCAGAGAGATAGTTTTTGATGCTATGCACCAACTATTGTCCGGCCATGGCGTAAGCAATTGATGTCCACCGCCATGAACACGAGGAACTTCCGCATCGAATTCCGAGGATGGCAACGCCCACTCTAAATCTCACCGAACTCTTATCCCCAACCCAGAACGCTACAATAACCAGAACACTATTTCTGCAAAATACAGAGGATGACAGGCGAACGAGGTGAACTGAAGAACAGCCGCGAAGTTGTAGCGCGACAAACTAATCCGACACGCGACGCAGCAACAGAGCACGGGTAGCTCTAGCTTTATTTACACGAGCAGCAGCAAGAAGCAACCAAGCGCGGAGAGCCGCGTCAATTGCCATGCCGCGCCGCCGCCTCAGCCTCAGCAATGCCCACAGATTCGAGCACGGGAGAGAGAGAGATAGGCATAGAGATAGAAGCTGGTTCCGCTCACCTCTCCGGCGCGGAGCAATCTGCTCCACCTCCTCGCTTGCCATCCGCGGGGTCCATCGAGCCAGCAGAGATCTCCTCCGCCGCCTTCGATTCCCACTCTGCCGCCGCCGCGGCCGCCGCCGCCAAACCAGCCAGATCTCCCGTGGTCGGCCGGCGGTGGCGCCCGCGCCGGATCTCTCCGTCCTTGAGCTCGGCGCGGCGCGGCGCCTTGTGTCGGTGTCCGTCCCCCCTCCCGCTGCCGCCGCCCTCCTTCGGTTTTGACGTGGGGCGGGTCAACACGAGTGGCACGGCGGTCACCCGCTCCACTTCCACCCTGCTCCCGTTTTTAACTGTGCTCTGTCGTGCCGTGCTGTGCTGGCGCTACCCTCTCCTGCCACCGCCACCGCTAATGGCAAGTCATGACTCCTATCCAGTGGACACACCGACTCGATTCGGTGTGGATTTGCTGCCTCCTCCCTCACATAGTCACATCTTTGTGTGCGGATTTCAAATGGAATGAAATTTGAACGAATTCAGATGTTTTCCTTGAAAGGATAGTTTCAAATATTTTTCACATTTTCCATGAAAGTAATAATTTGGGTGTATTAGAGGAGAGTAGTGTCGGAAGAGCTAGGACACACGAGACTATCACGTTGAAATGGTGTGGTGTCGGTGGTCGTTGTTGAAAGACCGAGGACGCACGAGACTATCACTTACCAAGTGTAAATGGTGTGGTATCCGGTGTGAATCTATGTTTTGGTTGATTCGTCCTGGGTGCGACTAGTTTCAGAAGGATATGGTGGTTTTATTATGTTTGGACGCGACTAAGCATCACCCAAGAATAGAAAAGCACCCAATCACCGAATCGGGATTCGGGACCACTCCCGCTATTCGGCCCAAACTACCAATTAATTCTAGGGTCATAAGAAAAACGCCAGAAAAAGGTCCCACCATGCATCCGAGCGCTCCAAGGTCCACCTGCTGCCCCTTCCTTTTACATCTTGTCGTTTTCTTCCTCTAGACTATCCATGAATACATGTAGATATATAGAAACCCTATAACGTGTAAAACACAAGGAAAAAATACCTACCCGCTATATCGCCCCATGAAGGTCTACATCAATTTGATTAGAATAATTGTAGCAAAGATCTTAGGTGCACGAAGCAATAGCAACTACCCCTACGTAAATTTAGTTGCATTCATAAATCCCAGTTGTATTCAACAACAACAACAACAACAGTGAAACAACTTAGATAAAAAAAATCATATATCTTAAGTCCTTAACAACAAGAAGAGCATCAACAGAAAACCCCAAGTTTCATGCAACAAAGAAACTCCTTTTGAAAACAACCTCATATGCATATCGAAATCCTAGGTGTGACTACATTAGTTGCAGTTGTAACTACCTTAGTATGTGGTGCAACTGCAATAGGGTTAGGAATGACGGTTGGATGCCAAATGTTAATTTTTGTTGTATAAGGAAATGCTGAAATATCAATAAAAACTATCATCTATGGTATTTTGACGTGATAAAAATCATCTAAGACATTAACCACGTGTCTAGGCCAAAGGAGAATGGGAGGAGGGACTTCGGAAAGTTTAGCGGGCATCGCTTAGGGGGGACCTCGCCCATATGTACCGTCCGCCCGTATGCAGCACCAGGAGCTCCGCCTCGTTAAATACTTTCACCCCGCGCAGACGCAAGAGAGATGCAACATATACAGCTGCCATAAACATTGAAACACCACCCCTGGGATAGATCTGGATGAGGAACTTGGGAGAAGATATCATCCAGGCTGCTACACAGATCATTGGAGCACAAAGCATCATCCCCTCATCATCAACCGCTACATCTTCATCACTATCATCGATCCCATTCTTTTTTAACCATAGTTGTGATCTTGATTGCTATTGTGTAGACCTATAACACACGAGACTATCACGCAGCAGCGAAGCTAGGAGATAAAGCTATTGGTGTCAGCTTCATTACTTAGTGCTATTTGTTGAACTAATTAACAAAAATTAGCATTTCTAATGAAGATTTTGAAGAATTTCATGGCCCCAATGGTTGTACAGCAACTCCGCCTTTGATATCAAGTTCGAATGGTGTGGTATCCAGTGTGAACCTATGTTTTGTTGATTCGTCTTGGGTGTGACTAGTCCCATGAGGATATGGTGGTTTTATTGGGTTTGGACGGACTAAGCATCACCCAAGAATAGGAAAGCACCCAATCACCGAATCGGGACCACTCCCGCTATCCAGCCCAAACTACCAATTAATTCTGGGGTAATAAGAAAAACACCGGAAAAAGGCCCCACCATGCACCCCAGCGCTCCCAGGTCCACCCGCTGCCCCTTCCTTTTACATCTTGTCTTGTTCTTCATATAGACTATCCATGAATACATGTAGATATGTCGAAACTCGCGAACATGTAAAACACAAAGGAAAAAATGCATGCATGCTAGATCACCCAATGAAGGCCTGCATCGGTTTGATTAGGTATAGTTGTAGCAAAGATCCCAGGTGCACGAAGTAATAGCAACTACCCCTACATAAAATTAGTTGGATTCATAAATCTCAGTTGTATGCAAGAGAAAAAAAACAAAATTGAAACAACTTAGATAAAAAAAAATTCAGATATCTTAGGTCCTTACTAACAAGAACAACATAAACAGGAGACCCCGGCCAAGTTTCATGCAATAAAGAAACTTATTTTAAAAACAACCTCAATTGTCTATTGAAACCCCAGGTGTGACTACATTAGTTGCAGTTGTAACTACATCGTATGGGGTGTAGCTACAGTAGGGTCAAGAACGATGGCTAGATGTCAAATATTGATTTTGGTTGCCTCAAAAAGATATACCAAAGATAAGAAAGGTCATTTTGTTGATCGCCTTGTCATACAACCGAAAAGCGATCAGCGAAAGAAAACTTAGAAATTTGAAGGTCACCTTGTCAGACAACCGAAATCCTAGTTCAAATGTGTACATATTGAATATTTATCATTCTAAGTAATGAAAAACCATGGAGCTAATTTATTTATCATTCTACTTTAGTTGTTTTTGAGTGGTGAAAAACCATGGAGGATTACCAACGCGTGATACATCTTGAAGCTGTAAAGAGCTCTATCCCTCCAATGAACGCTTCTATTAAGTCAAACATATATACTCATCAATCCAAGAGGGTATGAGATTCATGCCGCACTATTAGACTTACTGCAATCCAAGATGTTTGTAGGGGACAACACTGAAGATCCGTATGGACATATTGAATATTTCGAAGATGTTTGTGCAACTTTCAACTTAAATATCTTTTTAGAAGATGAGGTTAAGTTTAAACTCTTTGGACAAACTCTTACTGATAAAGCTCGAACTTGGTAGAATGATTATCCTAATTCATATTTTTATGAATGGAGAATATTTTCTACTAAATTCCTTCAGAGATTTTTTTTCTAGAAACCAAGTCTCTAGGAGCAAGGCGGGTGATTACAAACTTTAAAAGTCTACGGCAAGAAGGGTTAAATGAAAGCTACTCAAGATTCAGGGAAATTCTTAGAAAATGTCCTTATCATGATTTCCCACCTTGGTGAATCATACATACTTTCTATGTAGGAGTCAGTTTGGAAAATAGAGATTTATTAGATTTGCTTCCTGATGGATCTTTTACTGAGTATGGTGATAAGGCTTAGAACTTATTAGAAACCATACACAAAGATAAGATTCTAAAATAAAGTGATGAACCTGATTCAAATTCTCTAATAGAGTTAAAATATATTAATAATTTTATGCAGTCTAGAAAGGTTGCTGAATTACTTGTCGGTAACAAGCTTCAGTCTAAAGACATTGTTCAAATTATTAAGAATTATGCTAAACATCTACAACTCCCAAATGATTGGAGACATTATGAACCTGCTTCCTGATGTCTACGCACGCTTCTATTCTTGTAGACAATGTTGGTCTTCAATTGTAGAGGTTTGTAGAATAGCAGCAAGTTTCCCTTAAATGGATCACCCAAGGTTTATCGAACTCAGGGAGGTAGAGGTCAAAGATATCTCTCTCAAGCAACCCTGCAATTACAGTACAAGAAGTCTCTTGTGTCCCCAACACACCTGATACACTTGTCAGGTGTATAGGTGCACCAGTTCGGCGAAGAGATAGTGAAATACAAGTAATATGGATGGTTGTGAGTAGTAATCGTAATCTGGAATAAAAATGGTAGCAAGCAACATGTAGCAGAACTAGTTGTAAACGGTGTTTCTATGCTTGGAAACAAGGCTTAGGGATCATACTTTCACTAGTGAACACTCTCAACAATGATACCATAATTGAATGCATAGATATTATCTCTTCACTACGCTACTCTGAACCACTCTTCGGTTTGTGTTGACTGCCAAAACCCACCGGCGGGCAGCGGCCTTGTCAACACTGTAGAGCCGGGGGGAGCCTAGAGCTGCGGCTGGCTGAGACCCCTCCGAGCGACGGCCCGCAATGCTCTTCTGGTCACACGCGGTGTTGCGAAGTGCAAGGGCGTGCCACCTGACCTATACCTGGTCAGGAAGGTGATGAGGTTGCCTCGCTTAGTTTCCTGCAGGGCATACATGTAAACGTTAAATACGAGCCTCGATCGGCTCTCAGGTTATCCTGTGAATCGGCTCAAAGAGCCGATCCACCCATGATCCGTACGGGGTGCACGAATACTTGGTGGTCCTGCTTGATCAAGATGAAGCTAATGAGATCTACGACGATTTAGGGTTTTCACCGCATAACCGGATCATCCTACTCCAGGTTGGGCCTTGCGGCCACGCACGGTGCTCGTAAGCCGATCCTAAACAAGGCCAAAAAACCAACATGAAGTTGATCCTAGGAACATCCCGTTTAGGACTTGCGAACGCCACCCTACGTGCCACTTGGATCCTCCCCCCATTGTAAGGCCAAACTATTGCAGATATTAAACTAATCCTTGTAGAACAAGGAGCAATCGTAACGGATCGGATCTACTAAATAATGATCAAGCGGGGTGCCGCCCCACACCCGAGATAGGCGTGAGGACGGCTAGATATGCAAGGGTTGCACTACGTAAGCATGCTTAAACGAAGAACAAAGCTAACCCTAACACATCTAATGATAACTACGTTGCTCGCCATCAAAAACGCTTCGGTACGAGCAACGCATGAACAACGTGGGGCTTGTGCTGCCTAGATCGCAAGATGCGATCTAGGCAGCATGTCGCTTACCTGATAGAAACCCTCGAGATGAAGGAGTTGGCGATGCGCCGAGATTGGTTTGTTTTTGGGTTGAACGTGAGTTGTTGTTTATTCCATAAACCCTAGGTACATATTTATAGTCCAGGGGACTTTCTAATGAGGGCGTGCACTAAACCGTGCACGACTAAGATTCTATCTCTAAACTAAAATAGATCTAATATGTTACAGATACACGGGCAATTAAGCCCAACAGGCCGATCCATATAATTCTCCACGTATATTTCCTTAAGCCCGTCTTGACTGCGGCCCACCTCTGACTCGGTCAAATCTCGGTGATAACACATGCCCCCCTGGTTTTGGAATTGGTAATTCCAAAATCACTCTGTTTTCCTTCGTCGGGTCATGTCGTGGCAGAACCGTCGCAGTATCCCTCATGATGATGCCTCGCCTTCTCAACTTCTCCGCGTGACCTGGCAGTTTTTTTTTCTTTTAGGCACCACTTCCTCGGAAACTGCTGCGGCATTGAATTTCCACTATATCTTCCTTTGATTTAACCGCTACGAACAGTTCTCCTTTGTATCTCCTCCGCATTTAGCACTCCAAAAACCCTCCCAGCCACCATGTCTTCCTCCTCCTCTCGCTCCCTCGGATCTTGCTAGCCAATCCTCCACGTCCCGTGAGCCGACGCCGGAGTACGACGCGGCGGCGGTCCACGCGGCCAACACCCGCCGCGCCATTGCGGCGGGGGAGGAATCGGACCACGACTTCACCGTCCGGTCCGAGGACGACCAGTCCTTGACGGACGGGGAGAGCGACCTCCGCTCCCTCGCCATTGGGGAAACGGAAGAGGGGAGTGACGACGACAGCTTCTCCTGCGACTTCACCTCTCCCGGGAAGGAGGAGGAGCAGGAAGAGGAGGAGGACGACGACGACGAGGGCTCCTCCGACGAGCCGCCGGCCAAGCGGTTCTGCCCTTGGCCGGGCAATCTTAGCGACTTCGACAGCGACGAGGACGACGCCGACGATGAAGATGAAGACAACGAGGGCCCGGTCGGCGGCCATTGGAGCGACGACGAGCCCGCGGGAGCGGCGCCGATAGTGGCGACGACGGCGACGACGAGGGCGGTGATGGCCCATAGATAGGATCTCTAGAATAGGGCCGAGTAGTAGTAGATGGGGCAGTGGATCCCCTAGTATCCCCCTTTTGAGAGCAACTAGCTCCTTATGTAAGAAATTTCCTCTTAATCAAAGAAGAACTTTTCCCCAATCTTGATTTTGCCGATTCCTTTTAATTGAGCCGATTCTCTCTTCTACTGACCTTGCCGATTCGTCCCCTTTGCCAATGCGTAATGAGCCGATCGCACCGCATCGGTCCTTTGAAATTCACCCTTCTTTCTTCATCTGATGATTTTCTAAATCTGGTGGAAGGCGCCGGACTTTTCCAACCAAACCAAATAATCCTTTTCAGTACCCACCATTGTGAAGAAGGTTGCAATGAAGGATCAGCCGATGGTATCCTCATCGGTTCTTTAAACAGAGTATCCACTAGGCTTGTTGCCCCCCGAGTCTCAGCCAAGGTAAAGCAGAGCTGTATGGACCTAGGCTCGATCATGTCTGAGGGAGCTCCTTATGCCGAGCTAGCCGATTTAAATATACATCGGCTTCCCAAAAACGGAGAGCCCTCAAGGTGAGCTGCCCCCCGAGTTTCTTCAGTTCCTGCCGGCCAGATAGGCTCCCCGACATTGATCCGATCATTGATCCGATCCGCGCGCCCATGCTGCTCCCGACATTGTCCTTGAAGAAATCTCCCTTGAGTCGATGGCCATGCATCGGCTTTCATGTCCTTAAGTCGATGCTCGGCTGCATCGGCTGTGTTCGAAAATTTTCGAATTTTCATTTTTTTTTATTACGGCCGACCTGTGCATCGGCCCCCATATTCCAATACCCATCAACAAAAGATGAGATGCTTCTGTTGCATATCCTCGTATTTTCATATACCTGGGTGCCCCCGAGCCGATTCCGTCAAGAAAATTGATGGTATCGGCTCACGTTGGATAACATGTTGAACCCAGGTAGAAAGGTAGGTGAGGATAATTTTGGCCGATTGCTGGAATCGGCCTCCACGTTGCTTGTTCGTTGAAGGTTTTGTAAGTTCCCTTCGTAAATTTTTTGGGGCCGATTGACAAGGGATTAATTTGTCAATGCCTATGGATTGTAGGCTAGGGTTTAGTTAGAAGTAGAGGGCAAGTAGATCTCGAAGGTTTCAGCCGAAAAGTGCTCGACGAATATGAAAACTAGGGCTTGCAGACAATGATTCGATGATCTTCTCGTCCCTCGACCCCCCCTTTATATAGGTGGAGCCGAGGGATTCGTGCTATACAAGGATTACAGAGTCCGGGATGGTTTCTATTACAACTCTATCTTTTCCTTAAATACATCTTGGGCTCTCGAGTCTTCTTATTCTTCGGGTAGTGGGCCTTCAATAAACCCCGGGTACTATATTAGGCGGGCCCATTTGGGATGCCTATGTCGGTAGCCCCGAGATTTTGCTTGAATCATAGAGTCGGGGAAAATCTCTACTCGTTTATTTTTACTCGAAAGCTCAAACTTTCATACTTTTTCTCATAAAATTCTATATTGTACAGGGATATTGGTAGTTGGGGCTAGTTCATCCGACGGATCGTGTACTAGTTAACTGCTCTAGTGGCAATCCGCAAAAACCTACTTCAAAATCACGTCCCTGGACATAATTTCGGGATACTGGTGTAAACTTCGACAGGCGCCGCTTAAGGTCTTACCATTCTGTCGAGTCCCAGTCAAATTTATCGAGTACCTAACGCGTCCGTTAGGATTTTTCTTCGCATCTTTTGATACGGATAGAAGTAGCAGAGCGCAGTCTTTGGCGATGCCACGCCCAGCAGAATAGTTCTGGGGTCTTACCTTCGCAAATTTGCGGCATTCAGAAATTGATCGCAACTTTGGCGTTACGAGAATATATTGTCGAGTGCTTTTCCGGCTGTTGGAATGGCACATTTTATCGAGTCAAATATGACTTATATTGCTCTCCCGATGGGAGTATATGTAGAGTTAATTATAACTCGAAATATACTTTCTTGTCGTTTTATTTTTTCCTTTGTTAACTTCATCGGTGCACGCGAACGGCGTTCCCGATGGGAGTAGCCCCCGAGGCTACAGCCAAGAACTTGTGCTTGGTTGTAGGCTCAACATTTTAGTCCACCTTGTCGCTATATTGCCATTATCTCCCGATATTCTTTCCTCCTTCTTCTTCTCTCTTTCTTTTTTCTCTTTTTTTTTTTTTTTTTTTTATTTGTCGGGTGCGCGAACAGCGCTCCTGATGGGAGTAGCCCCCGAGGCTACAGCCAAGAACTTGTGCTTGACTGTAGGCTCAACATTTTCTATATTTGCCATGGTCGAAATTTTACTTTTTCCGAAGTAGCCCCCGAGCATTTGGGCAAAAACTTGTTTCTGACCAAAGGCTCCCGAAGTATGCAAATAAGTCATCCTGTCGCCATTCTCCTTTTATTTTTCTTGTCGACATATTTTTCCTTGACAAATTTTCTTCAACTCCATCAATGGCCGAGATTTTTCTGTTTTGTGGGTCCATCGTTCCCACCACGTTGACACGTCGTGCAAGTGGGGGACACACGTCCTCCGCTTTTTCTGGCGCACGTACGGTAACGCCTATCCCAGTAAAAATACTTTTTTGCCATTGTAACTAGAAGATCAATTCTCACCACACGATTTCCTCATCCAACGGTACACTGCTTCACCCAATTCTTATATAAACCTGTCTTCAACCTCCGTTCATCCCCTTGCTTGCGCCGCTCACCTGTTCCTCTTCGCAAATCTTCCCCTGCGCCCAATCTTCGCCGATTTCTCGCTCTCGCATACATTGCTCAATCCGCTGCCGTGGATGCCACCGCGTGCGCGTTTGACTCGCCACAGCACTCCAGAGTCCGCGATGGCCGCTGAAGATCTTGAGTGGGAGAGATCCAAAATCTCCAACCAAGACGCCAACCTGATGAAAAGGCTTGGCCTGATGAAGAAGGAAGACGCCATCCGCTTTCCCAGTGAAGAAAGCTATCCCAAGCCTCCAATGGAGTATCGGGTTAGTTTTGTTGATCATCTTATCCGCGGCCTTTCGCCTCCAATTCATGATTTCCTCCGCGGCCTTCTTTTCGTTTATGGGATTCAATTGCATCATCTGACCCCCAATTCCATCCTTCACATTTCTATTTTTATCACCCTTTGCGAATGCTTTCTTGGAGTCGCTCCTAATTGGGCTCTTTGGAAACGCATCTTCTCGCATCCGCCGCAATGGCTCCCACAACGTCACTTATAACATAGGTGGCGTTGTTATCTGTGTTCGTACTGATGTCGATTATTTCGACGTCAAGTTTCCTGATTCTGTCCAAGGATGGCGCAAGAGGTGGCTTTACATTCACGAAGAAAGCGCCAACTCCGTTGAGCACAACATAATTCCCTTTGACGGGAATGCCAAAATTCAGCGCCGTCGCTCCTGGGATGCCGAAGCTTCTGAAGAAGAGAAAAAGGCGACAGAGGCGCTCATGTCTCGCATTCGTCAGCTTCAAAATACTCGAGGCAAGGAGCTATCTGGTGTTCAAATCACTGCCTACTTCCTTAGGATTAGAGTGCAGCCTCTTCAGGCTCGCAAAAATCCCCTTTGGACGTACTCTGGTAAAAATGACGCCAACAGAATCTCCGGTGACCTTTCCACCAAGGACTTGGAGAAGTTGGTTCGAAGACTTTCTCGCCTCGGCAAAGATCCAGTTCCTTCTTCTTGTCGCGTGGAACCATACAGCTCCACCAATCCACTCCCCAAGGTATTTTGTCTTTCCGCATTTTTATCTTGTTGCGCCTTGTTTTCTGCATCTCATTGTATTGTCATCTCTTTACTTTTTCTTTGGTTTCTATTTTTTCAGGACCATCCTAGTATAACTTCCCTTCCTCCTCTTCCTGAGGGTGGAGAGGTCGAAGAAATGACCATCGTGGCCGACGATACTCAGGGCTCTTCTCGTTCTCGAAAGTGAAGTCGCGGGTTCTCACAAATCTGCGGCTTCCCATGAGAAAGAAATTGAATCTGAGGCCAGTGAATCAACTGAGTCCCTTCCTCCCTGCTGTCTCTCCCAAGAACAAAAGGAAAAGGACTGATGCCGAGGATTCGGGCATTTCTAAGGCTGAAGAAGTTGTTCCTTCTCATCCGAGGTCAGCTTACGATCCTTATGTTGAATCCCTCATCAGCTCGTAAGTCGATTTTATCTCTCCCCCCTTTTTTTTGTACTCGAAATATTTATATTGTCTTGCTTTTTATACTGTCAACTTTTTTTGTTCACTAGTGATGAGGAAGAAGAAGTACCAGTCACTGACGTGGCTCCTCGGACAAGCACGTCACGTACTGTACTTGTTTCAGACACGCTAGTTGAAGGAGATGAAACATCGCCTCCTCAACAAAACGTCGTCACCACTACTCCACCGTCAAGCCCCCTTGTCCCTTCGCCAAAAAGGGCAAGGGTTGAAATGATCGTTGAGCCTCCTCCTCAATTGGGCAGCTCTTCCTCGCAGCTCTTGGATGATGTAAGTTTATCGAGATCTATATTTCCTCTATTTTGCTTTTGTGGTCCCTTACTTTGTGTAATGCCGAAGTTTTTCCCCTTCTTTCCTTCTTCTTTGACAGCCTATGATCAAGGATCTTATCCGCATCGGGTCCCAATTTATTGGGTACCGCGAGTATGCCAGCAGAGCCGAAGGTAACGACTTTTATACTTGCTGTTTTTCCTTGGTTTTTTACTCCTGCTGCTTGTCGCTATTTTTGATCTTTCTTCTCTTCCTTTTCCTTTCTCAACAGAAAAACTTGCGGAGGCTAACCAACGTGCTGAGACACTTGCTCGAAAACTCGAGCAAAGTGAGACGGCTCGTAAGAAGGCTGAACTTGCCGCTAGCGAAGCTAGAGCTGAAGCTGATGATGCTAAAGCAAAGGCCGCTAGTGTCGAAGAATTGCAGCAAAGGCTTAAAGATGCTGAATCTGCCTTACTCGAGCAGAAAACCGCACGAGCCGCACGTGAGCAAGGAGTTATCAAGCGTTTGAAGTCGCAATGTCGACGTACGCCGAGTAATATCCTCAATTTCTTCTATTTTGTTGCATTTCCTGTGTCTTGATTTTCGACTAATATGTTGTCTCGTGTGTCAGCCCAAACAGGCCAAGATTATGATCTCGGAGAATCCCGTCAATGACCCTCTCCTTGACGCACTTTCTCTTTTGGAGCTCCATGGACGCGAAATTCGTGAAGGCGTGGCCAATGCTAGTGGGGCTTTGTCGGCGTTGTTCCCCTACTTCTTCCCGAAGAAAGAGGAACCTTCGACTTTCCTTGACCTTGCCAAGCTTTTCAATACATCAGAAGATCTTGGGCTGAAAATGCGCCATGAGAATATGAAGGTGGCTGTTGAAAATACTGTTGCTCTGGTTGCCGATGATCGACGAGACTCTCGACCGGACGAAGGTTGGCGACACCGATCAGATAGAGCAGTCGAGGTGGAAGTCACTGATGAAGGCGGCCAAGCCCAATACGAAGAAAATCTTGGCGTATCTCGGGATCAAGCCAACGTCGACTCCTAGTTCGTCAAGGCCGGAGGTCTAGTTGCATGCCTCTGTTTTTCTTTTGCTTCTTTTGCTCTTGTCGCCAAAGTAGTCTTTTGGCGACACGTATTTCCTTAGCTCCACTGTAGTACCCTTGTAATTATTCCCAAGAGATTAATGAAGAACTCTATCTTTACCTGTTTTTTGATGTTGTTCTGTTTAAATTTCAGTTGATATTTGATAACTATACTCCAATTCCTACTCCTTCCAATGCTTCGCCTTCTTCCCGCGGAGAGAACTGCTACCGATATCGCACTGTCGATGATACCTTGTCGCAAGAATTGAATGATCTTCGACAACAACTTCGATATGCGAAAAAGCAAACACTTGTGATGATGGAGCAGGTCTCGTAAATCATCCGAAGCCGAAAAAGTTGCCCTTCAGCAAGCCCGCGAGGCCGTGGCTCGCTAAGGAGATTGCTTGTTTCGAAGTCGAAAAAGCGGTCACTCGAGAAAATTTCATGCTCGAGTTAATGAATGAAGCCAGTGCAGATATGTCGGGTATGTTTGTCTCGTCTTGTGATATCTTTCATCTTCATGTTATTGTCTCCTAAAGGTTGTCCCTTCATTGTGTTGATAGGTGCCTTTATTGATGCTGCTGCCGAGGAAGAGAGGGTAAACACTAGGACAAACTTCCTTGTCAATCTTTCCTTGGACCATGGTTCTTTGTTTTGGGCCACTCCGGAGAGGACCCGCCAAATTACCAGATTTCAGGATCGTACCTCTCAAACCCGTGATTTCCTTCACTTCTGTACCAAAACCTTATTCATGGTTTACAACTCCATGTTTCCTCGGAATGTCCAACCAAAAACTCTTCCTGAATTGATGGAAAGGTTCAAGGATGCTCGCAGTATCCACGATTTTGTCAAAGCACAACTGGTAGCTGGTGCCAGATTTGCTCTTATCATGCTCCAGATCTGCCACTCGAAGCTTGACCTTGCCCAAGTTGTCGAGAGGGTCCATCAAAAGGTAAAACGTCGGAGAGTTGGTGTTGATAGGATTAACACGAAGGTTACACCTATAGCCGAAGAAATGATTGAGGACCTTCTTCGGATGGATGCCGACTTTTTTGCCGATGGCCATTATGCCGATTTTCTTGGTGCTCGCTCTCGAAGAGAACTGAGTTACTCTTGATGACATACTGAATCAAGACTAATTATTTTCTTCTTGTAGAAATTTCTTCTTTGTAGTCCATGACTATATTGTAAAGCGACCATTATATTTCTATGTTTGTCCAGCCCCGAGTGTTCGGTGACTTTTTACTATATTTGTATATTTGCGAGGTTGTGGACCAAGGCATTTATATATTGAAGGCAAATATGAGCCCCCGAGCTTTTACTGAGTACTATTTTGTATTTTTATTGACTCACGAGGTATTTGAATACCAAGGCAAGGTTTTTTTTCTTCTTTATCGATGAACTATATTGAAATTCGTCGGAGCGATGACTTTGGTCACGTTGATGAAGAAAAAGGTGATATAGCCACTATCTTTATTATATTGCAGCACCGCGAGCCCGCCTCATTAAAAACCTTCTCCGGCCCCACTCGGTGCCCCGAAAAAGGAAAAGAGTGCGTCTGAAAACTCGCGGGCGTTTCAAGTACATTGAAGTTTTATAAGGACTATATTTCGACTCTAGGCGTAGAACCGCCCGAGTTGCGCCACGTTCCGGGGTTTGGCTCCTCCACCCCTGTCTTCTTGTCCTTTATCCTGTATGCTCCTCCTCCGATTACTTCCGTGACGATGTAAGGGCCGAGCCATGGTGACTCGAGTTTTTCATGACTTTTTTGCGTGAGCCGAAGAACTAGGTCGCCCACCCGAAAAGATCTTGGCCGCAAACGTCGACCGTGGTAATTCTTCAAGTCCTGTTGATATTTGGTTACTCGAGACAATACTTCATCTCGAGCTTCATCAAGTGCGTCCACATCATCTTCTAGCGCTTTTCTCGACGTTTCTTCGTCATACTCCGCGACACGTGGAGAGTTGTGCTCTATCTCGATCGGCAATATCGCTTCTGCTCCATGTACCGAAAAAACGGAGTTTCCGTGTCGCTGTATTTGGAGTTGTTCGGATGCTCCACAACACACTTGGTAGTTCTTCGGGCCGGGTATGTCGAGCTTTTTCTAGTGGTCCTAACAAGCGCTTCTTGATGCCATTGCGAGATGATGCCATTGGCTTTCTCGACTTGCCCATTGGTTTGAGGATGTGCAACCGATGCAAAGTTCAGCTTGATACCCACCTCTTCGCAATAGTCTTTGAATTCATTGGACGTGAAGTTGCTCGCCGTTGTCCGTGACGATGCTCGTGGGGCACTCCAAATCCGAAGACGAGGTCTTTTATGAATTTTACTGCAGATGCTCCGTCCGGTGAATTTATCGGCTTCGCTTCTATCCACTTTGTGAATTTGTCGACAGCCTACTAGCATGTATTCCTTTCCTCCCGGCGACGATTTGTGTAACTTGCCTACCATGTCGAGTCCCCATTGTGCAAAGGGCCATGACAAAGGTATTGGTGCTAGCTCTGCCGCCGGAGAGTGAGGTTTTGCGGCAAACCTTTGACACGCGTCGCAAGTTCGTACTATGTCCTTAGCGTCCTCTATTGCCGTCGACCGATGAGAATCCTGCCCGAAAAACCTTGGCTGCGATAGCTCGACTACTTGCGTGGTGGCCACATATTCCTTCATGTACGTCCTTTAGAATTATTCTTCCTTCTTCGGGTGTAACGCACCTTTGCAAGACGCCCGAAATACTTCGCTTATATAATTCTCCCTTAACCACCGTGAAAGCTCTGGAGCGTCGAATTACTCGCCTTGCCTCAACTGGATCATCGGGTATTTCTTTTCTGAGGATATATGATATGTATGGCTGCATCCATGGTATCTGTATTACTAGGACTAGGTCTTGCTCTTCTTCTTCTTCCTCTTGCTTCTCCTTGATAGCCCCCGAGGGTTTCTTCTCCTTCTTTTTTGATTTTGTCGTCTCAGTGGACCTCTCTGTTATCTCCTCCCAAAATACACCTGGTGGGACTGCAAGGCACTACGACCCGATGTTTGCAAGAACGTCGGCTTCGTCGTTGCTCAATCTGCTAATATGATTTACTTCGCATCCATCAAACAATTTCTCGAGCTCATTGTACACCTCCTTGTATGCCATCATGCTATCATTGACTCGCGTCACATTGGTTCATAACTTGCCGAGCTACCAACTCGTGAGTCGCCAAAGATTTTTAGTCGAGTTGCTCCGTAGTGCTTTCGCCATCTTCATCCCGTGTATGAGAGCCTCATATTCCGCTTCATTGTTAGATGCGTTAGGGAACGTCATCCGAAGGATGTACTTCAACTTGTCGCCTTCAGGTGATATGAGTACTACTCCTGCGCCAGCCCCTTCTAGCCTCTTGGACCCATCGAAGTTCATAGTCCAGGTTCTCGATAAATCTGGGGGTCCTGTATTTTGCAACTCCATCCACTCTGCGATGAAGTCTGGTAGTATTTGCGACTTTATTGCTTTTCTTTTTTCGTACGTGATGTCCCGAGGGGAAAGTTCTATTCCCCAAAGGGAGACACGACCCGTGGCTTCGGGTTGTTCAAGTATGTTTGACAAAGGAGCTTCATTGACCACTATGATCGGGTGTGCCGAAAAATAGTGACGCAATTTTCGTGTCTGTCGTGAACACTCCATATGCTAGCTTTTGGTACCGAGGGTACCTTTGTTTTGAGGGCGACAAGACTTCGCTCACGAAGTATACCTGGTCGCCGCACTCCATGGATTTTCCCTTCTTCTTCTCTTTCGACAACTAACACCGTGCTAACCACTTGGGGTGTAGCCGCAATATACAAGCAGGAGAGGTTCCTTTTCCTTTGGAGCTACCGGGATTGGTGGTGTCGAGATTTTTCGCTTCGGATCCTCGAAAGCTCTATCGGCTTCTTCGTTCCACTTGGAATTTATCTCCTTGTTTTATCGCCGCATAAAATGGTAACGCTTTTTCTCCTAACCTGGCGACGAATCTGCTCAAAGCTGCGACTCGCCCAGTTAGCTGCTGTATTTCCTTCAACTTCGTTGGCTTCCTCATTGTTACTATGGCTTGTATTTTGTCGGGATTTGCTTCAATCCCTCTTGCTGAAACTAGAAACCCCAGAAGTTCTCCCGTCGGGACGCCAAAAGAACACTTCGTCGGGTTCGGCTTGAGGCAGAATTTGTCGAGGTTGTCAAAAGTTTCTTTGAGATCCTCGATCAGCGTTGTTCCCTTTTTTGATGTTATGACGACATCATCGATGTATACTTGCACGTTTTTCCCAATCTGTGTTGCTAAACACTTCTGCATCATCCTCTGATATGTTGCTCCCGCATTTTTTAGACCGAAGGGCATTGTCTTGTAGCAAAACACGCCGTAAGGTGTAATAAACGCTGTTTTGGCTTCATCATCTTCTTTTAATCTGATCTGGTTATAACCGGAGTATGCATCCAAAAAGGAAAGACGTTCACAACCTCGCCGTGGAGTCGATAATTTGATCGATCCTTGGGAGGGGAAAGTGATCCTTAGGGCAATGTTTGTTGAGACACGTAAAGTCGACGCACATGCGAAGGACTGTCGTGTTTTTCTTCGGCACCATCACTGGGTTAGCTACCCATGTGGCTTCCGTAGATATCTCTCTGATAAAACCAGCTTCCTCTAGTCGATTTATTTCGATAGCATGGCTTTGCGGTTTGGTTCCGAAAAACGCCGCAAAGGTTGTTTGATTGGTTTCGTCGTTGGATCCAAATTTAGGTGGTGCTCGGCAAGTTCCCCGGGTACTCCCGGCATGTCAGCTGGACACCATGCGAAGATTTTCCAGTTCTCACGGAGGAACTCGCCGAGCGCGCTTTCCTATGCGATATCCATGTTGTTTGCAATGGATGTCGTCTTTTTTGGATCTGTCGGGTGAATCTGCACCTCCTTAGAATTTTTCTCTCGTGTTGAAAGTTGATTCCTTGTTTGGCCTTCCGACGTCCGGCAATACGTCGTAATCGATCATGCTTTTCGACGCCAAGTATTCAGCTTGCATCCCGAAGGTTTCGATAATCGATGGAAATCCTTGTCGCACTTATCAGCTAAGGCAAAACTCCCTTTGACCGTGATTGGTCCCTTGGGTCCAGGCAATCTCCATAACAGGTATGTATAGTGCGGTACTGCCATAAATCTAGCGTATGCCGGTCGTCCCAGCAAAGCGTGGTATTGCGATGGAAAATCCACGACTTCAAACTCGAGCTTCTCGATTCTATAATTTTCTCGGGTTCCAAACTGAACGTCGAGGTTGATCTTTCCCAATGGGTAACTTGGTTTCTCTGGTGTGATGCCGTGAAACCTTGTGTCCGTTGGCTTCAAGTTTACTAAGGATATGTTCATCTTTCTCAATGTATCTGCATACATAAGGTTTAAGCCGCTGCCACCATCTATGAATACTCGAGAAACGTCAAATCTCGCGATAACCGCCGGCAAGTATAAGTGCCGATTGCCCCGGTCGAGGAACTTGTCGCGGATGATCTGCTATTGTGAAACCGATATCTTGTCCTCGACCAATTAAGGTACTCAACTCGTTGGTGGAGGCATTTTCTCCGCCATAAACACCTGTCGTGAGATTACTTTTTGAGCTCTATTAGATGGCCTTCCCTTCGAATCATCGACACTCGCTCCGTTGGAGTTAGGATCAACATAGGGTGGTGGTGCAGGTGCTGCCGCTATTCCGAGCCGGTGTTGATTGCCTTCTGTAATCGCGGGAGGTGGCGGTAGATGAACTTCGCTCCTAGGCTCCCGAGGGTTTCTCCGTGCTGCTCGTGCGTGAGCGTTTCACGCACATCCGAACATTGCTTGAAAATTTCGACAATCTTTCCGCAGTGTCCCGACTCGTCTTTTCCCATTCGTTGTCGAGGAAGAAGTGCATCCGGCACGGTCCGTTCAAGCATTTCTTCGGGAGACATAAAAGGTCGTGGAAACCTTGGCCCACTATTTTGCCTCGTTACGGGGTCATCCCTATTATCGCTTCGCTGCTCATTGCTTCTCCGATAATCATCTCTCGTTGCTTCCTCCCGTATTTGACCGAAATCCTGCCGAAATTTGCCCCGGGGCGTCGTACTCGGATATCGCCGAGGAAATCGTCGCCTCGTTCGATAATTTCGACCACGGTCCTCCTCTCGGCGACCCGTGTCGTTTATTGTGGACAGCGTCTTCTCCGTCTGCCCATCTATTTGCTATCTCCATCAACGCGGATACTGTTTTTGGATTGGTCCTTCCCAAGTCCTCGACAAAATCTCCGCGCCTCGATTCCCGCGACAAACGCATCTATTGCTCTCTCGTCAGATATATTTTCTGCCGAGTTTTTTATGATGTTCCACCTTTGGATGTATTTTCTCATTGACTCATCTGGCTTTTGTCGACACGCCCTCAGCTCTTCCAACGACGCAGGCTTCTTGCATGTGGACCTAAAGTTCTTGACGAAAACGTCCTCGAAACTTTCCCAGCTGTCGATGGATCCTGGCGGAAGTTTTTTGATCCAAGATCGTGCGGCTCCACTTAAGTGCACCTGAATACTTTGCATCGCTGTTGCTCTAGTTCCTCCGAGTTAGCTTTACCGTCTCGAGGTAATCAATTAGCCAGCTCCTCCGGATCTTGCAGGCCGTCGAACTTTTTGAAGTGATCGGGTAACTTGAATCCAGAGGGGACTCGAGTTTTTCGGACTCTTCTCGTGAAGCACGGTAGACCGCACATATCCTCGTCATTAAGCTCCGGGGACTGCCGATGATCTCTTCTGCTTTGCCTTGCTCGTCGACCCTTGCTTGCACTCCCGTGTCTCTTGCTCCACTTGGTCCTTCCGGAGCCGCCGCCGTTGCTGCCGCAGGTCGTGGACTATTTTGCCTTGCTGCTCCTTCGGGAGGCGTTGCTACGAACGCCGTCCCCATAGCTCCAACTCCCGCCAATGCCATGTTGTATAATGTTTCCCTTGGATCTCCTGGGGGTGGCCTGGATGCGAGGATGTAAGCTTGTGTCGCCATATACCCAGACTTTCGGTGTCTTAGGGATAATATTTCCCCTTGTATCTATCGACATAAAAGACATGTCGAGGTTTTGAACCAAGAACTCTCTTTCCGCTTCGGGTATGTGTTGTAACCTTGATCTTCCTCTCGTTCCGAGCCTCCCCGTGGCTATCACCCGAAACTCTAGATTGTCCACTCAGATCCGCTCTTCTCCCGCTCGGATGCGAAGCCGCCTCCTTTCTCTCCGTTCAACTCGAGCTGTCTCGTTTTTCTATTTCTCGGGCGGTTCGAGCGAGCATATATTGATAAGCTTGCAGCTTCTTGAGCTGTAGCCGTTGTCGTCATTGGTTCCGAACCATCTATGGCTTTTGCCGCTCTATCCCAGGCTGCCCGTGGAAGTTGGACTCGACGCGTGGTGTGGGCCCGACATATTTAGTGCCCATACCTCTCCTTAGATCCGAGGGATCGACAAAAGGATTTCCCAATTGGTCGAAAGCCTCCGATGTTTCCTCTTGATCTTCGATAGCATAAATCGATGATATTTTGTACTCGGATCTATGTTGGGTTTGGTGACATCATTGTTGAGATTGATGAAGACCTTGCCCACCGTAAGAGATTTGTCGATGAAGTCGTAATCGTCGACATCGCTTGAGCCATCGCTTATATATGAGTCCGCAGATGACTCAAACGATGCGTTGTCGAAGATTTTGGCGAGTTTCTCTCTTGCTCGATGCCGACGTAATTTGTTGCCGAAGTTTCTTCTTCTCGACTCAGTTGACGATGTATAGCTTGAAAAATCGGAATCGACCGCCGATGATCCCGACGAAATCGGAATTTCGATACGATACGACCCTTCTTTCTCGACGCGAAAGTGGAACCTTCCGAACGTCATCTCCAAGGGCTCCGCCAGATACGCATATGCATCCAAACGGGAGGGTGGGTGAGGAACAAAATCAACAGGACCGATGAGCGATCTGTTTACCTCGATCCATAGTGTTGCTTCCGGTTGACGATGTCGAAGATCTTGAACGTGCCATCGAGATCGGATCCTTACGCCTCTAATTCCCACAGACGGCGCCAATTGACAAGGGATTAATTTGTCAATGCCTATGGATTGTAGGCTAGGGTTTAGTTAGAAGTAGAGGGCAAGTAGATCTCGAAGGTTTCAGCCGAAAAGTGCTCGACGAATATGAAAACTAGGGCTTGCAGACAATGATTCGATGATCTTCTCGTCCCTCGACCCCCCCTTTTATATAGGTGGAGCCGAGGGATTCGTGCTATACAAGGATTACAGAGTCCGGGATGGTTTCTAACTCATCCCGCCAGATTACAAATAACACTTCCTATTACAACTCTATCTTTTCCTTAAATACATCTTGGGCTCTCGAGTCTTCTTATTCTTCGGGTAGTGGGCCTTCAATAAACCCCGGGTACTATATTAGGCAGGCCCATTTGGGATGCCTATGTCACCGATCACAAGGATCAGCCTCTCCTGGTTTGCCCATTGGTTTGATCTTGCTACTTGGTCAGGCTGGATGAAACCAACCCAACCTCTGACTTGATGCGCCTGCTGTCGTCCACCTTGTGTGCTCCGTAGAGTCGTGGAGCGCTACGCTCCGTCGGCAAGACGAGTACCATGTTTGTGCCAGCCGATGTCTCATCATCGGCTTTCCTCTGTTTAGGGCGCCACTCCATTTTCCGTGGACGACCCTCTTCATCCAGGGTTCGCTGAACCTTTGCGGCCGGATCAGGCCGTGCCTTTCTTAGCGTATGCAGGTACAACCTTTCGGCTTCCTCCGGGCCGCGCAATCGCCGAACCCTCGCGCTTCCGGGAACGGCCGAGTCCGTCGGGGCACCACCTTGGCCGGTGGTACCTGTCTTCTTCCACTTCTCCCTCGTCTTCTGAATCTTCAAGATCTGCCCAACGAGGTGACTCAGCGCGTTTGCTTTGTGGCGGGAGAGGCCCTAAGCGCTCGAACACAGACACGTTGGCTGCCTCCTTCTTTTTCTGATTGCATTCTGGGCAATTGCCGATTGTGGGCAATCGGCTCATTCCTCGAATCCCGAGCGAGTGTCCGAAGAAGGGGCAGTCCCGGTGTCCGGTGTTGTCATCTTGCTCCCCGGATGCTTCCGTGGCACGGCGCTCGTGCTCCTCCTCATCGCGATTCTGCCGACGATGTCTTCCGGCTTCTCTAGCCAAACGATCTTCTCTATCATCGTAATTGGGTCGCCGGCGTTGGTCATACTCGGCTAACATATTTGTTGAGGAGGTGATCGAGAGGGGTCGCTGATATCTTATATTCTTCACCTCTCCCTCTGTGACATAGCGCTTGCCATCATGATGGAGCCAATCGCGTGGAGCGGCCTCCTCTGTGTCCTTGCTATGAGAGCAGCTGCCCTCATCTCTATCTTTGCCATAGTGGTTTCCAGGTCCTACCATGTTGATGCTGAACGAGGGACCTGGCTGGCAACCTTCGGGGTAGGTGATTTCTACCATGTTAACGGCGGGGAAGGGTTGGGTGTCGACCTTCATGGCGTACTCGGTTGAAAATTAGCCGCCCCTTCTCTATCGCCGCTTGGATGTGCCGACGCCACACCCGGCGGTCGTTGGTGGCATGGGAAAGCGAGTTGTGGAATTTGCGGTACGGCTTTCCGTTTAGCTCTTTCGCCGTGGGGAACTTGAGACCTTCGGGAACCGTCAACTCGTTTCTCCTTGAGCAGGAGGTCGAAGATTTGTTCGGTCTTGGTCACGTCAAAATCAAATCCCCGGGCGGCCCTGGTGGCTTTACCCATTTGCAGGCCACGGGGTTCCTCCCCGAGTCCACTCGGCCACTGCTATCTCTTGGCCTCCCGCAGGCACTTCATCCTCCTCCGTATCGACCATGACTACGCACGCTTGAACTTGTCTTGGTACAGGTCGGGGTGGCGCTGTTCATATGTCGATAGTTTCGAACCATGTGCGCCGGCGAGGATAATCTGCTTGGGAGGCCATGTCCTTGAGCTGTGTTGCAAGGCCTCGCTATCGCCAACTCGATCGCTTCCTTTTCGGTTATACGAACCGAATAACATCGGTTCCTAAGATTCCTGAAGCGCTGGATGTATTCTCGTCACCGTTTCCCGCGCTTCGACGTAGCTGTGCTAGATCGGCAATGCCGGACTCGGAAGCCTCGAATGGTATTGCATATGGAACTGTTCTTCCAATTGCTTCCAAGACTGGATGGAGTTTGCCGGCAAAGAGGTGTACCACCCAAAAGCCGATCCCGTGAGGGACTGTGAAAAGAGCCTCACGCGTAGCTGATCCGACACTGAAGCCGGTCCTAGTTGAGCCAAATATCGGCTGACGTGCTCGATGGAGCTGGAGCCATCCGATCCACTGAATTTGGAGAAGTCGGGGAGCCGATATTTTGGTGGCAGCGGGATCATCTCGTAATCGTCGTGGTACGGCTTGGAATAGCCGATCGCCCTTCTTTTCGGCATCATGCCGAACTGGTCTCTCGGTATGGTACTCGATCCGATCCGTCGTGCTGGCCGTAGGAGTTGCACTCCGAAGATTCGCCGGGGTGGCGTACTTGGCCTGCCACGTTTGCTTTTCCAGCTCCGAGCCGGCCTGCGGGAGCTGGGCTCGGGAGTTTCGTCGGTGTGGCGTATTTAGTTAGCCACGTCCGCTCTGTCGCCGACGTTCCTCCTGTCTTCGCCGGAGTCCCCGATGTTGTGGCCTGGTTTGTGAGTGCCCGGTCACCACAATCCGGCACATACATGCACGCGTACCCATGAGGGATCTCCTTAGGCGCCTCCATTAAGAACCGGTAGTCACCGGGGTCGCCACCAATTCGTAGACGAGGAATGCCGGTGTAGTCGGCACTTCAGCGAGTGCTGCCAACGCAAATGGCAGCGGTGGACGGGACCGGAATGGCAACTCTCCTTGATGCGTCCCGAGAGCTGGTCCCGACGGCGAGTACCGGTGGCTCATGATCTCCTGGATCACGCGCGGAGCGACACGCTCCAAGCACGTTGACCAAGTTCTCGAGTGGCGGTGTAGCGAGTGAGCCACCGGGTAGTTGATCTCCTCGCCGCGAGACCCCGGTGCGTTCCTCCGACGGGCGAGAGAGGTCTACCCCATCGAGTGCACCTTCGGTGAGAACCCCTTCCATCCGATGCCACCGGAACGGGTTCTCCGAAAAGAGCCGATGAGGTCGGCTTCGAGGGTAGCCTTGATCTCGTTGTATTGCTTCTTGAGGTCATCGAGCGGATCCTCGTAGGTGACCAGGCGTGCCGTCCGCCATCTCGGATGTAGATGGCGATGTGGTTGATGCAGACGATTGTCCCACCGGGCGTGCCGGAATGTGTTGATCGCCAAAACCCACCGGCGGGCGGCGGCCTTGTCAACACCGTAGAGCCGGGGGAGCCTAGAGCTGCGGCTGGCCGAGACCCCTCCGAGCGACGGCCCGCAATGCTCTTCCGGTCACACGCGGCGTTGCGAAGTGCAAGGGCGTGCCACCTGCCCTATACCTGGTCAGGAAGGTGATGAGGTTGCCTCGCTTAGTTTCCTGCAGGGGCATACATGTAAACGTTAAATACGAGCCTCGATCGGCTCTCAGGTTATCCTGTGAATCGGCTCAAAGAGCCGATCCACCCATGATCCGTACGGGGTGCACGAATACTTGGTGGTCCTGCTTGATCAAGATGAAGCTAATGAGATCTACGACGATTTAGGGTTTTCACCGCATAACCGGATCATCCTACTCCAGGTTGGGCCTTGCGGCCACGCACGGTGCTCGTAAGCCGATCCTAAACAAGGCCAAAAACCCAACATGAAGTTGATCCTAGGAACATCCCGTTTAGGACTTGCGAACGCCACCCTACGTGCCACTGGGATCCTCCCCCCATTGTAAGGCCAAACTATTGCGGATATTAAACTAATCCTTGTAGAACAAGGAGCAATCGTAACGGATCAGATCTACTAAATAATGATCAAGCGGGGTGCCGCCCCCACACCTGAGATAGGCGTGAGGACGGCTAGATATGCAAGGGTTGCACTACGTAAGCATGCTTAAACGAAGAACAAAGCTAACCCTAACACATCTAATGATAACTACGTTGCTCGCCATCAAAAACGCTTCAGTACGAGCAACGCATGAACAACGTGGGGCTTGTGCTGCCTAGATCGCAAGATGCGATCTAGGCAGCATGTCGCTACCCGATAGAAACCCTCGAGATGAAGGAGTTGGCGATGCGCCGAGATTGGTTTGTTTTTGGGGTTGAACGTGAGTTGTTGTTTATTCCATAAACCCTAGGTACATATTTATAGTCCAGGGGACTTTCTAATGAGGGCGTGCACTAAACCGTGCACGACTAAGATTCTATCTCTAAACTAAAATAGATCTAATATGTTACAGATACACGGGCAATTAAGCCCAACAGGCCGATTCATATAATTCTCCACGTATATTTCCTTAAGCCCGTCTTGACTGCGGCCCACCTCTGACTCGGTCAAATCTCGGTGATAACAGTTTGATAATAAACACAAATTTACTGTGTAGGGCTGCATAAGCATTACTTAAAGTTCGCATTCCCAAATCTATGGACGCCCCACACTATCACCTTGAGCATACAAAGATGGTACTAACTAGACACCAGAATTTATAAGTATTTTTGTAAATTAAGCTTAATAGCAAACACGGTGTGCACACTATCACCTTCACACCGTTGGACAAGGTGTCCCCGGAGATCACATAATAAAACCACTTGAGCAACACAATAGTTGAAGAATAACATCTACTTATTCAACTAGATTACAAAGCTCATGATCACATATAGATTATACATTGAGAGATAGATAGACCACATAGCTACCGGTAAAGCCCTCAGCCTCGGGGGATAACTACTCACTCCTCATCATGGGAGTCAGCAACGACGATGAAGATGGTGGTGGAGTCGATGGAGATGGCTCCGAGGGCAATTCCTCGTCCCGGCAGGGTGCCGGAACAGAGATTTCTATCCCCCGAATCTTGTATGCGATGGTGGCGGAGCTACGGAACTTTTCGTGGGCGGAGGCTTGTTAATTTAGGGTTCACACATCGGGAGGCTTCTTATAGGCAGAAGGGTGAGGTCGGTGGAGGCCAGGTGTCCCCAAACCACCCCTAGGCGCGGCCAGGGCCTGGGTCGCGCCTAGGCCTGGTCTGGTCGCCCCGTGGCGCCTCTTTGTCCCCCCCCCCCTCTGGACTTCGTCTTCGTTACGGAAAATAAGATCTTCTGCTTTTGTTTCATCCAATTCCAGAAATATTTCCTGTACAACTTTTCTGAAATACAAAATAACAGAAAACAGGGAACTGACACCGTGACATCTTGTCAATAGGTTAGTTCCAGAAAATGCATAAAAGTGTCACGAAGTGTAAACAAAACATATAGCAATTGGTGTAAAACAAGCATGGAGAATCAAAAATTATAGATGCGTTTGCAACGTATCACTTCCATTAATGAATCTCTTAAGAAAATCTCGACATGTAAACAAGCTGAGGAGAAGATATACTATCTAGAAGAGTTACCATGCCCACTCAAGGCAAAGCAGAAAGAGGAGGTGTGTAACTGGAAGCCTCAGAAGATGACTAGAAATCTAGGGACGATCAAGATAAACATAGACATAGTAAAAGAGCTCTTGGAATCTGAAGGCACTGAAGGTGAGGAAGTAGGGATTAACTAGAAGTCCTCTCAATTTATAGGAGGAAAGCCACAAGGTAAGAGTGAAATGTATAAAAGTATTAAATTCAAGTTAGGAGAAATGGGCTCACTCTCCATCACCATGAGTGAGTAGTTCTCTGTAGGCTTAAGAGGTGGGTGGGGTTTGGATGAGATTGATCATGTAATCATTCATATGTATCGAGATTTGAGGTGTTTGTCTTGAGGATATTCATGTATGAGTGTTGGTACATCTTTGCTATGTTTAATGCTTGTTACTAAGACTTGAGTGACATGATTTCAATATATATGTGGTTAGTATTATGTTGAACCTGCGAATCCCTAAGGTAACAGATAGGGAAAAACAAGGGTAATATGTGACAGTTTGAGGATATTGTGCGTTCATGAATCTTAATGCTTTGTTTTGGGCTATTCGAAAGGATAGACCTTAATTGTTTGTAGTTTCAATTTGGCCCCGGTAAAATGGGCAAGCATAATAAAAGATGTTATGCAAATTCTTTTTGTTATGCATAGCTATACTTGGATCACACACGTACACACAACTGAATTAGAGATGAATGCTATGTTAGTTGGATTCCATTATATGATCAATATCATTAATACAACACCCCACTACTACCTCATGCCTACGCTTTTAGCCACTGAAAGTTACATAATATTTCTTCCGGTGAAAACTAAAAATCTGCTGTTGCTGTTTACTATTTGTTTTTTACTATTTGAATCAACTTCTCTAAAATCACCACTTGCTTTGTAAGTTTATTGATATACAAGTGTGGTTGAGAGTGACGTCTTAATTGCTAAAGTCGTATTAGTATTCTTGTGTTTCACTTGAGTCGAACTATAAATTTGGGTAATACTTTCTGCTGACGTGTGACGTGGCTTGATGTAGCGTAGATTTCACACTGTTGAGAAACCCCAGGAGGAAGGTATGATGACCACAACATCAAGTTTTCTCTCTGTAAGAAACCAAGTTTAATCGACCAATATGAGAAAGGCGTGACTTCTGAAGGTATTGCTAGCTGACTTGTGGCAGGACGCACTACCGGCGTTAGCAACAACGTGGAACCTGCACACAACACAACCAAAATACTTTGCCCCAACTTACAGTGAGGTTGTCAATCTCACCGGTTTTGCCGAACACAAAGGACTAAATGTATCGAGTGGAAGGAGATGTTTACAGTAATTAAAGAGAATTGTGCCTGCAGTAAGTAAATAGAGCATGATTGCAGTGGGTGAATTTATCAGTGTAAAGGAAAGGACCGGGGTCCACAGTCCACTAGAGGTGTCTCTCCATAAAGATAAATAATATACTGGGTGAACAAATTACAACTGGGCAATTGATACAATACCGACCATACATGACAAGATGATTACTATGAGTTTTGTTTGGGCATTACAACATAATACATAGACCATAATCCAACTGCATCTGTGACTAATAATCCACCTTCCGGTTATTGTCCGAACCTCTTCCAGTATTAAGTTGCAAGCAACAGATTATCGCATTAAGCAATGTGTGTAAAGTAAACAATAGAATTACCCTCGGATAAAACATTGTTGTTTTCTCCCTAGTAGCAACATCACACTTAGAAGTTATTGTCACTCTTCCAGAAAACTAGAGACATGAACCTACTATCGAGCATAAATACCCCCTCTTGGAGTCACAAGCATCTACTTGGCCAGAGTATCTACTAGCAACAGAGAGCATGCAATATCACAAATAACATATGACAAGAATATATAATCGATCTCAACATAGTATACAATATTCATCGGATCCCAGTAAACACAACATGTAGCATTACATAAGGATGATCTTGATCATGTAGGGCATCTCACAAGAACTAAACATGAGGCACAAATTGGAGAAGACAACCATCTAGCTAGTCTAGGGATGAACTACACACGCATCACTTCGGAGGCGGGTATGACGATGTAGATACCTCCGGTGATGATTTCCCCCTCCGCCAGGGTGCCGGGAAGAGCTTCATAACCCTCCCGAGCTAGGGTATGCAATGGCGGCCGCGACAGAACTTTTCGTGGATGGAGGCTCGGGTGTTTAGGATTTTCCCGAGATCGTGAATAAATAGGTAGAGGGGCGATGTCGGTGGAGGCCAGGAGGCCTACACCACCCCTAGGTGCGGGCCAGGGCCAGGCCGTGCCTAGGGATGGTTTGGCCGCCCTGCTGCCTTTCTTCGACCCACCTCTGGACTCTGTCTTTGTTACGGAAAAATATTGAGTTCAGCTTTTGTTTCGTCCAATTTCGAGAATATTTCTGCACAACTTTTACGAAATACAAAACAGCAGAAAACAGGGAACTAGCACTGTGGCATCTTGTTAATAGGTTAGTGTCGGAAAATGTATAAAAGTGCAACGAAGTATAAGCAAATCATATATAAATTGGTGTAGAACAAGCATGAAGCATCAAAAATTATAGATACGTTTGAGACGTATCAAGCATCCCCAATCTTAACTCATGCTCGTTGTCGAGTAGGTAAGTGATAGCAAAATAATTTTTGAGGTGTCATGAAGCCAACACAATCTTGATCAAGCATTGTAAAGCATTGTGAGCTGGGATCAAAGTACTCTAAACATAGGCATGATAGATATAATTCGATAGAACTTAGCAACTATGTTATAACATGAAAAGTAACTCAAACAAAGGAGCATGAATAATAGTGCATTGAAAGCAACTATTTGTTTATGCGCAGAGAGAAAACGTGGCAAAGTGGTACTCAACATGTCCTTTATGAAGTAGCAAAACATAATTGCTAGGACATCTTTAAAGTTCAAAGGGTGACTTACAAGTAATTCAAGAACAGGCAATAGCATAATCATGAATCAATCAATAATAATTTTGGGACTATGCACATTGCACTAAGAATGACAACTATGCTCTCTTAATTGGTGCATAAAGAAGAAGATGAAGACTCAACATAAAAGTAAAAGAAAGGCTCTTTGCAGAGTAAGTAAGATTAACAAGTTTTATAAACCTTCCAAAAAGTATGGTACTCATTAGCTTTGAGCTCTCATTGCCCCTATCATAAGCATCTTGGATGGTTAAAATTAATGTGATGGAAAATATGAGCTATATGCTTGACAAATCACAAGTTGAAAATCCCGTGCCCCTTGAATACGAGTACCTAAACCTCATGCTACTCAAATTAGGTCCCAAATAAGTTCTTGTCATTGTAAGTATACATGTATCATCGAGAACCGACAATGGGGTACCTCCTGCCCCATGATATGGAAATACTCTTCTAGGAGCAATCCCATGCCAAAATGACAAGATAAACAGACAATGAGCATCTCAACAATCTTTTTATTTACTATGGGTATAGCTTTTTATTAAAAATGCTTCATAGAATGCTCACTATGGTTCGCTGTAAATTTCCACCATGAATGATGCATGGCTTAGATTAGCGGCCCATACGTTTCTCTAACACATATACAAACTCCATGGATTTACAAGTTTCCATTTTATTTCGCACCGCTAGGCATCGATAAACAAAAGAACATGGCATCAACTAAATATGAATAAGTGCAATGTTGAAAGCGTTCCCCATGAAAGCATGGTTGCGGTAACTCCCAACTTGCAATTTGCAAACACATAAACTTCATAAGATAGTCACAATGATCAACCTTATTAAGTGCAAGAAAGTAAATGTGCCATCAAGTTCGTGAGAGCTTTACTGACTAATTTTTTCATGTCAAAATTTAATTTGGAAGATAAATAAAAGCATGATGAATTTACTTGGAATATGAATAATGCTAGTAGGTCGATATGGTGGACACAATTGGCAAACTTTGGTTATTGGTGGTTGGATGCACGAGTAGAGTTCATACTCAATACAGGTGATAACCCACAAGTATAGGGGATCGCAACAGTCTTCGAGGGAAGTAAAACCCAAATTTATTGATTCGACACAAGGGGAGGTAAAGAATACTTATAAGCCTTAACAACTGAGTTGTCAATTCAACTGCACTGGAAAAGCACTAGTAACGAGGGTGATGTGAAAGCAGCAGTAATATGAGAGCAATAGTAACAGTAACACAGCAGCAGTAGCAGTAATATGAGAGCAATGGCACCAGAAAATAATTGATACTACTTCCAATGACATGTAGAACGAGTATATGATGATGAGAGATGGACCGGGGTTCCCAGCTATCTTCACTAGTGGTAACTCTCCAATAACAAGTGTTGGGTGAACAAATTACAGTTGGGCAATTGATAGGATTGAAATAGCATTAAGACAGAACATCAAGATTATTAATCATGTAGGCATGTTTTCCATATATAGTCATATGTGCTCGCAATGAGAAACTTGCATGACATCTTTTGTCCAACCAGCCGGTGGCAGCCGGGCCTCAAGGTAATCTACTGGCAATTAAGGTACTCCTTTTAATAGAGCACCGGAGCAAAGCATTAACACTTGGTGAAAACATGTGATCCTCATACCTACGCCTTCCCCTCCAGTTATCCCAGTTGCTGTCACTCTGGGGCCTCGGGTTCCGGACATAGACATGTGCAAACAACTTGTAGATACAATCTAAGCAATAACTATAGAGCTTAAATCTAAGATCATGCCACTCGGGCCCTAGTGACAAGCATTAAACACAACAAGATTGCAGCAACAATAACTTCACAAACTTTATAGATAGACTAATCATAATGTAACAATCCATCGGATCCCAACAAACACAACACCGATTACATCAGATGAATCTCAATCATGTAAGGCAGCTCATGAGATCATTGTATTGAAGTACATGGGAGAGAGAGTGATGTCCCACAAGTATAGGGGATCGTGTGTAGCCTTTTCGATAAGTAAGAGTGTCGAACCCAACGAGGAGCTAAAGGTAGGATAAACATTCTCTCAAGTTCTATCAACCACTGATACAACTCTACGCACACTAAGCGTTTGCAATATCTAGGAAATAAAACTAGAGCGATAACGGGTATGAGAGGTGACTTTGCAGAACAATAAAATACACGGAATAAATGTTAGTGCTGCAGCAATAAAACAAACTAAACTAACAAGTACCATGAGTGTGGAAAGACGGTGGTAATAGTGGTGGCTTTGTCCAAGATCAATTAGTGAAAACATTTAGTTCATTGTCTTTGATGTAGTTTTCAATGTGGGAGAGGCTAAATATACAAGCGCTCCACTACTTGGGATTACAAGTACTATATGATTGGATTGTTAGCAAACATCCGTAAATACTAACAATGCATTAAGATTTCCCCAACCATAGCCTTAAGTTTATGGTCCTCTTACTCCCATACATGCAACTAACCGGTTTGAGCCCTCAGGTTTTGTCACTCCGGCAGGACTACCCCCTTCCTTTGCACATACTACTAACCCTATGGTGTTGATCCATGCGCGCACAAGTATAATGGACACCAAAGGACAGTACCATATCAACATACAACTCTAATGAACCATAGACATTCAACAAAGCAATCAAAAGACAAATATACTACATAAACATGACATAGATCATAGGATAAATACTATAGCATCAAACACCATGTTACATAGGACGGTACAGAGGTTTGTGGGAGGATGAACCACTGAATCAAGGAGGAGGTGGTGATGGAGATGGCGGTGAAGACGTTGGAGAGGGGCAGCGCGGCGGCGCAGGGCGGCGGCGGCGCGGGGAACTCCTTTCCCCGCCGCCGGCAAGCTTGGGGAGCACCGCCCCTTAGCCTCCCTCCTTCATGGCTTCTTGGGAGCCCTCCCCCATGGAGATGGGATCCATGGGGGAGGCAAAAACGTGGCTTTGGTGGCTGGAAATTCGTGGGTGGAGGTGTCCTCCACGAGTTAGGGTTTCCTCCTTTATATAGACTCTCGGATTTCCGTCATCCCATCTAGGGCTTCAGTAAAACGGGTCCCTAGGCCGCATACGGAATCCGATTGGGCCGAATTTTAACTCTAGAACGTTCAGCAGAAAATTATCTACAACTTCCTCTTCAGACACAACTCCGGTGGAGGTCATCTTCGAGGGTGAAACAGACAATCTCCGAAAACAGTTCTGGGACAGATTTCAGCAAAGTTCCAATTCGACTCCAACAAGGTTTCCTCTTATATTCTTGATAATTCCTACACATCAAAGTGTAAAAACAAGAACATTATGCACTTTTGCAACTATTAATAGGTTAGTCCAAATAAATCATAAACTTAATATGAAAACAAGTGCCAAAGGCATAATATTAGCATGAAACAATCAAAAATTATAGATACGTTTGCGACGTATCAACATCACCAAGGTTAACTCCTGCTCGTCCTCGAGTAGGTAAGTGATAAAAATAATAATTTTTGAGGTGACATGCACCTTCAAAGTTCAAAGGATGACTAGATACAAATAATTTAAGAACAAGTAATAACACATTCATGATTCAATCAATAATAATTTTGGAACCATGCACATAGAACTAAGAATGACAACTATGCTCTCATAAGACGGTGCATATAACTTAGAAGATGAAGACTCAACACAAAATTAAAAGAATGGCCCTTCGCAGAGGGAAGCAGAGATTAAACATGTGCTAGAGCTTTTTATTTTGAAAACATAGAGATATAAAATTTTAAGAGAGACAATTGTGTCAACGGTAGCAATAAGTAATATAGGTTATGTATAAAACTTCCTATAAGTTGTAAGCCTCATGCATCGAATACTAATAGTGCCCGCACCTTGTCCTAATTAGCTCGAATTTCCATGGATTATCATCGCATTACATATGTTTCAACCAAGTTTCACAAAGGGGTACCTCCATGCCACCTGTACAAAGGTCTAAGGAGAAAGTTCGCATTGGATTTCTCGCTTTTGATTATTCTCAACTTAGACATCCATATCGGGACAACATGGACAAAAGACAAATGGACTCCTCTTTAAGCTTAAAGCTTTTGGCAACATAAATTTCTCATAAGAGATTTTTGAGGTTTTAATGTCCATGCTAAAACTTCCACCATGTAAACATGGCTTTGGTTAGCGGCCCAATGTTCTTCTCTAACAATATGCATACTCTAACCTTTTATCATGGTTATCTCCTTTACTTCAGACAAGACGGACATGCATAGTAACTCACATGATATTTATCAAAAATATGATGATGGTGTCCCCATGTTAGCATGGTTGCCACACAACAAGCAACTTATAAGAACTAAGATACATAAGTGATATATTCCTCACCACAATATTTTTTAGGCTACTTTCCCATGAGCTATGTATTGCAAAAACAAGGAATTATTTTGAAGGTTTTAAAGGTAGCACATGTAAATTTACTTGGAGTGGCGGTGAAATACCACATATAGGTAGGTATGGTGGACACTTTTGGCATATTTTGGTTTTTGGTGGTTGGATGCACGAGTAGAGATCATACTAGGCTAGCAAAAAGAAAGATAGCGACCAACTAAGAGAGCAATAATGATCATAATCATGCATAGCGACAAAACTTATTAATTAAAGCATATGGTGATATTAAAAGTCTAAACTAAATGATCAATTCACCCCAATTGAAACATCCGAGGATCTTCCATTTGCATCACTATTAATATGAAACCTTTTTACTCGTATCCAACACCAATCAACTTATTTGAAACAACTCTCATTTATAATATTCATTAAAGATCAGAGAGCTAATCATATATAACTGAAGCATACTAACAAGCTCTGAACAAAATAGAAGTGAAAAACCAGAGCTAAACGCAGTACTAGCAAAAATTAAAACGCTCGTTGAACAATAAGAGTGAAAACTAGAGCGTTCATACAATTAAAACGGAGCGTGTCTCTCTCCCAAACAAACATGGTATGATGGTGCCCACTTTATTGAAAATAAAATACACAACAGAAAATAAAGACGCTCCAAGAATAACACATAGTATATGAAGCAATAAAAATATAGTGAACAGTAAACAGGACTCGATATTTTTATTGATGAAGAAGGGGATGCCTTGGGCATCCCCAAGCTTTGACGCTTGTACTTTTTGAATATATCTTGGGGTGACATGGGCATCCCCAAGCTTGAGCTTTTGTCCATTCTTCATCTTATCTCATCATTCTTCTTTCCTACACTTGAAAACTTCCTTCATACAAAACTCATCACAAATCTCATTAGCAGCGTTAGTGCAATGATAATATTAATCAAATCTACAAAGTTCAGTATGACAGATGAAAAGCATTTTAATAAGCATTAGCTACTGTAGCACAACTTCAATAAGGTTCTTTGATCAAGAGAACTCAAAAAGGTGGGCAAAAAGATGCAAATGCAAAACAGTGCAAGAATCTGTCAAAACAGAACAGTTCATAAAAATTGATTTTTTAAAAATAGTTACGCTGCGTAACTCGAAAAACTCTGAACTAATGAAAGTTAGATAAATACCTGTGGAAGATGTTCGTAAATTTGCAGCTCAAACTTACGTTCTGGTGATTTTTGGCGATTTTTCTCGCGACGAACCAGAAACAATAAACAAGATTGCAAATCTCCCAAATACCACTTTCTTACAATTAGAGGCAATTCTTGGCACAAAAACAAAACAAACATGATAAGGAGAGTTCATTACAGTAGTAATGACTTCCAAGACTCAACAAAGCAGTAAATAACAGAAATATAAACATATTGGGTTGTCTCCCATAAAGCTCTTTCTTTATAGCCATGTAAGATGGGCACGATTATTTGATGGAGCTCTCAAACCCCTTTTTTGTTGTTGTTGTTTTCCAATTATAAGTGAAAATGTGGATGGGTAATATTGAGTTTGAAGGAGACAACCTCATGTTGGTTGATGAATAGGGGGATGCCTTGGGCATCCTCAAGCTTAGATATTTGCATCTTCTTGAATATTCTCTTGGGATCCATCTACACATCCCCAAGCTTGAGCTCTTGCATCCTCTTGCTCATTTCATATCACCATATTGATTGAAACTTAAAAAACTGCATCCACATAAAGCTTCACAAAACTCATTAGTAGGTTAGTACTCATTAAATAAAATCCACAAGTATTCAAGTATACCTAATTTCTATAAAATCTATCAAATATTTAGCCACTGTAATACTGAGGTTTCTTATTATTTCAATCGTACGTCGAAAACGAGGGAAACTTTTCAATCCTAAGTACAATATCTAAACAAAGAGAATAGAAATTTGTCAAAACTGAACACTCTGTAAAGATATCACTCAATGAGATAGTTACGTAGCTCAAATCGAAAAACTCATAATTAATGAAAGAGAGATCATAACCTCAGGTCTATGCACAAAAAAAATTCAGATGAAAATGCCATACTGAGATTTTTCACGATTTTTTGCAGCACAGCACAGGAAATCTGTCTCAACAGAATCAGTTCGTAAAGATTGAATTATTAGATCTGTCTACGTACCTCAAATCAGAAAAGTCAGAACTAACGAAAGTTAGAGAGCAAGCCCTGCTATACACTCAAGAAATTTCAGATCAAGATCACGTTCTGGTGATTTTTAAAATTTTCTACAGTGGAGCACAGGAAATCTGTTTTCTAGGCAGCATAGTGACAAACTTGCATAACAAACTAGAGGTTATCTATACATTCTATTTACAGCGGGATATGTACACTATATACACTATATACACTATATACACTATTTACAAGTTTTTAATGAAAAGCTTCCATGGAAAGAATTGTTTTGGTTTCGCAGGCATGAACACAAGTGTTCAAGGTCGACCCCCACTTCACCATTACTCATCTCACTAGTAGGAAAAGCCTCATCAGTGGCGCACCAAAAATGGATTCTGTCGTCGTGGTGAACAAACAGATGCCATAGGATGGCTTAGGTTGGGGCCGAATGGACGCAAGAGGATTCGGGGGAGGGTTTGTGATTAGACGGGATGAACTTCCGGATGGTTTACTCAAGAACTCAGCCAAGGCTAGAGGTTGAAGAAGAAAGACATAAGGAAGAACTCGCTCTAGATCATCTTCTTTATTGATCTCAACAGGTTACAAGTTTCTCAGTACAGGTGTTCTTCTAATCCTAGCTCTCTCCGTGCATGCCCGTAAGAAGGGCTGCCCCCTCTCCTTATATAGGGGAGAGGGTGGCTTACAGGGCAAGAAACCCTAATGGTATCTTTGACTAGACAAACTACTTTATAAAGCTACTTTAATCATCGATGACACCGGAGTCCTCTTTAATCGGGGATGCTCGACGTCCTCCGGCTTCTTTGACCGTCATCCTTCTCTTTATCGTCGACTCTTCGTTTAAAGCTACTTTGCTTAGCTCATCTTTGTCTTCTAGCTCTGGAGAGAATCTTTGACCAATTCTGCCGACATGCTCTTCTTTCCGGTAGCCCGGTATCTTCTTACCCGGTTCCGGCATACCCCTCTTGGGGATACCGGCTTAGCCTCACTTAGCTAACTTCTTATCTCTATGTTCCGGTACGAACATTAAACCGGTATCTTGATGGCTCAAACCATCCGACTTGGCATGCCTTTGGCATACCGGGGGTCATCCACCCAACATTAGTCCCCGAAGCTGGTATAGTCTGGTGGATTCTATCCAACAGACCATGCCAGGTTCTCACGTTCTTAGATACCGGTTTAACTTTTCCGGCTCTCAGCTTAGAACCGGCTTCTTTGCCCAGATTTACGTTTCCTCTGCTTGCAAGGCATCTCCCGGCATCTTATTTACCGGCATGTTAGTCATTAAATACTTCCTCGGCGAAGTCGAGAATATTTCGGGTCCCGCGCCTGTCAGAGACATGCGCACTGTAACTGACGCGTCAGTGTCAGGGGTCACTTCCCTTCGACTCCCGCGCGCGCATTAATTGCTTCACAGCGAATCCCAACCACCTCTCTGGATCCATGTGTACCTCCCTGTGGCTTTCTATTTTCTCGCGTGTACCACCATGCCACGTGGCGGCCCGTGGAGCGAACCATCGCGGCCCACGACCCAAACCGCCGAGGCCCAGCGGTTTTCGGCCCACGTCTCCCTCTTCCCTTATAAGGCGAAACCGCTCCTTCTTCTTCCTCTTCTCGCATTCTCCAGTTCCTCGCGCACAAGTGCTCCTTGCTCTCGCGTCTCCGCCACTCCGTTCGCCGCTTGAGCTCCGCCGCCCAGCGAACCTTCGCTTCTGCTTCGCCGGACTTCACCGCGCGAAGACTCTCTGCGGTGCTCTCCTTGCGGCCGCGACATTGGCGCTCCTTCAAGCTCCTTTCCACCTTACCGTCGACGAAGTTCCTCGCCCACGGCAAGCTCGCCAATCCACCGGTGAACTTCTTCCTCTGCGACTCCGCCGCCTCAGGTTAGGCCTAATCTGGGTTTACCCCTCTTTTGCTTGCTTTCCAGATCTCAACTCGGTAGTGTATTTACTTCTTCTTTTTCTTGCTTTTTCTCTCTTTCGTAGATCTTCGCGCGGGGGTAGATCGTGGGATTCTTGTTTCTCTTCACCAAATTTCATGTCTAGCGGGAATCTTCCTCTACTTCTTCTTCCGCCTCTTCCTCCGCTAGCCGGCGTAGCAAATCCTCCGACGGACTGTCCGCCGATCTTGCCCAGATGAACACTGACTCCGGTAGCAACCATGAATCCGGTAGTTCTAGTGAGGGTTCCGTGCACGGATTCCTCCGGTATCACCCGCGGGGCCCGGATGGGCTCCAACGTTACCAAATACGAGATCGACTGGCTTTACCGGTCCAGGAGGATTCCGAAGGGAGTAGCTCGCCGGCTTCCTCGCGACGAGATCGTACCGGTGCCCGAACCCGGTGAACGAGTTGTCTTTCTCGCTCACTTTGAGCGCGGCTTCGGCCTTCCAGTCTCTGATTTTTCCGGCGTTTCCTTGATTTTTATCAACTTCAACCTCACCATCTTCCCGGCAACGCCATCTTCTACCTCTCTTGCTATGCCACCTTCATGGAGGCTTATATCGGCATTCGTCCCACTCGCGAGACGTTTGCCCGCTTCTTTGCTCTTCGGATCAACTCCGTTCGGGGCAAGGAAATTCCTAAACCCAACCCCCCGTACAATGCGGGTCTTGCATCATCGGCTCCCGTCAAGGGAGCCCTTTTTTCAAGTTCTCCGGTCTCGAGTCATGTCGGCTATGGCAAGGGACCTTCTTCTATGTGAAAAACACGGGCGCCACAGACCTTATCGACTTGCCGCCTTTCAATCCGGCGCCACCCACGAGGGCCAACTGGAGCTACAATCCGAAGGAGTCTCACATAGAGACCAACCGGATTATACGCTTCATGAAACAACTGATGAAGGACACCGGCATCTGCTCAGATGATATTATCCGCGCTTTTATCTCGCGCCGGGTGCTTCCTCTCCAGCGCCGCATGCACAAGATGAGCGAGATGTACGGTCCCGGTGATCCTACCAAGATCACTGGAATCCCTCTCAGCAAGAAGGACATCGTCCTCAAGGCTGGGCAGATCTGCCAGACCGCCATGCCGGAAGACTGGGAATGGGGTCTTCGGCCTCTTAGTTCCACTAACCCCCCGACCCAAGAAGTAAGAAATTACGCAACTCGGGTCGGCTTACCGGTAACTTTTGCACTGTGACTAACCCCCTTTTCTTTTTCTTTTGTTCTTTCAGGCCAAGGACCGTTTCCCTGGCATCGAGTCTGACTGGCGAGGCCCTTGCCGGAAGCGCGGTTTAGACAAGTTTGACCCCGACCCCGTCATTCATTGGCGGGATCTGAAGATGGGCAGGACCCCAGCCTCGCGCCTCGGCAAGTCTCCGCCGGAACCCGCCGGTTCATCTGACGACCTGACCTTGCATGAGGTAGCTTGTCTATTTGATCTCTCATATTTTACCGTTATTGTTCCTCTGTAGATCTTCCCTCAGCCAACATCAACCCACAGGTTCATGAGCATGTCACCCCGCTGCAGGCCGAGGTTGGCCAGGAGTTTCTGGACAAACTCACCGTTGGGGCAAGAAGAACAAGACCCCGGCGACGGATGCCGGGTCAAGCCAAGCCCCTCCTGCCAAACGCTTCCATACTGAACCCTTTGCGGGGAAGCAAGTAGGCACGAGGCGCTACAAGGGCAAGCAGATGCCCACCTCCTCCGGGTAAGCCCCGTTTCTTTGCTTGTCTCGTTTTTGCCGAGTTCTTTTCCGGTTGCTTTTTTCCAACTCTTTCTTTTTCTCTCTTTCAGCCCTGCGCTCAAGCTTGGGCCCAGGCCTGAGGGCTCTGCCGGCTCCGCGAGGACCTCAACCCCTCCTCCTCACTCAAGCCCGACACCATCTGGTGCCGGCAACATCTCTGCCTCCCCTCCGGGGGGCACTGCAAGTTCGGGGCGCGCGGCCCCTAAATCTCCTGATCACCGCGCGGAGGAGGATCTTACCTCCCCTCCTGAAACCCAAGACATCGGCGCCAGCAACATCGGCGCCGAAGAAGAAGCTGTCGGGCGGGCGGAACCTTCGGTTCCTCCCGTCCAGAAAGAAAAGAAGAAAAAGAAGAAGAGTTCACGCTCTTCTCCCTCCAAGGCCGTGCCGGAAACTTCCGTGCCGGCAACCTCTACATCAGCGCCAGAAGCTCCAATTCCTGAGCAGACTGACGCCACACCAACGCCGCCGCCGGAAACCCCTGTTCCTGAGGCGACCGGGGCCACGCCAACACCTCCGCCGAGCCAAGGACCTCCCGCGACTACGCCAAAACCACCGCCGGTGGCCCCCAAGATCCCCCAGTTCCTCAAGCCGGGGGCGTCCCGCGGAAAGGCCGTGGATGGCAGCGGCTCGCAGTCTCTAGTGCTGCATGTCGGGCCTGCCGCCGCTACGGTCCCAGAGAAACCTTCCGGCCTCCTGGGCCGGATCGTTGAGCTAAAGCGCGAGGGCAAGGAGCTGGGGCACCTTCTCCCCTATGCCCAGAAATGGAACGATGCGGACATCTCCGCATCCACGAAGGGCTTGGGGAAGGATCGCCTTCCGGCGTCGGATCCCGCTGGGCCGCGGTCCACTGAAGAACACTTCATGCGGCTCAAGCGGGCCGTGAAGGAGTTCGACAGTGCGTGGTATGATGCCACCAGCAACGTCGTGGTAAGTTTCTCCAACCTTTTTGTACTTTTTGTTGATGCCGGTTTCTTTCTTTCCGGATCTTGTCTATCCTCCCAGTCCCCGAGTTTCGTGTTGAGAGCATAGCTCTTAGCGCGAAACTTAAAAACACGCAAAACCGGCATAGCCAGTCCCCGAATTTCGGGTTAAGATCTTGCTCTTAGCGCGAAACTCAACTAGAAACGCGCGAAACCGGTCATAGCCAGTCCCCGAGTTTTGGGTTAAGATCTCGCTGTTAGCGCGAAACTCAACTAGAAACGCGCGAAACCGGCATAGCCAGTCCCCGAGTTTCGGGTTAAGATCTTGCTCTTAGCGCGAAACTCAACTAGAAACGCACGAAACCGGCATAGCCAGTCCCCGAGTTTCGGGTTAAGATCTTTGTTTCTTTCTTTCTCACAATTGTCTTCCTTTGAACAGAGCACCGCTGATGCCCGGAAGCAGCTCTTCGAGGAGCTTCTGTGGGAGCATCGGGATCTTGCCGAGGCCCACAGCCACTGCCAAGGTTTGTTTCCTTCCTCTTCTTTCGGCATCTTTTCACCGGAAACTTTTCTTCTTTCTTTGTTATTTACTGACTTTTTGCATAACAGCTATCCCGGAAGCCTCCATTGAGGCCCTCAAGGTCCAGGTTGCCGCACTCCAAGGTATCCTTTCTGTTTTCCGGCTAACCTGCTTTCTCTGCATTGTATCAGTGCAATTTTGCTAACATTTGCTTTCCGGTCCTCAGAGGAGAAGGACAAACTTGCTCTGAAGCATCAGGAGGAGCTGAGCGCCCAGGAGACCCGCTACGGGGAGCTTAAGCGCCAGTATATTCAGCTTGGTCTTGATCATGCTAACGCACTGAAAGCTGCTGAGTCTGCTGCCGAGGCCAAGCTTCGTGAGGCGCTGGAGGATGCCACCAATGCCAACGTGGTGTTGCAGGCTGAGCTGGAAGAAGCCGCCAAAGCGCAGAAAGCAGCCGAGGGCAAAGCCGCCAAGGCGCATAAAGCAGCCGCGGAGGAGGCCGCCAAGGCACAGAAGGCAGCTGAAGACAAGGTCGCGCGGCTGGAGGCGGAACAGAAGGAGTACGACCTTCTGGTTACGCGGACTGACGCGCTTGCCCTTCGTACGTTTTTCTTTTCCCTTTTCCGGTTCCTGCTTATAAGCTTATTTGTTCCGGTAACATGCACTTAGCTTCTTTTCTTTGTCTTGCAGGGCTCTTTCCGGATTCCCAGACGCATGTTGTGAAGAAGGTCGAGGAGCACCGGGTTGCCCAAGGGTGCAAGGACTTGGCTGCGGCCTGGGATACCTATGACCACTTGGTTGCGCTGAACTCGCGGGTCTCCCACATGCGCTGCGTGGACCGGAATGTCTCTGACATCCCGGAGGTGGCCGCCCAGCTCTTCAGGACTCTCTGGCCTGGAGAAGTGGTGCCGGACAACTTCTCCCTCATCAGCGACCGCCTGAAAGGTGTCGGCCGAAGGATCCGGGAGTGGCAGTGCTCTGCTGCCCGTGCCGGAGCAGACTCAGCGCTTCGCGTTGCCTGCTCCTGGTACCCGGAGCTGGACCTGGATGCCCTCATTGGCGTGCGCGAAGGAGCTCCCACCGACTTGGACCCGGTCCTCACCGCTAAGCGGCAGGATCGCGCGTACAACATCGCGGAGTACGCTGAAATGCGCACCTTCATCCCTCCCCCTCCTGATGTCAAGGACTACCTCAGCGATGAGGAAGAAGAAGACGGAGGTGAAGATGAAGGTGCCGAGGATGCGCCACCGGAAGCTCCTGAGGCCAGCGCTGCTCCCCCTGAAGCCCCTGTTGCTTGAAATATGCCTAAATGATGCTTGTAACATGTTTGTCCTGTTGATCTTAAAACAGTGCCCGTTAAATTCTACCCCGGTATGCCGGGGTCTATGATGTAAGATAAAACTTATGCTTGCGGTTTGTGGTGCTACAATTTATGCCGGTGTCTTGCACACCGGTAACTTATTAAGTCATGTTGGTTTGCTACTTAGCACTTTGCTTATCGTTTTGATTTTTGTCTTGCACTGCAATGATTCCGAAATTGTTTCCGCATCCAATTCGATGCACACTTGGCTCTTTTGCTTTGGCTCTGCCTACCTTCTCTGGGTGTTTTTGGCGTATGAGCACAAAGTTCTTTCACCAAGCAAGCACTTTCTTGAACTTAGAAATAACTCGAAATTTTTGCAAAAAACCGGTATACCCGGGGTTAGTTAAACTTTTCCGGGTTGTTCTTTCCCGCTCTCCCTCTTCGCAGTTCATGTGCTTATCCCCTACCGGTTTATCTTGCTTGCCATGAAGCCGGGTTGCGGACAACAGCAGAGTCGAAGACTCCGGTAGGATTTAGCACACTACTAAGCCGGAAAGAAAAAACGTTCAATAAGCAACCGGTAAACTGAAAAAATAGACAAGTTACATGCAAATTTAGTGGGGTAGTCCCCGAGATTCATTCGAGGTTCCGACATCTTTTATTCATAGCAAATAAGGTACAAAAAGGAACTTCTTACACCACAACTTCAAGAGTAGAAAGGACGCAACAAAGCTACATTCCATGGACGCTTGGTTTCCTCTCCGGACATGTCCGCCTTTCCTTTCTTCCATTCCTGTGCATCAATCAGGTAGTAGGCATCATTGTGGAGAGCCTTGCTCACAATGAAAGGCCCTTCCCACGGAGGGGAAAGCTTGTGCCGGCCTTCAGTGCGCTGCACCAGGCGTAGCACTAAGTCTCCTTCTCGAAACACTCTCGGGTTAACCTTCCGGCTGTGATAGCGTCTGAGGTTTTGCTGGTAAATGGCTGTTCTTGCCAAGGCTAGCTCTCTTGCTTCTTCTAGCAAGTCCACATCGTTTTCTCGAGCCTCCTTTACCTCTTCTTCGTTATAGAGTTGCACCCTTGGTGAATCATGGAGAATGTCGGTTGGTATGACCGCTTCTGCTCCATAAACCATGAAAAATGGAGTGTACCCGGTAGACCGGTTTGGAGTTGTTCTTATACTCCACAGCAGCGATGGTAGCTCATCGAGCCAACACCCGGCGATTTTTCCACCGCATCGATGAGTCTTGGTTTGATACCGGAAAGTACCAAAGCGTTTGTCCTTTCAACTTGGCCATTGCCTTGTGGGTGTGCGGCTGAGCACAAATCCAACCGGATATTGTTGTCCTCACAAAATCTTTTGAACTCACCTTGAGCAAAGTTTGTGCCATTGTCAGTGATAATGCTATGTGGGTATCCATACCGCAAAATGACATCCTTTAAGAACTTGACCGCTGTGTGCCCATCACACTTTGCGATGGGTTTCACTTCTAGCCACTTGGTGAATTTGTCCACCATAACCAAGATGTGGGTCATGTTTCCCCTTGCTTTTTTGAATGGGCCCACCATGTCTCTGGCACCCATTGCATTTTCTTACTAGATCTTCCGCGTTTTCCAAAGCCGTTGGCCAATAGAACCCATGCCGGAACACTTTTGCCACCAACGCCCTTGATGAAGCGTGATGCCCACACTCTCCTCGGTGAATCTCCTCGAGCATTTCTTTTCCTTCTTCCGGTTCCACACATCTTTGGAGGACACCGGTAACACTTCTCTTGTACATCTCGCCATTAATGATGGTGTAAGCCTTGGACCTCCTTTGGATCCTTCTTGATTCATTTTCGTCGACCGGCAAGATGCCGTTAACCAGGAATTCCTTAATAGGTTTAACCCATGATGGTGTCTCCCGAACTAGGAACACCGGTACGTCTATGTCCATGTTATCCACCAGCATTGTTTCTTCCGGTACCGGCGCAGCAGCGGCCGATCTTACCGGAACAGTCCCCGAGTTTACCGGAACAGTCCCCGGGTTTCCTTCGTCGATATCCATTGGTACAATGTGTGACGCCGGTACAAAAATTGATTCCGACTCCGGACTCGGCTTGATTGATGGTACTCTTAAGTGTGCCAAGGCTATTCCGGGAGGAATTTCTTGCCTGGATGAGCCCAGCTTGGACAAAGCATCCGCCGCTTCATTTTCCGCACGCGGTACATGGTGAAACTCACACCCTTCGAAGAAACCGGCAATCTTTTGCACGTGAAACCGGTACGAGGCCATGTTGGCATCTTTTGCGTCCCAATCTCCGGAACATTGTTGTACCACAAGATCCGAGTCTCCATAGCAAATGATCCGGTGCGCACCGATTTCTTTTGCGACCTTAAGCCCATGGATCAAAGCCTCGTATTCGGCGACATTGTTTGATGCCCCGAAATGTACTTGTAAAACATACCGGAGATGATCTCCCTTTGGTGAGGTTAGCACCACACCGGCAGCTAGACCCTCTTTGAGCTTGGATACGTCAAAGTGCATCTTCCAGTATTCCATTCTTTGATCCAGGGGCTTGTACTTGCATTTCCGCCCAATCAACCAAGAAATCGGCTAAAGCTTGCGATTTGATGGCGTCTCTTCTTTCATACACCGGTACATATGGTGATATCCGTATTGCCCATTTCGCAATCCTGCCGCTAGCATCTTTGTTGCACATGATATCGGAGATGGGTGCTTCACTCACCACCTTCATAGGATGTTCCTCAAAGTAGTGTTTGAGCTTTGTAGCGGCCATGAACACGCCATAGGTCATTTTCTGAAAGTGCGGGTAGTTTTGTTTGGAGAGGGAGAGCACCTCGCTCAGGTAGTATACCGGCCTCTGGAAGGTTTTTCCTTCCTCTTCTCTTTCTACCACCACAACAACACTCACGACCCGGTTGGTTGCTGCTATGTATAGCAACATGGGCTCTCTTTCCAACGGCGAAGCCAATATCGGCGCGGTGGCTAGCATTGTTTTCAGTTCTTTAAACGCCGCGTCTGCCTGAGGGGTCCAGACGAACTTATCGGATTTTTTCATCAAAGCATAAAGCGGCAAAGCCTTTTCTCCTAACCTGCTTATGAACCGGCTCAGCGATGCTAAGCTTCCGGTAAACTTTTGCACGTCCTTAAGATCTTGCGGTATAGTCATTCTCTCGATTGCCCGGATCTTTACCGGATTGACCTCAATGCCCCGGCTTGAGACGAGGAAACCCAGCAGCTTGCCGGCAGGGACACCGAAGGTACATTTTGCCGGATTGAGTTTCATCCGGAACCTTCTTAAATTATCAAACGTTTGCCGGATATCGTCAATTAGGGTATCTTTTATCTTAGTTTTTACCACGATGTCATCCACATACACCTGCACATTCTTTCCGATTTGATCAAACAAGCATTTTTGCATACAGCGCTGGTACGTTGCACCAGCGTTGCGCAAACCAAAAGGCATAGTGATATAGCAATAAGCCCCGTGCGGGGTAATGAATGCAGTTTTTATTTGATCTTCCTTTTTCAAGGGGATTTGGTGGAAATCGGAATAAGCATCCAGGAAAGACAACAACTCACACCCAGCAGTGGAATCAATCTCTTGATCGATCCGTGGTAGAGGAAAAGGATCTCTCGGGCAAGCCTTGTTGAGGTTGGTGTAGCCGATGCACATGCGCCACACCTTTGGAGCTTTTGCCTCCATGTTCTCATCTTTCTTCTTTTCGACCATCACCGGATTGGCCAGCCACTCAGTATGCGTGACTTCCACAATGAAACCGGCAACTAACAGCTTCGTTACCTCTTCTCCAATAATCTTCCTCCTATCTTCGACGAACCGGCGCGATGGTTGACGCACCGGCTTGGCATGCTTCCGAACGTTCGAGAGAGTGCTCAGCCGGCTCCCTCGGAACACCTACCAAGTCATCGATAGACCGAGGCAAAGATATTCCGATTCTCACGGAGGAAGGCGACGAGCGCGCTTTCCTATGCCTCACCGAGACCGGCACCGATACGAACGGTACGCTCGGGGAAAGCCGGGTCCAGCACTATGTCCTTTGTTTCCTTTGTCGGCTTGAACGCCGGAGCGCTCGGACTTGCACTCATTGCCGCTAAGCTCAATTGTGAAGATCGAGCCGGCGCAAGCTGCGGTTTGCATCCTCCTTTTTTCCTCCGCGATCACCAGCGATTCCGCTAGGTTCGATCCGGCAGATGCTGTTTCCAGCGAAACTTTGTAGTTTCCCACCACAGTTAAGGGTCCACGAGGCGCCGGCATCTTCATCTTGAGATACGCCGTGTGGGTCGAGGCCATGAAGGCTGCTAATGCCGGCCTCCCCAGCAATGCATGGTACGGACTATCTAAGTCCACCACCTCGAACTCAAGGTTTTCAACCCGGCAATTGTCACGTCCTCCAAACGACACATCCACCCGGACCTTTCCAACCGGTGCGCAGGACAAACCCGGAACGATCCCATGGAACGTCGTATGAGTTGGCTGGAGCATGTTCTCTGTTATGCCCAGCGTATGCATGGCGTGCCGGTACATTATGTTTATGCTGCTCCCATTGTCTATCAGCACCTTGCTGAACTTGACGCGAGTCGTTGGCCCCTTCATGATTGGGTCCACCACGAGAGCGTAGCCACCCGGATTCGGCATGATTTTGGGGTGGTCCCGGTATGACCACGTGAGTTCCTGATCTGACCACAGCATGTACTTTGGCACTGCCGGCATCACCGCGTTCACCTCCATGGAACGACGGCGCAGGCTTTGCTTGTCTGTCGGCTCGGTGACGAATACGACACAGCACACATCTGGATCCTCATAAACATTCCAGCCCAAAGGTGCCGGTGGGGGTGGTTGGCCGTGGCCCTCTCCCACCTGATTGACTTGTTGATACTGCTGCTGCCTGTTCGGCTGAGGCTGTACCGGTAAAGCATTTGCCCCGGTAAGCGGTGGTGGTGGTGGTAGTTGTTGCTGGCGTGGCATACCTTGTGGTGGTGGCATCATTGCATTCCCCCCTTGTCCTTGGGTGTCTTTCACCGCTCCCTTTTGCATCAAGTACTTGGTCCAGGTACAATCTTTTGTCAAGTGGTTTGACGGGTGAGCCGGATTCGGCGTGTGCCACCGGCAAGGCTGGTCCTTGGCGGCTTCCATGGTGTATTTTGCGGGTTCTTGCCAATTCTTTTTCTGGCCCCAGGGCTTCTTTTCGACCCATTGTTTCTTAGGACCTGCCCATGGCTGCGATCCGGTTCTTTGCCTCTGGCTGCCGGCGGCATCGAGTTTTCTTGCACGGCGAGCAACTTGCTGCGAGCCATACCTTCGATCCGGGAAATCTTCCCTTCTTTTGTTGTTCCGGTTATCCCGGTATTGCTGCCGAGGCGGGTTTGATTGTTCCGGCTCGGCTTGTATCGCCGGTTGCATTGGGTCTCCCAACGCATAGTTTTCCGCCACACGCATCATCTCCGCCAACGTTGTTGGCATGTTCCTCTGCCGCCTTTGCCACAAAGGCGAACCTCGCCGGCATCCTTGGCTAAACCAAGCAATGGCCTGTGCTTCTATCACTCCTTCACAAGAGTTTCTAGTGGAGTTCCACCGGGTCAGGTAATCCCGGTCTGTTTCTTGCGGGCGCTGCACGCACAAAGCGAGCTGTTGAGGCCTGTTTGGCCTTCGGTAGGTGCTGCTGAAGTTGCTCACAAAAGCTTCCTCAAAGTCCAACCAGCCATTTATGCTTCCTTCCGGCAAGTTGTTCAGCCAGATTCTTGCCGGTCCCACCAGGAACGTTGGCACGATTCTTACGGCCCAACGCCGGTTTCCTCCTCCGGCTATACAACCTCCGCCACCAGCGACGTATACCGTGGTCACATAATCCGCGAGCCAGTCTTCCGGCTTAGTGGTGCCATCGTATGTTTTAGTGTCACGGGGCAACTGAAAGTTGCGAACTGGTGGTTGCTCTTTCATGATCCTTGGCCAAAGCATTTTGGACCCGGAGGACCCTCTGCCTCGATCATTTCAGATAGGTACACTCTGTCCAGACGGTGCCTCGCATCCCGTTCCGGCAAGTTTCTTTCTCCCAACCGTTCTCCCAAAGGGTTCCGGTAAGCGGTGAGTCTTGTTGAATCAGCTTCATCGTAACGTTCCGGTACCGCAGCCCTTGCCTGCCGGTACCTTGGTGGAGGCATCTCCTCATCATCATACGTTGCCCTTGCAGCCGGATAGTTTTGCCCGGTTTCGTGTCTACCGGCATGATTGTTTCCGGCATAGCCTCCTTTGGCGTAGCCTCGATCTGCCCCTTGGCTTTTTCTACCGGCATCGTGTTGCCCGGCTTGTTGTTTACCGGCAAGGACCGGATCGTACACAGTCATCTGCTGCGCGTTCACCTCTTTTTCTCTTCTTCTGTCCGGATGGGGGGACGAGGCCTGCCCATGGGACTTGCTTCCGGCATTCTTCGTCGAACGCGCGGATTTCGAGGCCACAGCCTTGTTCAGCTTAACCAGCTGCTCAGCGTTCTGCTGCTCGATGGTGTCTAACAGCTCTCTAACACGCTCTTGTTGTTTTGCCAGAGCATCTACAGTAAGCAAATCACACAGCTCTACAGCAGCCTTAGCAGCTTTTATGGTTTTATCCGGGCTACTGTATTTAGGTTTCTCTACGATGCTAGCAGATGCAGAGGTACTCTTGCCGGTAAGAACTTCCTTACGCAAATCCTGATCTAGATTGCGAGCCTTAAGCCGGTTCTCCGGTATCCTAGCAGCATGAGCACTAACAGAAGCAAATCCATGGGCAGCGTTGTACTCACGTAGGGTTAGGTTCAGCTCGCGCTGCGCCCGGACGATGTCGGCGCCGTTCGCGAGCAGCTTACGGCGTTGCGCCTCCGGCTCCGCCCGAGCCGCCGCCGGGTCGATGTTCCGCGCGATGGGCGTTGCCCAGCACGTTCATCGCCGCTTGGAGGGGTGTTGCCGGTGGTGCGGAAGACGCTCCCGGTGCGCCGGTGTCGCGCTCCAGCGGTGGCTTGGCCGCACGGGTCGAAGCCGCACGACCAGCACCTTCATCCACAATCTCCTTGCCCGCGCCGGCTGCGCCAGCCATCATCACCTCGACGCTTCCGGCGGCGCGGCCAGCACAGAGCCACCTTGGTGGGTCCGGTGCCACCAGCACCGGTGAGAGGCGCTGGCGCACGGGGACGGTGCCGAAGTAGACGCGGTGGCTGCCGAACTCGATGATGCGGCCGTTCTTGGGGAAGATGCCGCCGTTGGCGAAGCAGCCGCGTTGTCGTTGATGAAGTCGATGGAGTAGAAGCGGCTGGACGAGCGCGGACAGCGTCCGCTCGCCGGCGACCTCGAGGATGCCCGCCCGAATGTGTACTCCAGCAAGCGCCACTTCATGCCCCACGGTGGGCGCCAACTGTCGTCGTGGTGAACAAACAGATGCCATAGGATGGCTTAGGTTGGGGCCGAATGGATGCAAGAGGATTCGGGGGAGGGTTTGTGATTAGACGGGATGAACTTCCGGATGGTTTCCTCAAGAACTCAGCCAAGGCTAGAGGTTGAAGAAGAAAGACATAAGGAAGAACTCGCTCTAGATCATCTTCTTTATTGATCTCAACAGGTTACAAGTTTCTCAGTACAGGTGTTCTTCTAATCCTAGCTCTCTCCGTGCATGCCCGTAAGAAGGGCTGCCTCCTCTCCTTATATAGGGGAGAGGGTGGCTTACAGGGCAAGAAACCCTAATGGTATCTTTGACTAGACAAACTACTTTATAAAGCTACTTTAATCATAGATGACACCGGAGTCCTCTTTAATCGGGGATGCTGACGTCCTCCGGCTTCTTTGACCGTCATCCTTCTCTTTATCGTCAGCTCTTCGTTTAAAGCTACTTTGCTTAGCTCATCTTTCGTCTTCTAGCTCTGGAGAGAATCTTTGACCAGTTCTGCCGACATGCTCTTCTTTCCGGTAGCCCGGTATCTTCTTACCCGGTTCCGTCATACCCCTCTTGGGGATACCGGCTTAGCCTCACTTAGCTAACTTCTTATCTCTATGTTCCGGTACGAACATTAAACCGGTATCTTGATGGCTCAAACCATCCGGCTTGGCATGCCTTTGGCATACCGGGGGTCATCCCCCCAACAGATTCTATCGCGCATGGGAGGTGCGCCACAGAAACGTCGCCACAAAAATAAGCTTTCTGTGGCGCACCAGCCCATGCGCCACAGAGTTAACGTATCTGTGGCGCACGTGCTCTTAGGTGCGCCACGGAAAAGACTGCGGCACAGAATTGGTTTGCAGTGCGCCACGAAATTTGCTTGTATTATACACGATTTTGTGCTGCCTCATGTACACATGCGGTTTATAAACAAGCAATATACGGATATACGAGTTATATACAACAACATTCGAGATATAATATAAATATCATGTACATTGCACGGATAAAACATAGACATCATCATCACATTACTTAGATCCCGATCGAGATACATATATAGTGGCAAGTGTCAAATGTTTTGCATACAACTCTTAATTCATACAAAATTCACAATTTCGAGATACAAAGTAGTCTTCATCCTACAAAGTAGTCTTCATCCGGTTCCTCCTTTGCTCCGTCATCTCTACCCACCAGGGTCGCTTGCATCGGGGTCCTTCATCCAGTTCCTACTATGATGAAAATGGAAGAAAGTGAGACCAACAAGTCCGATTCACAAGAGAAATGGAATAAATGCCTCATACATTGTTGGTCAACACAAATATTAACATTCAGGGACGGTGTAAGTGAGACCAGTCCGATGCACAAGACATTGATATTTGTGCTATCTTACCAGGCTCACTTACGCCGCTCCCGAGTGTACGGTGAGCAAACATTTTAATCATCGGGATTTTGAAAATCTCAAAGCAAATGGAATGACAAAATGGAATAAGTGCCTCATACATTGTTGGTCAACACAAATATTAACATTCAGGGATAGCGTAAGTGAGACCAAGTCCGATGCACAAGAGATTGATATTTGTGCTATCTTACCGAGCTCACTTACGCCACCCCAAGTGTACGGTGACCAAACATTTTAATCATCGGCATTTTGAAAATCTCAAAGCAAATGGAATGACAAAATGGAATAAGTGCCTCATACATTGTTGGTCAACACAAATATTAACATTCGGGGATGGTGTAAGCGAGGCCGGGTAGGATGCACAAGAGATTGATATTTGTGCTATCTTACCGGGCTCACTTACGCCACCCCGAGTGTACGGTGACCAAACATTTTAATCATCGGCATTTTGAAAATCTCAAAGCAAATGGAATGACAAAATAGAATATGTGCCTCATACATTGTTGGTCAACACAAATACTATGGTCGGAAACCATAGTTGCGGTATACACCGCCGTATACTTTGCGGAAGGGCCCCCTTTCCCCGGTCGGCGTTCCGTCAACGGGTGCTTGACGACACAACAACGCCGATCCGCATCTCCGTGCGAGAACCACGCCGGTCCCTCGTTGTCCGGTGAACGAGTCCTTGATGCAAAGACCGTGCCGGCCTGCCCGGCATTATGCCGGGCCGTGTTGCCGCGCTTCAAGCCGTGTGTCCCGCGCCACCGCACTGTTCGCCTTCTTGCCCGGTGAACCAATAGGCTGATCATTGGAATAATGAAACCGATGACAGCCGGTCGCAAGATTAAATTGCGATCGGTCGTCATCGGCTTCCTTATTCCAACGATTAGTCTATTCGTTCACCGGGCAAAAAGGCGAAGAGTGCAGGGCGCGTGATCGACACGGCTTGAAGCGCGACAACAGGGGTCGGCATGATGCTAGGGAGGCTGGCACCGTCTTGGCATTAAGGACTCGTTCACGTACTTGGACGGCGAGAGAAGAAAAGTGGTGCTGCGCGCGGAGAGGCATGTCGGCGTTGTTGTCTCGTCAAGGACTCGTTCACGGAACAGCGGCCGGGAAAGGGGGCTCGTCTACAAAGTATATTGCGGCGTATAGGTGACCAAACATTCTAATCATTGGCACTAAAATGGAAGAAAGAGCCAAGTGGTATCTCAACTAGATATCATATGCCTCATACTTTGTTGGTCGAAACAAATATTAACATCCAGGGATGGAGTAAGTGAGGCCAGGTAGGATGCACAAGTTGATATTTGTGCCATCACACCAAGCCTCACTTGCTCCACCCCGAGTGTACGAGTGATCGACCAACCATCTAATCATCGGCAAGTACAAAAACACCAACAAACCAGCAACCATGGTGACATAAGTCAAGATGCTCAAACACACATAGCATGCATGGAGCGAGATGCTCCAAAGGGATTATTCATCACTTGGTATATAGACCAAGTGATGCCTGGCAAAAGAGAGGCCAATCAAGAACCGAGTAAATCCAGTAAGTGATAGATATGCCTAAACAAGCAACAACACATAGCATATCCCGAGCTAACCGGATGAGACAAGTCTTGGTAGCCAACTGAATCACCTAGCACCACCTAGCCTTTTAAAACCATCGTAAACAGTCCTTTTTCTTCAAAGGATACCACGGTGGCATTCATTTACATGATCCCCTACCGTGGATATCTCTATTTTCATCAAAGCCAACAAGAAATAAAAATTTATCATTACTCGGTTGAGTTCAAAACAAAGTCGGGGTACCATAAGGGATTATTCATCACTTGGTAGTAACCAAGTGATGCTTGGCAAGAGAGAGGCCAAGCCCGAGCTAGTCAATCCGAGTAGAGATGGATATGCATAAGTAAGCAAGAACACATAGCCTATCCAAGTTAACCGGATAAAATCAACCTTGACGAGCCAACTTAATAACCTAGCACCACCTAGTCTTTTAAACCATCGAAACTTCCCATTTTCTTCAAAGGATACCACAGATGGCATTCATTTACATGATCCCCTACTCGTGGATATCTCTATTTTAGTATACATTCATTTACGAGTTTTTGCCTCAGCCTTTGCATCATTGGGTGAGCCAAGACATCAAGCATCCGGCCGGGGAGCATTCTTAGGCCAACCAAGAGCAACTACAAATATGTATGTATACAAGCCCACCGAGTAGCATAGTAGCATACCATAAGCTCACAAGAATCCATCAAGTAAATATGTACGGAGACATAGCAACGGCCATGTCAAACACAAGCACATAGGGTGGAATAACAATGTTTGGTCATCATTTAATCATAGACCAAGTGAAGCCTGGTACAAATGGCAAGGACCAGGAATTTGACCAACTCAAGTCACCATGGTTATGCCAACCAATTGAATAGTAGCATCTTCCAAATGGAACTAGGAAGGAAACCATCCCGAGATGATTTACCAAGCCGCGAGTTCATGACTGCAAAGGCCAATTCAACCACCAAACCATCCAACCCACCAAGCCTACACACTTATCATTACCCAACAGGATTCAAAATGAAGCTAGGGTCCCCAACAATAGTTGGCATCCATCTAGCTTAAGTAATACAGAAATAGAATCATTACTGCAAAGTAGTTCATCTCAATTATCTACATTAACAAGATAAAGTTTCACAGATAAATGAATTAGTCAACTTCTAGGCAACAGGGATGCTTGGCAAGCATCATGCATCCATTCATATGCTTTTCAAAGCATAAGCAACCACCAGTACATGGTGAGAAGCTATACAAATCAAGCAACAACACATTATATCAAGCAACATGCATAGATAGAGAAAGTAGTAAGTAATTATCAACCAATTGGTGATCAAATGATCACCGAGCTTGCAAACACAAGCCATAGGGGCAGCGGAGGAGGAATTAAGAGGGAGAGGAGGGGAGGGGAGAGAGAGCACCGATGACGGGGGTGGAGGACGAGCTTGAAGATGACGGCAGGGGTGGAGGAGGAGGAGGAGGCGGCGGATCCTCCACCTTGCCGCGACGGCGGCCCCTCCTCGCGGCGGCCCCTCCTCGCCGTAGGGGCATCTTGTGCTTGCAGGTGGCGGGGATGGGAGGACCGCGGCGGCATGCGCCCCTCGCGGAGGAAGGCGGCGGCGACGGCGGCGGCGGCGACCATGGAGGATCCGGGCGACCACGGAGGAAGGCGGCGGCGGCGGATCCGGGCGACCACGGAGGAGAGGGGAGAGGGAGAGGGGAGGAATCCTCCCGGGCGACCACGGAGGAAGGCGGCGGCGGCGGATCCAGAGCGACCACGGAGGAGAGGGGAGAGGGGAGAGGGGAGGGGCTCGGGAGGGGAGAGGTGAACAGGGCGGGGAGGGCACGGGCGAGATGATATAAGTCCCTTAATTCCGTGGTGCACCGGAGAAGGTGCGCCACGGAATCAACTACTCCGTGGCGCACCAAAGCCGGTGCGCCATAGAAAGAGTTATTTCGTGGCGCGACACGACATGTGCGCCACGAAATACCTACGGTAATAAATGGTGGTGGCAGGATGTGGGCCCCACATAGTTTACGTGGCGCACTACCCAAGCGTGCGCCACAAAATTAAGCTATTTCTGTGGCGCACCCAAAATGGTGCGCCACAAAATAATATTCTGTGGCGCATTTTTAGTGGTGCGCCACAGAAATAAGCTCCGCCTATAAGGGTTTTCCTACTAGTGTCTTTCCAATCACTTTTCTTTTCTGAAAACATTTTTTATTTTTTTATATAAGAAGTACAACTTTTTTTTTTAATTCGCATTCCCTATCCATACAAGAGATAGAGAACAACTAGGTACAGGAAGTAAAACTACTTACAGATAAAGCAAACAAGTGCACACGAAAATATTCACCTGCGCTATGGCTCCCTGACAACGGCGCCGTGAAAAGGTCTTAATGTCCCACAAGTATAGGGGATCGTGTGTAGCCTTTTCGATAAGTAAGAGTGTCGAACCCAACGAGGAGCTAAAGGTAGGATAAACATTCTCTCAAGTTCTATCAACCACTGATACAACTCTACGCACACTAAGCGTTTGCAATATCTAGGAAATAAAACTAGAGCGATAACGGGTATGAGAGGTGACTTTGCGAACAATAAAATACACAGAATAAATGTTAGTGCTGCAGCAATAAAACAAACTAAACTAACAGTACCATGAGTGTGGAAATGCGGTGGTAATAGTGGTGGCTTTGTCCAAGATCAATTAGTGAAAACATTTAGTTCATTGTCTTTGATGTAGTTTTCAATGTGGGAGAGGCTAAATATACAAGCGCTCCACTACTTGGGATTACAAGTACTATATGATTGGATTGTTAGCAAACATCCGTAAATACTAACAATGCATTAAGGTTTCCCCAACCATAGCCTTAAGTTTATGGTCCTCTTACTCCCATACATGCAACTAACCGGTTTGAGCCCTCGGGTTTCGTCACTCCGGCGGGACTACCCCCTTCCTTTGCACATACTACTAACCCTATGGTGTTGATCCATGCGCGCACAAGTATAATGGACACCAAAGGACAGTACCATATCAACATACAACTCTAATGAACCATAGACATTCAACAAAGCAATCAAAAGACAAATATACTACATAAACATGACATAGATCATAGGATAAATATTATAGCATCAAACACCATGTTACATAGGACGGTACAGAGGTTTGTGGGAGGATGAACCACTGAATACAAGGAGGAGATGGTGATGGAGATGGCGGTGAAGACGTTGGAGAGGGGCAGCGCGGCGGCGGCGCGGGCAGAGCGGGGAACTCCTTTCCCCGCCGCCGGCAAGCTTGGGGAGCACCGCCCCTTAGCCTCCCTCCTTCATGGCTTCTTGGGAGCCCTCCCCCATGGAGATGGGATCCATGGGGGAGGCAAAAACGTGGCTTTGGTGGCTGGAAATTCGTGGGTGGAGGTGTCCTCCACGAGTTAGGGTTTCCTCCTTTATATAGACTCTCGGATTTCCATCATCCCATCTAGGGCTTTGATGCGTGTAGCTGACACGTCCGTTGGGAACCCCAAGAGGAAGGTGTGATGCGCACAGCGGCAAGTTTCCCTCAGTTAGAAACCAAGGTTTAATCGAACCAGTAGGAGTCAAGAAGCACGTTGAAGGTTGATGGCGGCGGGATGTAGTGCGGCGCAACACCAGGGATTCCGGCGCCAACGTGGAACCTGCTGACATGGGCATACCCTTCGGGTACCCATTATTGGTATACCTGGATCGTCTCGGCCCAATATGGAGAAGGCCCAACAAGGCAACCCGAAGAAGTAGTCGACTAGGACTCTTGTAAAACCCTAGGTTGGTTGCATATATAAAGCTAGCCAGGGCACCCGAAATAAGGGAGACGATAGATAGACAGCATAGCTCCGCCTACGGCGGCACCCTGTAAACACATCTATGATCATATACTGGATTGCTAGCAGCACGTAGGGATCCTCCACCGAGGGGACCCGAAGCTGGGTACGTCGTGTGCCTAATCTCGCTCCCGGAATCTCCATCGTCGCTCTCTCCCGAAACCCAAGTCTACAATACGTAGGCATTGGCGAGGTGATCCCTCGTCAATTGGCGCCGTCTGTGGGGATCGCGGCGACTGGATTTCGTTATCCGGGCGAGATCCTTCAACCTTGAATAGCGGTCGTCACGTTCAGATCGTATCAGGCAGCTGGGCGACCCGCATGGCAGAGGGTTGGTGTAGATCGGTGGAAGATATTTGCACCGATAGTCGGCGTGTCGCGCAGTGTCATGCGTATGCCGACAATCGCGAAGCGGCAAAGCGCACCATCAGGGAGCGCATCTAATTTCATCGAGAGCAGCGGAGAGCAAGCCTCGTGAAGGTTTCAGATGGATCAGCTATTCATCGTTGGGCGATTCGTGGCCGAGTCAAGTCAGGGGAGTCTCCATCCACGGGAAATTTTCGAGAACCAATCTGCTCCAATTTTGGCCTTTTGCTTGTCTCGCGATCGTCAGCCTATTCAATTTCATCGGCAACTTCGTCCGGCCGAGTCAGCTGCGTTCTCTAGTACCAGAGCTGAGCTGAGTCCTGTCACGTACCGGATTCAACGCAAGGCGGCAGCATCTGGCCAAGAGCAGGACACCACCAGTGGTTGGTTGTGGTCAGCTGAAATTCAAGGTCTGCATGAATTGATGACATCGATAGCTCAAGTTCAAAGAGAAAAAGATGAGAAATAAAAGCAAGGCTACGTATGAGACCTCAAGCAAAATAAAAAGCAGCTTACTTCATCCAGTGCAAAAGAGTGATCATGACAATGAAAAGGATAGACATCGATCGAGGTACCAGCTAAAAGTGTAGCTTGTGATTCGGAAGATTCTTCATACTTCATCGTGGCTATTGATACGTCTCCGACGTATCGATAATTTCTTATGATCCATGCCATATTATTGATGATACCTACATGTTTTATGCACACTTTATGTCATATTCGTGCATTTTCTGGAACTAACCTATTAACAAGATGCCGAAGAGCCGATTCTTGTTTTCTGCTGTTTTTGGTTTCAGAAATCCTAGTAACGAAATATTCTCGGAATTGGACGAAATCAAGACCCGGGGTCCTATTTTGCCACGAACCTTCCGGAAGACCGAAAGGGATACGAAGTGGGGCGACGAGGCGCCGCCACCATAGGGCCGCGCGGCCGGAGGGGGCCCGCGCCGCCCTATGGTGTGGGCCCCTCGTCGGCCCTCCGACTCGCCCTTCCGCCTACTTAAAGCCTCCGTCGCGAAACCCCCGATGCGAAAAACCACGATACGGAAAACCTTCCGGAGACGCCGCCGCCGCCAATCCCATCTCGGGGATTCTGGAGATCTCCTCCGGCACCCCGCCGGAGAGGGGATTCATCTCCCGGAGGACTCTACACCGCCATGGTCGCCTCCGGAGTGATGAGTGAGTAGTTCACCCCTGGACTATGGGTCCATAGCGGTAGCTAGATGGTTGTCTTCTCCTCATTGTGCTTCATTGTTGGATCTTGTGAGCTGCCTAACATGATCAAGATCATCTATCCGTAATATTCTATGTTGTGTTTGTCGGGATCCGATGGATAGAGAATACCATGTTATGTTAATTATCAAGTTATTACATATGTGTTGTTTATGATCTTGCATGCTCTCCGTTATTAGTAGAGGCTCGGCCAAGTTTTTTCTCTTAACTCCAAGAGGGAGTATTTATGCTCGATAGTGGGTTCATGCCTGCATTGACACACGGGACGAGTGACGTAAAGTTCTAAGGTTGTGTTGTGCTTGTTGCCACTAGGGATAAAACATTGGAGCTATGTCCGAGGATGTAGTTGTTGATTACATTACGCACCATACTTAATGCAATTGTCCGTTGTTAGCAACTTAATACCGGAGGGGGTTCGGACGATAACCCGAAGGTGGACTTTTTAGGCATAGATGCGGTTGGATGGCGGTCTATGTACTTTGTCGTAATGCCCAATTAAATCTCACTATACTTATCATGACATGTATGTGCATTGTTATGCCCTCTCTATTTGTCAATTGCCCGACTGTAATTTGTTCACCCAACATGCTTTTATCTTATGGGAGAGACACCTCTAGTGAACTGTGGACCCCGGTCCATTCTTTAATACTTGAAATACAAATCTGTCTGCAATACTTGTTTTTATTGTTTTCTCTGCAAACAATCATCTTCCACACAATACGGTTAATCCTTTGTTACAGACAAGCCGGTGAGATTGACAACCTCATCGTTTCGTTGGGGCAAAGTACTTTGGTTGTGTTGTGCAGGTTCCATGTTGGCGCCGGAATCTCTGGTGTTGCGCCGCACTACATCCCGCCGCCATCAACCTTCAACGTGCTTCTTGGCTCCTCCTGGTCGATAAACCTTGGTTTCTTTCTGAGGGAAAACTTGCTGCTGTGCGCATCATACCTTCCTCTTGGGGTTCCCCAACGAACGTGTGAAATACACGCCATCAAGCATATTTTCTGGCGCCGTTGCCGGGGAGATCAAGACACGCTGCAAGGGGAGTCTCCACTTCTCAACCTCTTTACTTTGTTTTTGTCTTGCTTTATTTTATTTACTGTCTTGTTACCTGCATTTACTTTACTTGATTCATCATGTTTCCTTTTAATTTTACCACAAAAAACATACCGGTAGGACGCGGGTCTATAATTGGGAGAAACAATATAGAAGAATTTTTCAGTCATGTTAGTACCGTTGAAGACTTTGAAGATAGACACTTGGTAGAACTTGCTCCTACTTATGAAATTGCTGCTGCTGCTTTAGTTCGCATGTTGGAAACTAAATTTGTTAATCTCAATCCTATAATCCAACACATGTTTCTTACACTTGGTGATATGGAAGAGGGGGAAAAGAAAGATTTTGTTTTAGAAACCCTTCTTAGAGAATTTGGTGGTCTAGCAAGAGAGGCTATAAAGGTCTTTGCTAAATTTAATATGCTTGGTTCTCATACTAATTTTGTTAGTCTCCTTGAAAAAATGGACATGGATAGAATAAGGTACACTAATAATATTAATGATGGTGGGGAGATCAAAGCACCAATACCATGTAAACTCCTAGCTATAAATGATGCACTAGAACATAACTATGCTTGGCTTGTTCCTGAAAATTTGTTCGATGAGAGTAGCAAGCCCAAGACTAATGAAAAGGGAGACGCTGAAACTTATGTATCTAATATACTATGCATGGTTGAGAAAACTCCAAACCCCGCTGTAGATGCACCACCCTTTGATAACACTTGAGTTACACTTTCTGCGCCTAGCTGAAAGGCGTTAAAGAAAGCGCTTATGGGAGACAACCCATGTTTTTACTACAGTATTTTTATTTTATATTTGAGTCTTGGAAGTTGTTTACTACTGTAGCAACCTCTCCTTATCTTAGTTTTATGTTTTGTTGTGCCAAGTAAAGTCTTTGATAGTAAAGTAAGTACTAGATTTGGATTACTCGCGCAGTTCCAGATTTCTTTGCTGTCACGAATCTGGGTCTACCTCCATGTAGGTAGCTCAGAAAATTAAGCCAATTTACGTGCATGATCCTCAGATATGTACGCAACTTTCATTCAATTTGGGCATTTTCATTTGAGCAAGTCTGGTGCCCTAATAAAATCCATCTTTACGGACTGTTCTATTTTGACAGATTCTGCCTTTTATTTCGCATTGCCTCTTTTGCTATGTTGGATGAATTTCTTTGATCCGTTAATGTCCAGTAGCTTTATGCAATGTCCAGAAGTGTTAAGAATGATTGTGTCACCTCTGAACATGTTAATTTTTATTGTGCACTAACCCTCTAATGAGTTGTTTCGAGTTTGGTGTGGAGGAAGTTTTCAAGGATCAAGAGAGGAGTATGATGCAATATGATCAAGGAGAGTGAAAGCTCTAAGCTTGGGGATGCCCCGGTGGTTCACCCCTGCATATTCTAAGAAGACTCAAGCGTCTAAGCTTGGGGATGCCCAAGGCATCCCCTTCTTCATCGACAACATTATCGAGTTCCTCCCCTGAAACTATATTTTTATTCCGTCACATCTTATGCACTTTGCTTGGAGCGTCGGTTTGTTTTTGTTTTTGTTTTGTTTGAATAAAATGGATCCTAGAATTCACTTTATGGGAGAGAGACACGCTCCGCTGTAGCATATGGACAAGTATCTCCTTAGGCTCTACTCATAGTATTCATGGCGAAGTTTCTTCTTCGTTAATTTGTTATATGGTTGGAATTGGAAAATGCTACATGTAGTAACTCTAAAATGTCTTGGATAATTTGATACTTGGCAATTGTTGTGCTCATGTTTAAGCTCTTGTATCATATACTTTGCACCCATTAATGAAGAAACACTTAGAGCTTGCTAATTTGGTTTGCATATTTGGTTTCTCTAGAGTCTAGATAACATCTAGTATTGATTTTTGAACAACAAAGAAGACGGTATAGAGTCTTATAATGTTTACAATATGTCTTTTATGTGAGTTTTGCTGCACCGTTCATCCTTGTGTTTGTTTCAAATAACCTTGCTAGCCTAAACCTTGTATCGAGAGGGAATACTTCTCATGCATCCCAAATCCTTGAGCCAACCACTATGCCATTTGTGTCCACCATACCTACCTACTACATGGTATTTATCCGCCATTCCAAAGTAAATTGCTTGAGTGCTACCTTTAAAATTCCATCATTCACCTTTGCAATATATAGCTTATGGGACAAATAGCTTAAAAACTATTGTGGTATTGAATATGTACTTATGCACTTTATCTCTTATTAAGTTGCTTGTTGTGCGATAACCATGTTTCTGGGACGCCATCAACTATTCTTTGTTGAATATCATGTGAGTTGCTATGCATGTCCGTCTTGTCTGAAGTAAGAGAGATCTACCACCTTAATGGTTGGAGCATGCATATTGTTAGAGAAGAACATTGGGCCGCTAACTAAAGCCATGATTCATGGTGGAAGTTTCAGTTTTGGACATATATCATCAATCTCATATGAGAATAATAATTGTTGCCACATGCTTATGCATTAAAGAGGAGTCCATTATCTGTTGTCCATGTTGTCCCGGTATGGATGTCTAAGTTGAGAATAATCAAAAGCGAGAAATCCAAAATGCGAGCTTTCTCCTTAGACCTTTGTACAGGCGGCATGGAGGTACCCCATTGTGACGCTTGGTTAAAACATGTGCATTGCAAAGATCCGGTAGTCCAAGCTAATTAGGACAAGGTGCGGGCACTATTAGTATACTATGCATGAGACTTGCAACTTGTAAGATATAATTTACATAACTCATATGCTTTATTACTACCGTTGACAAAATTGTTTCATGTTTTCAAAATAAAAGCTCTAGCACAAATATAGCAATCGATGCTTTCCTCTTTGAAGGACCATTCTTTTTACTTTTATGTTGAGTCAGTTCACCTATCTCTCTCCACCTCAAGAAGCAAACACTTGTGTGAACTGTGCATTGATTCCTACATACTTGCATATTGCACTTGTTATAGTACTCTATGTTGACAATTATCTATGAGATATACATGTTATAAGTTGAAAGCAACCGCTGAAACTTAATCTTCCTTTGTGTTGCTTCAATACCTTTACTTTGATTTATTGCTTTATGAGTTAACTCTTATGCAAGACTTATTGATGCTTGTCTTGAAGTACTATTCATGAAAAGTCTTTGCTTTATGATTCACTTGTTTACTCATGTCATTACCATTGTTTTGATCGCTGCATTCATTACATATGTTTACAAATATTATGATCAAGGTTATGATGGCATGTCACTTCAGAAATTATCTTTGTTATCGTTTTACCTGCTCGGGACGAGCACAACTAAGCTTGGGGATGCTGATACGTCTCCGACGTATCGATAATTTCTTATGATCCATGCCATATTATTGATGATGCCTACATGTTTTATGCACACTTTATGTCATATTCGTGCATTTTCTGGAACTAACCTATTAACAAGATGCCGAAGAGCCAGTTGTTGTTTTCTGCTGTTTTTGGTTTCGAAATCCTAGTAACGAAATATTCTCGGAATTGGACGAAATCAAGACCCGGGGTCCTATTTTGCCACGAACCTTCCGGAAGACCGAAAGGGATACGAAGTGGGGCGACGAGGCGCCGCCACCATAGGGCCGCGCGGCCGGAGGGGGCCCGCGCCGCCCTATGGTGTGGGCCCCTCGTCAGCCCTCCGACTCTGCCCTTCCGCCTACTTAAAGCCTCCGTCGCGAAACCCATGATGCGAAAAACCACGATACGGAAAACCTTCCAAAGACGCCGCCGCCGCCAATCCCATCTCGGGGGATTCTGGAGATCTCCTCCGGCACCCTGCCGGAGAGGGATTCATCTCCCGGAGGACTCTACACCGCCATGGTCGCCTCCGGAGTGATGAGTGAGTAGTTCACCCCTGGACTATGGGTCCATAGCGGTAGCTAGATGGTTGTCTTCTCCTCATTGTGCTTCATTGTTGGATCTTGTGAGCTGCCTAACATGATCAAGATCATCTATCTGTAATATTCTATGTTGTGTTTGTCGGGATCCGATGGATAGAGAATACCATGTTATGTTAATTATCAAGTTATTACAAATGTGTTGTTTATGATCTTGCATGCTCTCCGTTATTAGTAGAGGCTGCGGCCAAGTTTTTGCTCTTAACTCCAAGAGGGAGTATTTATGCTCGATAGTGGGTTCATGCCTGCATTGACACCGGGACGGTGACAAAAAGTTCTAAGGTTGTGTTGTGCTTGTTGCCACTAGGGATAAAACATTGGCGCTATGTCCGAGGATGTAGTTGTTGATTACATTACGCACCATACTTAATGCAATTGTCCGTTGTTAGCAACTTAATACCGGAGGGGTTCGGATGATAACTCGAAGGTGGACTTTTAGGCATAGATGCGGTTGGATGGCGGTCTATGTACTTTGTCGTAATGCCCAATTAAATCTCACTATACTTATCATGACATGTATGTGCATTGTTATGCCCTCTCTATTTGTCAATTGCCCGACTGTAATTTGTTCACCCAACATGCTTTTATCTTATGGGAGAGACACCTCTAGTGAGCTGTGGACCCCGGTCCATTCTTTAATACCGAAATACAAATCTGCTGCAATACTTGTTTTTACTTGTTTTCTCTGCAAACAATCATCTTCCACACAATACGGTTAATCCTTTGTTACAGCAAGCCGGTGAGATTGACAACCTCACTTTTTCGTTGGGGCAAAGTACTTTGGTTGTGTTGTGCAGGTTTCCACGTTGGCGCCGGAATCTCCGGTGTTGCGCCGCACTACATCCCGCCGCCATCAACCTTCAACGTGCTTCTTGGCTCCTCCTCGGTTCGATAAACCTTGGTTTCTTTCTGAGGGAAAACTTGCTGCTGTGTGCATCATACCTTCCTCTTGGGGTTCCCCAACGAACGTGTGAAATACACGCCATCAGCTATCTTCGACTTCATGGCTGCCATCTTCATCGCCGGCGGCTGCCAACGACTTTAAGTGCGGCGGGAGTTGACCTCGATGTCCATCCACTACATCGTCTACTTTCGCTAAGCGCCGCATGACTTCATCGCCGTGATTTTGCCTACTTCATCACCAATTCGAACTGCAACAAATGATCATGGACTCGTACACCCATCGGTAACATGTTATTTCGGCACATTATTTAATCTATATATGCAATAATCCAATCGATTAAATATTCAAGCACGAACATGCATATGCATCTTTTTCATCATTAGAATATTTCAATAATAATTTGTCTTGCATATTAATCTTTTGCTGAAATTTATCTTCGTATGGGCGAATCTTTCTACTACACGAGAATCTATTGGTTACATTCGGCATGACCATTTATTTCGACTGCAATCATGATATTGGAAGAAGCTATGTACTTATGCGATGAGGTCAAGCACTACCGGACAGAAATTAAGTGGATTTTTCTTCTTCGCGGGATTCATCCTATATGGTTTTCAGTGGATTAATCTTCAGTGGACTCATTTTATATGGTTATCAATGGATTTAATCTTCACTGGATTCACCTTCTATGATTAACAATGAATTCATCTCCTTCGGCTCGGTAGATTTATTTCTTTGGCTTACTGGATTAGTTTTCTTCGAGTTATCATTGGTTTCTTCTAATATAATATTACCCGACGCATCTCCGGGTTAAATGGATTTATCATCTATAACTATTATTGTACTTATTTTCTTCGGGTCAATGGATTCATCCTCTATAATATCGGCGGATTCATATGGCGTAATCTCCAATGTGGATTCATCTCAAAATACTTCATCTTGGATTCATCTTCAGTACTTCATCTTTAATGAAGTAATCTTCAATGGTTTATTCTTCAAACGATTTCATCTCCAATGGCGTAAATTTTCAGTGGATCCATATTATATTGCTGTCAATGGTTTCATCCTAAATGTCTTCACCTTATATGACGTCGCGACTCCGTCAACTTTTTCCGACGTCACGACTAACACTTAGGGGCTCAACAACGACTTCGCCCTGAGTAACAACTGTGACACGGCGTCTAAGCAACAATCATGACATCACCCCAACAGTGCTCGGGGGCTCGGCTATCTCTTCATCAATAATTTGGTGGTATCCACTTTCGCTAATTCGGTGGTTTCTACTTCGGTTCAACATTTTCGCTGCACTCGAAGACCTCATCGCGCATCGACTCCGTCGTGCCCAATAAGCTAAGTGTTCCTTTATTTCACATAAAGTTGATTATCATTTAATTTTGCCGCACCCGTTGCTTGGGGGCTACGCGGCATATATTCACTTTACATATCATCGAGTCCGAGCATCTGACACCGCATGCGAAAAAGAGAGTCAAGAAAAAGATAGAAAAAGTTTGTTTATTTGTGCAGGAGATAGCAAATTTCAAAGTATATAAGAGAGAACCCGACGAAATTGTCTACAGGGAGAACTCGACGAAATTGTCTTCAAGAAAGAACAGGACCCGATGAAAAATTATCCTCAAGGAGGACCCGAAGAATTGTCCTCAGGGAGGACCCGAAGAATTATCCTCAAGGAGGACCCGAAAAATTATCCTCAAGGAGGATCCGAAGAATTGTCCTCAGGGAGGACCCGAAGAATTGTCCTCAAGGAGGACCCGAAGAAATTTTCTTCAAGGAGGAACTCGACGAAATTTTCAGCAAGGAGGAACAAAAAAAAAAGGGTCCATTAACTCGGTCATATTGTTCCGAGCAAGAGCATCGGTGATGTACCCGACAATATAGAAGAACCAATATATTCGGCTATCTCATCAAGCCCGTGAGAAAAATAGAAGAACCCGCAAAATGGGTCATTGCATCAGCCGAACAAGGCACTTGACAAAATATTCTCAGAGCGCCAAAGTCGCGAATAATCTCTGAATGCCGCAAAACTCTGCGAAGGTAAGACCCCGGATCCGTTCCGAGCGGCGTGGCACCGTCTCCGACGTCGGTTTGCTACTTTTTTCCGTATCAACGGATACGAAGAAAAATCCTAACGGACGCGTTAGGTACCCGATAAAACATGACTGAGACTCGACAGAATGGTAAGACCTTAAGCGGCACCTGTCGAGTTAACACCAGTATCCCGGGATCATGTCCAGGGACGTGATCTTCAAGTAGGTTTTTGCGGATTGCCACTAGAGCAGTTAACTAGTACCTGATCCGTCAGATGAACTAGCCCCAATTACCATTATCCCTGTGCAATATAGATATGGATGTCAAATAAAAATAGCAACGGCCTCGAGTCGATAAAAAGAGGGGCTGCGCCCAGAAATATAGTCAAGTTCTTTATCGAGTAGTACAACTTGAGCCTATGCCTAGGTGCAAGCACCTGCCCATAGGCTCGAGGGCTACTCTTATCGAGAGTATTGTTCACCCTCCCGATAAGATACAAGAAAGAGGAAAAATTGTGGTGTCGATTAAAAGCAAGTTGAGCCTACACCCAAGTGCAAACACTTGGCTGTAGCCTCGGGGGCTACTCCCATCGGGAGCGCTGGTCGCGCACCCGATAGAAAGATAACTTCGACAGCATCTACGGTTTGTAGACTCAACTCGATTCTACGATTCGAGATGAGCCTACTCCCATCGGGAGCACATGGATTTCATCAAGTCTTTCAGAAATATAGTTAAGTTCTTCATCGAGTAGTACAACTTGAGTCTATGCCTAAGTGCAAGCACTTGCCCATAGACTCGGGGCTACTCCCATCGGAGACGCTGCCGCGCACCCGATAATTTCAAGAATCGTCGACATCATCTACGCTACACATGATCTACGACATGGACCTCGCCTTGTATTTCTTCGACTTCGGAGATGGTTATGCTTGGAGTTTCTACGCAAGTCTTCGACTTCCCAATAAACTCGGGGCTACTGACATGGGCATACCCTTCGGGTACCCATTATTGGTATACCCGGATCGTCTCGGCCCAATATGGAGAAGGCCCAACAAGGCAACCCGAAGAAGTAGTCGACTAGGACTCTTGTAAAACCCTAGGTTGGTTGCATATATAAAGCTAGCCAGGGCACCCGAAATAAGGGAGACGATAGATAGACAACGATAGCTCCGCCTACGGCGGCACCACCGTAAACACATCTATGATCATATACCTGGATTGCTAGCAGCACGTAGGGATCCTCCACCGAGGGGACCCGAAGCTGGGTACGTCGTGTGCCTAATCTCGCACCCGGAATCTCCATCGTCGCTCTCTCCCGAAACCCAAGTCTACAATACGTAGGCATTGGCGAGGTGATCCCTCGTCACCTGCACAACACAACCAAAGTACTTTGCCCCAACGAAACAGTGAGGTTGTCAATCTCACCGGCTTGCTGTAACAAAGGGTTAACCGTATTGTGTGGAAGATGATTGTTTGCAAGAAAACAGTAAAACAAGTATTGCGAGCAGATTTGTATTTCGAGTATAAAAGAATGGACCGGGGTCCACAGTTCACTAGAGGTGTCTCTCCCATAAGATAAAAGCATGTTGGGTGAACAAATTACAGTCGGGCAATTGACAAATAGAGAGGGCATAACAATGCACATACATGTCATGATAAATATAGTGAGATTTAATTGGGCATTACGACAAAGTACATAGACCGCCATCCAGCATGCATCTATGCCTAAAAAGTCCACCTTCATGTTATCATCCGAACCCCTTCCAGTATGAAGTTGCAAAACAACAGACAATTGCATTAAGTATGGTGCGTAATGTAATCAACAACTACATCCTTAGACATAGCATCAATGTTTTATCCCTAGTGGCAACAACACATCCACAACCTTAGAACTTTATGTCACTGTCCCAGATATCAATGGAGGCATGAACCCACTATCGACCATAAATACTCCCTCTTGGAGTTAAGGGCAAAAACTTGGCCAGAGCCTCTACTAATAACGGAGAGCATGCAAGATCATAAACAACACATAGGTAATAACTTGATAATTAACATAACATAGTATTCTCTATCAATCGGATCCCGACAAACACAACATATAGCATTACAGATAGATGATCTTGATCATGTTAGGCAGCTCACAAGATCCAACAATGAAGCACAATGAGGAGAAGACAACCATCTAGCTACTGCTATGGACCCATAGTCCAGGGTTACCCCTAACAAATTCTTATAGGAATTCCGATAGAATTAGAGAGCATTAAGTATAAATACGATACATAGCATAGCCCTTTTTTTCATTAAAAAATAGTACGGGAATGATGTCCTGAATAGAAGAAGCGGAAATAGGAATATTTTTGATTCCTTTTGTTTGTTACTCTTTTTTTATTTTTATAAGCAAAGGACGCCCAAATATACCATAAAATTATGGATAGATAAATATTTATTGGATACTATACCTACCTTACCCATGTTTATTTTTGACCTAAAGCCTACAGCCCTGCTTTCTATCTTTCTATGAAAGAATGAAGAGACTTTATCCACAACACAAATCATAAATTAATTTATGATCGGCCTATTTAATCTGATTATCCCTCGAATAAGTAGTCCTTACTTTAGTGTATGTAGGTAAAATAAGATGTATGATAATGTATGATAATTAGGAAGTCTTGGTATTCCTTCACGGAGTCCCTTCTTCAATCTTAAATTGAAAAAAAAAGAAATGCCCCTAAGGGGCATTTCTTTGGATACCAAGATTTTTGGGATCTTAGCCTCGTCGTTTTAACTACTCACTCATCACTCCGGAGGCGACCATGGCGGTGAAGAGTCCTCCGGGAGATGAATCCCCTCTCCGGCAGGGTGCCGGAGGAGATCTCGAGAATCCCCGAGATGGGATTGGCGGCGGCGTCTCGGTAAGGTTTTCCGTATCGTGGCTCTCGGTATCGGGGGTTTCGCGACGGAGGCTTTAAGTAGGCGGAAGGGCAACGCGGGGGGCCACACGAGGGCCCCACACCATAGGTCGGCGCGGCCGGGGCCCGGGCCGCGCCGCCCTAGTGTGGCGGCGCCTCGTGGCCCCACTTCGACTCCTCTTCGGTCTTCCGGAAGCTTCGTGGCAAAATAGGACCCCGGGCGTTGATTTCGTCCAATTCCGAGAATATTTCGTTACTAGGATTTCTGAAACCAAAAACAGCAGAAAACGAACAACTAGCTCTTCGGCATCTTGTTAATAGGTTAGTTCCGTAAAATGCACGAATATGACATAAAGTGTGCATAAAACATGTAGATATCATCAATAATGTGGCATGGAACATAAGAAATTATCGATACGTTGGAGACGTATCAGCATCCCCAAGCTTAGTTTTGCTCGTCCCGAGCAGGTAAAACGATAACAAAGATAATTTCTGAAGTGACATGCCATCATAACCTTGATCATACTATTTGTAAACATATGTAATGAATGCAGCGATCAAAACAATGGTAATGACATGAGTAAACAAGTGAATCATAAAGCAAAGACTTTTCATGAATAGTACTTCAAGACAAGCATCAATAAGTCTTGCATAAGATTTAACTCATAAAGCAATAAATCAAAGTAAAGGTATTGAAGCAACACAAAGGAAGATTAAGTTTCAGCGGTTGCTTTCAACTTGTAACATGTATATCTCATGGATAATTGTCAACATAGAGTAATATAACAAGTGCAATATGCAAGTATGTAGGAATCAATGCACAGTTCACACAAGTGTTTGCTTCTTGAGGTGGAGAGAGATAGGTGAACTGACTCAACATAAAAGTAAAAAGAATGGTCCTTCAAGGAGGAAAGCATCGATTGCTATATTTGTGCTAGAGCTTTTATTTTGAAAACATGAAACAATTTTGTCAATGGTAGTAATAAAACATATGAGTTATGAAAATTATATCTTACAAGTTGCAAGCCTCATGCATAGTATACTAATAGTGCCCGCACCTTGTCCTAATTAGCTTGGACTACCGGATCATCGCAATACACATGTTTTAACCAAGTGTCACAATGGGGTGCCTCCATGCCGCCTGTACAAAGGTCTAAGGAGAAAGCTCGCATTTTGGATTTCTCACTTTTGATTATTCTCAACTTAGACATCCATACCGGGACAACATGGACAACAGATAATGGACTCCTCTTTAATGCATAAGCATGTGGCAACAATTATTATTCTCATATGAGATTGAGGATATATGTCCAAAATCTGAAACTTCCACCATGAATCATGGCTTTAGTTAGCGGCCCAATGTTCTTCTCTAACAATATGCATGCTCCAACCATTAAGGTGGTAGATCTCTCTTACTTCGGACAAGACGGACATGCATAGCAACTCACATGATATTCAACAAAGAATAGTTGATGGCGTCCCCGAAACATGGTTATCGCACAACAAGCAACTTAATAAGAGATAAAGTGCATAAGTACATATTCAATACCACAATAGTTTTTAAGCTATTTGTCCCATGAGCTATATATTGCAAAGGCGAATGATGGAATTTTAAAGGTAGCACTCAAGCAATTTACTTTGGAATGGCGGATAAATACCATGTAGTAGGTAGGTATGGTGGACACAAATGGCATAGTGGTTGGCTCAAGGATTTTGGATGCATGAGAAGTATTCCCTCTCGATACAAGGTTTAGGCTAGCAAGGTTATTTGAAACAAACACAAGGATGAACGGTGCAGCAAAACTCACATAAAAGACATATTGTAAACATTATAAGACTCTACACCGTCTTCCTTGTTGTTCAAAACTCAATACTAGATATTATCTAGACTCTAGAGAAACCAAATATGCAAACCAAATTAGCAAGCTCTAAGTGTTTCTTCATTAATGGGTGCAAAGTATATGATGCAAGAGCTTAAACATGAGCACAACAATTGCCAAGTATCAAATTATCCAAGACATTTTAGAATTACTACATGTAGCATTTTCCAATTCCAACCATATAACAATTTAACGAAGAAGAAACTTCGCCATGAATACTATGAGTAAAGCCTAAGGACATACTTGTCCATATGCTACAGACGGAGCGTGTGTCTCTCCCATACGGTGAATGCTAGGATCCATTTTATTCAAGCAAAACAAAAACAAAAACAAACCGACGCTCCAAGCAAAGTACATAAGATGTGGCCGAATAAAAATATAGTTTCGGGGAGGAACCCGATAATGTTGTCGATGAAGAAGGGGATGCCTTGGGCATCCCCAAGCTTAGACGCTTGAGTCTTCTTAGAATATGCAGGGGTGAACCACCGGGGCATCCCCAAGCTTAGAGCTTTCACTCTCCTTGATCATATTGTATCATACTCCTCTCTTGATCCTTGAAAACTTCCTCCACACCAAACTCGAAACAACTCATTAGAGGGTTAGTGGACAATAAAAATTAACATGTTCGGAGGTGACACAATCATTCTTAACACTTCGGACATTGCATAAAGCTACTGGACATTAATGGATCAAAGAAATTCATCCAACATAGCAAAAGAGGCAATGCGAAATAAAAGGCAGAATCTGTCAAAACAGAACGGTCCGTAAAGATAGATTTTATTGAGGCACCAGACTTGCTCAAATGAAAATGCCCAAATTGAATGAAAGTTGCGTACATATCCGAGTATCACTCACGTAAATTGGCTTAATTTTCTGAGTTACCTACAGAGAATTAGACCCAGATTCGTGACGAGCAAAGAAATCTGTTTCAGCGCGGTAATCCAAATCTAGTATTCACTTTACTATCAAAGACTTTACTTGGCACAACAAAACTCAAAACTAAGATAAGGAGAGGTTGCTACAGTAGTAAACAACTTCCAAGACTCAAATATAAAACAAAAATACTGTAGTAAAAACATGGGTTGTCTCCCATAAGCGCTTTCTTTAACGCCTTTCAGCTAGGCGCAGAAAGTGTATATCAAGTATTATCAAAGGGTGGTGCATCTACAGCGGGGTTTGGAGTTTTCTCAGCCAAGCATAATATATTGGATACATAAGTTTCAGCGTCTCCCTTTTCATTAGTCTTGGGCTTGCTACTCTCATCGAACAAATTTTCAGGAACAAGCCAAGCATAGTTATTTTCTAGTGCATCATTCATAGCTAGGAGTTTACATGGTATTGGTGCTTTGATCTCCCCACCATCATTAATATTATTAGTGTACCTTATTCTATCCATGTCCATCTTTTCAAGGAGACCAACAAAATTAGTATGAGAACCAAGCATATTAAATTTAGCAAAGACCTTTCTAGCCTCTCTTGCTAGACCACCAAATTCTCTAAGAAGGGTTTCTAAAACAAAATCTTTCTTTTCCCCTTCTTCCATATCACTGAGTGTATGAAACATGTGTTGGATTATAGGATTGAGATTAACAAATTTAGTTTCCAACATGCGAACTAAAGCAGCAGCAGCAATTTCATAAATAGGAGCAAGTTCTACCAAGTGTCTATCTTCAAAATCTTCAACGGTACTAACATGATTGAAAAATTCTTCTATATTGTTTCTCCCAACTATAGACCCACGTCCTACCGGTATGTCTTTTGTGGTAAAATTAAAAGGAAACATGATGAAATAAGTTAAGTAAATGCAAGTAACTAATTTTTTTTTGTGTGTTTTTGATATAGCAAACAAGATAGTAAATAAAGTAAAGCTAGCAACTAATTTTTTTGTGTTTTGATATAATGCAGCAAACAAAGTAGTAAATAAAATAAATCAAGACAAAAACAAAGTAAAGAGATTGGGAAGTGGAGACTCCCCTTGCAGCGTGTCTTGATCTCCCCGACAACGGCGCCGTAAATTTGCTTGATGCGTGTAGCCGACACGTCCGTTGGGAACCCCAAGAGGAAGGTGTGATGCGCACAGCGGCAAGTTTCCCTCGCTAGAAACCAAGGTTTAATCGAACCAGTAGGAGTCAAAAAGCACGTTGAAGGTTAATGGCGGCGGGATGTAGTGCGGCGCAACACCGAGATTCCGGCGCCAACGTGGAACCCGCACAACACAACCAAAGTACTTTGCCCCAACGAAACAGGTGAGGTTGTGAATCTCACCGGCTTGCCGTAACAAAGGGTTAACCGTATTGTGTGGAAGATGATTGTTTGCAAGAAAACAATGAAACAAGTATTGCAGCAGATTTGTATTTCGAGTATAAAAGAATGGACCGGGGTCCACAGTTCACTAGAGGTGTCTCTCCCATAAGATAAAAGCATGTTGGGTGAACAAATTACAGTCGGGCAATTGACAAATAGAGAGGGCATAACAATGCACATACATGTCATGATAAATATAGTGAGATTTAATTGGGCATTACGACAAAGTACATAGACCGCCATCCAACATGCATCTATGCCTAAAAAGTCCACCTTCAGAGTTATCATCCGAACCCCTTCCAGATATTAAGTTGCAAAACAACGGACAATTGCATTAAGTATGGTGCGTAATGTAATCAACAACTACATCCTTAGACATAGCATCAATGTTTTATCCCTAGTGGCAACAACACATCCACAATCTTAGAACTTTCTGTCACTGTCCCAGATATCAATGGAGGCATGAACCCACTATCGAGCATAAATACTCCCTCTTGGAGTTAAGAGCAAAAACTTGGCCAGAGCCTCTACTAATAACGGAGAGCATGCAAGATCATAAACAACACATAGGTAATAACTTGATAATTAACATAACATAGTATTCTCTATCCATCGGATCCCGACAAACACAACATATAGCATTACGGATAGATGATCTTGATCATGTTAGGCAGCTCACAAGATCCAACAATGAAGCACAATGAGGAGAAGATAACCATCTAGCTACTGCTATGGACCCATAGTCCAGGGGTGAACTACTCACTCATCACTCCGGAGGCGACCATGGCGGTGAAGAGTCCTCCCGGGAGATGAATCCCCTCTCCGGCAGGGTGCCGGAGGAGATCTCCGGAATCCCCCGAGATGGGATTGGCGGCGGCGGCGTCTCGGTAAGGTTTTCCGTATCGTGGCTCTCGTACCGGGGGTTTCGCGACGGAGGCTTTAAGTAGGCGGAAGGGCAACGCGGGGGCCACACGAGGGCCCCACACCATAGGTCGGCGCGGCCGGGGCCCGGGCCGCGCCGCCCTAGTGTGGCGGCGCCTCGTGGCCCCACTTCGACTCCTCTTCGGTCTTCCGGAAGCTTCGTGGCAAAATAGGACCCCGGGCGTTGATTTCGTCAAATTCCGAGAATATTTCGTTACTAGGATTTCGAAACCAAAAACAGCGAGAAAACAGCAACTGGCTCTTCGGCATCTTGTTAATAGGTTAGTTCCAGAAAATGCACGAATATGACATAAAGTGTGCATAAAATATGTAGATATCATCAATAATGTGGCATGGAACATAAGAAATTATCGATACGTTGGAGACGTATCAGGCTTCAGTAAAACGGGTCCCTAGGCCGCATACGGACTCCGATTGGGCCGAATTTTAACTCTAGAACGTTCAGCAGAAAATTATCTACAACTTCCTCTCCAGGCACAACTCCGTTGGAGGTCATCTTCGAGGGTGAAACAGACAATCTCCGAAAACAGTTCTGGGACAAATTTCAGCAAAGTTCCAATTCGACTCCAACAAGGTTTCCTCTTATATTCTTGATAATTCCTACACATCAAAGTGTAAAACAAGAACATTGTGCACTTTTGCAACTATTAATAGGTTAGTCCAAATAAATCATAAACTTAATATAAAAACAAGTGCCAAATGCATAATATTAGCATGAAACAATCAAAAATTATAGATACGTTTGCGACGTATCAGAGAGTACCAACTAGCTACAGCTAGAACCCGTAGTCCATGGGGGAACTACTCACGGAGCATGATGGAGGCGGTGGCATTGATGGAGATGGCTTCCGGGGGCACTTCCCCGTCCCGGCGGCGTGCCGGAACAGAGACTTATGTCCCCCGAAACGGAGTTTCGCGATGGCGGCGGCGCCCCTGGAGTCTTTCTGGAGTTTCGTCAATTCGTATCACGTTTTTAGGTCAAAAGGGGTCTTATAGGCGAAGAGGCGGCGCAGGAGGGCGCTTGGGGCCTCCTCACCATAGGCTGGCGCGGCCAGGCCTGGGGCCGCGCCGCCTTATGGTGTGGTGGCCCTCTGGCCCGCCTCCGACTCTCCTTCGGTGTTCTGGGGTCTTCCGGGGAAAATAAGATACTGGTTCTTTGTTTCGTCGAATTCCGAGAATATTGCCCGAACAGCCTTTCTGGAACCAAAAACAACAGAAAACAGGAACTGACACTTCGACATCTTGTTAATAGGTTAGTTCCGGAAAACGCATAAAAACATTATAAAGTGCGAGCAAAACATGTAGGTATTGTCATAAAACAAGCATGGAACATCAGAAATTATAGATACGTTGGAGACCTATCAACAGGCGAAGGCTAGCAAAAGACTGGGAGCGACCAACTAAGAGAGCAATAATGGCCATAATCATGCATAGCAACAAAACATTATCAATCAAAGCATAAAGTGATATTACAAGTCAAAAACTAAATGATCATAGAGGCTTTAGTTGACTGGTTATAGTCATAACATGGTATAAGCATGTGCCAAGTCAACCTAATAAAACATCAAAGGAGAATACCACAATATTATGCTTTGTATGATGAAAACAACACATGATTCTTTCAATAGCACATTATGCACTCTCGGCTATTTGAGACAAGTCATGCTACAACAATAAATACTAAGCATATGACAAGAATAACATCCACATGACATGCCAAAGCCTATGCCACAGTCTAGACAAGCTTCCTTTTGCATCACTATACACATGAAACATTTTACTCGTCTCCAACACCAATCAACTTATTTGAAATAACTCATGAAAAAGAATATGGACCAGAGAGCTAATCATACACAAATAAAGAATACTAACGATCTCTAAACAAAGTTCAAGTGAAAGAACAAGAGCTAAGCGCAGTACTAGCAAATTAGAACACTCGCAGAACAATAACAACAAAAACTAGAGCGTTCTATGCAATGAAAACGAAGAGTCTCTCTCCAAAACAAATAGGTATCCAATCATATTATACAGCAAACAAAACTAAACTAAACTAAAAAACAAAAATAAAGACGCTCCAAGAACAACACATAGCGTATGAAGCAATAAAAATATAGCGCAAAGAAAGATGACATGTTGCTTTGTTGATGAAGAGGGGATGCCCTAGCTTTGACGCTTGTACCTCTTGGATATTTCTTAGGGTGCAAGGGCACCCCCTATCTTGAGCTTTTATACATTCTTCATCTCATCACATCATTCTTCTCTCCCTACACTTGAAAACTTCCTTCATACAAAACTTCACACAATTCTTTATTAACGACATTAGTATAGTCAAAATAATAAATCCACCTGGGTTTAGTTCCAACATATATAAAATATCTATTAAAGCATTAGCTAATGTAGCAACCTTTCAAAAAGCTTTTTGCTCAAAAGAACTAAAAAAGAAAGAGATTAAGAGACAAATGCAAATAGTGGCAGAAATCTATCAAAGTAGAACAACAGGTAAATATCGATTTTTTCGAAAATCTTCTGTTGCTCATCTTGAAACATGGTAAACTAAAGAAAGTTAGATAATAGCCTGAGGCATATGCACAAAAATTGGCAGATCAAAATCCCGCCCTGGCTATTTATACGAATGTTTATGGTGACATCACATAATCTGTTTTTAGGACAACAACTTTCCCAAATCTTACTTTCTTCCTATTAGAGGCTATTCTTGGCACAAAAACAAAATAAAAATGACAAGGGGAGGTTAATACAGAGGTTATAACTTCCAAGACTCAACAAAAGAAAAAATACAGAAATAAAACATGAGTTATCTTCGAAGAGTGCTTTTTCTTTAACGCCTTTCAGCTAGGCGCAGAAAAAGAGCTAGCATCAAGTATTATCAAGTGAAGAAGCCTCAAAATCAATCACTTCCTCTAAAACACAACTTATCAAAATAGGCACTTTAGATACCTCTGGAGATGATTCAACATGTAAACCATTCTTAGTTGTACTAAAAGTTTTATCAATTTTAAACATATCATGGATTTTTCGTTTAGGTTCATTGGGAACATACATGAATTTTTGCTCTTTTCCCACAAAAGCTTTTTCCTTCTTAAACCCAAGAGAGGAAAATGTTGAACTTAAAGTTTTCATAGCCTCCTCTAGTTTACCAATCCTAATATTTATACTATCATGGGTATTGCTGGCCTGTAAAACAGTGATTCTTTTATTGATACTTTATATTGACTTATTAATTTGGCTAGCATTATCAAGGCAATTTGGCAAACTTTTCTCTAGAGAGGTTAGTCTTTCTATAACATGTTCTAAAGTGATCTTAGTTTTAACAACATTAGTAGGTGGGATTCCTACCAAGTTTTCAGTTAAATTGCAGGCTTCCAAAGCGGGAGTACCCAGAAAATTACCCCCCATGAGAGTATCCAAAATATATCTATTCCAGCTAGATAACCCAACATAACAATTTCTAAAGAGGATCATGGTAGAATATTTTTTAGTACATCTATGACGAGCATTACTTATTCTATACAAAGCATCTTTCAAACTTTCTCCCACTTGTTGCTTAAAAGAATGAACCTCAACTTCAGGAATACTCATTTTAGCAAAATTAAAACAAAGCAATAGAAATAACAGCAATAATCGAAACTATTTTTTGTGTGTTTTTGATATAACGAAGCAAACAAGACAAAGTAAAGTAAACTAAGCAAAACTACAACAAACTAAATAGATTGGAGATGAGAGACTTCCCTTGCAGAAATCCTCTTTCTCCCCGGCAACGGCCCCATAAATGTCTTGCTGACGTGTGACATGGCTTGATGTAGCGTAGATTTCACACCGTTGGGAAACCCCAAGAGGAAGGTATGATGAGCACATCAGCAAGTTTTCCCTCAGTAAGAAATCAAGGTTTAATCGACCAGTAGGAGAAAGGCGTGACTTCTGAAGGTGTTCCTAGCTGACTTGTGGCAGGGCGCACTATCGGCGTCAGCAACAACGTGGAACCTGCACACAACACAACCAAAATATTTTGCCCCAACTTACAGTGAGGTTGTCAATCTCACCGTGTTTGCTAAACACAAATGATTAAATGTATCGAGTTTAAGGAGATGTTTGCAGTAATTAAAGAGAACAATGCTTGCAGTAAGTAAATAGAACATAATTGCAGTGGATGAATTTATCACTGTAAAGGAAAGGACCGGGTCCACAGTTCACTAGAGGTGTCTCTCCATAAAGATAAATAACATGCTGGGTGAACAAATTACAGCTGAGCAATTGAGAGAATACCGACCATACATAACAAGATGATTACTATGAGATTCTGTTGCGGTCAGAAACCCACCGGCGAGCAGCGACGGGCAACACGGTAGAGCCGGGAGGCTCCCAGGACTGCGGCTGGCCCTGGTCCCTCCGAGCGACGGCCCGCAAAGACTCGGCACGCACGTCCGATGCCTGGTGCAAGGGCGTGCCACCCGACCTATACCCGGTCGGGGAAGGTGTTGGATTGTGCCTCGCTTAGTTTCCTGCATGACATACACGTAAACATTAAATACGAGCCTCGATCGGCTCTCAGGTTATCCTGTGAATCGGCTCAAGGAGCCGATCCACCCATGATGCGTACGAGGTGTACGATCAGATGGTGGTCCTGCTTGATCAAAATAAAGCTAAAACGACCTACTACGATTTAGGGTTTTCACCGCATAATCGGAACATCCTACTCGTGATTGAGCCTGGCGGCCACGCACGGTGATCGTAAACCGACCCTAGACAAGGCCTAAAAACCAACACGAAGTTGATCCCCGGAACATCCTGTCTAGGGTTAGCAAACTACACCCTACGCGCCACTGGATCCTTCAACCCGTTTGTAAGGCCTAACTATGCAGATATTAAACTAATCCTTGAAGAACAAGGAGCAATCATAACGGATCGGATCTACTAAATAATAATCAAGCGGGGTGCCGCCCTTACACCCAAGATAGGTGTAAGGACGGCTAGATGTCTAGGGGTTGCACGACGACAGCATATGATACGATGAACAATGCTAGCCCTAACACATCTATGATAACTACGTTGCTCGCCATCAACAAGGCTTCAGCACGAGCAACGCATGAACAACGAATAAACGTGTACTGCCTAGATCGCAAGATGCGATCTAGGCATCATGATGCTTACCCGGAAGAAACCCTCGAGACAAGGGAGTTGGCGATGCGCCTAGATTGGTTTGTGGTGAACGTGATTGTTGTTTATTTCATAAACCCTAGATACATATTTATAGTCCGTAGACTTTCTAACGTGGGAATAATCCCAACCGTGTACGAGCCAAACTCTATCTAACCGACACGTATCCTACTATGTTACAGATACACGGGCAAACTAGCCCAAATTTTGTATACAAGGCCGATTCATGTATTTCTTCTATGTATACTCTTCAAGCCCATCTCTAATCGCGGCCCACCTCTGATCCGGTCAAATTCTGGTGATAACACATGCCCCCCTGGTTTTGGAAATGACAATTCCAAAATCACTCTGTTTTTTCTTCGTCGGGTCATGTCGTGGCAGAGCAGAACCGCCGCAGTATCCCTCATCATGATGCCTTGCCTCCTCCACTTCTTTGCGAGATTTGATAGCTTTAACATCACTTCCTCGGAAACCGTAATGGCATTAAATCTCCACTATACCCCATTATTTAACCGTGCCGAAAGGTTCGCCACCTCATCCCCTTGCTCTGCTCTGGCCATCGGTACCTAAAAAACCCTCTTTCCCTGTAGCAATGTCTTCCTCTTCCTCCATCTCCTCAGGCCTCTCTTTCCAATCTTCCTCCTCGAGCGAGCAGGAGTGGAACTTCGACCACGTGCCAGATGGCCCACCCGAAGCACTCGTCGGGTCAGATGGTGACTTACCTCTGACCGATGGGGAGGATGACCTCGAGTTCCTCATCGAAGGGGAGCTGAAGAGCGAGAGCGAAGACGACCTCCACTCCTGGGCGAACCCCACCTCCTCCGACGAGGAGGAGGAAGAAGAAGAAGTAGAGGAAGATGAAGAAGAGGAGGAGGATGATTCCTCCTCCTCCGCTGGGTATCCGTCGGCGAAGCGCTTCCGCGCTTGGGCGGAGAGCGAGGACGATGATGATGACGAGGAAGAAGAGGCTCCGGCCGAGGGCCGGGGCAGCGGCGACGAGGAACTCTCCGGAAGCAGCGCCGACGGCAGCTACGATGCCGACGACGAGGCCAGCGAGGATTAGTAATGTAGAACTAGTAGCTCCTGAGCAGTCGGCTCTTCTTTTGTTCTTCCTTTCTTGAGCAATCGGCTCTTCATTGTAAAAAACCCCCTTATTAATGAAGAAGAAATTTCTCAGCTGATTTTGTCCTTTTACCAATTTTGCCGATTGCTAAAATAAGTTAGCAAATCAAGAGCCGATGGCGAGCGCATCGGACTTTGCCATGAAACGCGAGCAAAGCCAACTCTATTATCTATCCAAATGGTAATCTGCGACTTGTCCGAAAGAGCAAAACTCAGATCCCCAAATCGCCGCTTGAACAGATCCAACCCACGGCCATATGAACCTCAGATGTCAATCGTGCAGGTTTGCAACGCACAGCGGACCCAAGGGCAACATCATCCAATGCCAACGCTATGGTCTCCTTCCAGCAGCTCTGGTGATCTTCTTCTGCAACAACCCACCACTTTCGAAGAAGTTTATGATGCAGGGTCAGCCGATGACACTCCAATCGGCTTCCAAAAACAGAGTGCCTACCAAATCAGCTGCCCCCCGAGCCTCAGTCAAGGCGAGAACGGCGGTGAGGACATACAGTTCAGACAAATTGACCCGAACTTGAGTGAATCTGAGCAAACCAACATGCAGAATCAGCCAAACTTGCCACCATCGACCACCTTTTCTTCCGTTGAAAGCCGATATTGTAGGCGAAACATCAACGACTTAATCGACAAAGGGTTGGAAGTCCTCGAAGAGAAGGTTCTGGCACCAAAATCGGCTCATTGTTGCTGAGGAAGCTCTCACTGTTCACTCCCTCCAGGAAGCAGAAGGCCATCCGCGTCTTGAACACGCAGCGGGTAGATCCTGTGTAATTGTACTGGAGTCGACGGCTGTGCATCGGCTTTGTTTCTTAGCTCTAAAGTCGATGTCCGTGCATCGGCTGTACATCATGAGAAACATCATGAGAAATTTTTTTTACTGGCCGATTTTTCTATCGGCCCCCAATATTTTACTGCACATGTATCACACATGTTCATCTGATTAGGTGCCCCCCGAGCCGAATCTGCCAGGTTACTGCGGATATCGGCTCTGTGGTTAGCCAAGGCACTGTATTTGAACGTCGGCTCCGTTAGGACCGGTGTTGACTTTTTCAGCTCATCAGCCGACGTAAAACCGCTGCCCATTAGATCGACGTTGAACACAGGCAGAACGTATGGTGAGGACAATTTTGGCCGATTGCTGGAATCGGCCTCCATGTTGATTGAATCGCTCAATGAAGGTTTTGCAATGTTCCTCCATAGATCTTTGGGGCCGATCGCACGGATCGGCATCGCCACGTTTGTTCATGGATGTTGCTCTTGTTACACGGTCAGGCCGGTGGATAAGACCAGCCTCACCCCGTCCTTCGTCACGTCGATGCGCTCGCGATCGTCCAAATTGATGCCCGAGAGTGGCTCTTGGCCTGTTGTCTCCCAAACGTTCATGCCGGCCGTTGAAATCTCGGGCTGAGTCATCTGCGTGGACGACCTCTACTTCATCTCCATCCCATTGTATTAGGCATTGGTGCATCGTGGATGGAATGCAACAGTTGGCGTGGATCCAATCTCTCCCTAGCAGGACAGCATAGGTGTTCTTGCTGTCGACAATAAAGAACGTCGTAGGGATGGTTTTCCTTCCTACGGTCAGATCCACATTCAGAACACCTTGTGCGTCAGATGCTTGGCCGTTGAAATCGCTCAGTGTTACGTTGGTCTTGATCAGATCCGAGCTAAAGCGTCCCAACCGACGTAGCATGGAGTATGGCATAATGTTGACTGCCGCTCCGGTGTCCACCGACATCTTGTTGACGGGCTGCCCATTGATATAGCCTCGCAAGTACGGGGCCTTCGGATGTACGTAGCTTCTTTCTCGTGGCTTCTCAAAGATAACCGGCCGTGGGCCGCAGATCAAGTTGTGCCACAGGTGCTTCGTCTAATCCTGGAGCACTAAACTCCGTTGGAAGGATGAACACCATGTTTGTGCCAGCCGATGTCTCATCATCGGCTTTCTTTTGTCTGGGGCGCCACTCTTTCCTTTGTGGCCGACCTTCCTCGTCCAGGGTTCGCTGAATTTTCGCGGCCAGATCAGGCCGCGCCTTCCTTAACGTGTGCATGTATAACCTTTCGGCTTCCTCCAAACCACGTAGTCGCTGAACCCTACGCTTTTGGGAACGGCTGAGTCCATCAGGGCACCACCTTGGCCGGTGGTACTTATCTTCTTCTTCATCGTCGTCTTCCAATTCCTCGAGATCTTCTACCCGAGAGGACTCAGCGTGCTTGTTCCGAGGCGGGAGAGGCCCTAGACGTTTGAACACGGACACGTTAGCTGCATCCTTCTTCTTCTGTCTACATTCTGGGCAGTTGCCGATTGTAGGCAATCGGCTCATTCCCGAATCCCGGTAGTGTACGAAGAAGGGATAGTCCCGGTGCCTATCCACGTCGTCTTGCTCTCTCGACTTTTCCTTGGCGTGGCGCTCATATCTCTCCTCGTCGCGATCATGCCGACGGTGTCTCCTGGCGTCCCTAGCCAGACGATCTCTTTCATCATCGTCGTTGTATCGTCGGCGTTGGTCGTATTGACTCACATATTTGTTGAGGAGGTGATCAGAGAGAGGTCGCTGATATCTTACGTTCCTCACTTCTCCCTCGGTGATATAGCGCTTGCCATCGTGACGGAGCCGATCGCGTGGAACGGCTTCCTCGGTGTCCTTGCTATGAGAGCAGCTGCCCTCGTCTCCGTCCTTACCAGAGTGGTGCCCAGGTCCTACCATGTTGATGTCGAACGAGAATCCTGGTCGGCACCCTCCGGGGTAAGTGTACTCCACCATGTTAACGGCGGGGAAGGGGTGTGTGTCGACCTTCATGGCGTACCGGCTGAAAATTAGACGCCCTTGTTCTATCGCCATTTGGACCCGCCGACGCCACACCCTGCGGTCGTTGGTGGCATGGGTGAACGTGTTATGCCACTTGCGGTATGGCTTTCCGTTCAGCTCCTGAGCCGTGGGGATCTTGTGGCCTTCGGGTACCTTTAGCTGCTTCTCCTTAAGTAAGAGATCGAAAATTTGCTCAGCCTTGGTGACATCGAAGTCAAACCCTCTTGGAGGTCCTTGAACCCACTTACAGGACACGGGGCTTGCCCCCCGAGTCCATTCAGCCACTGCTACCTCTTGATCTCCCGCAGAGCCTTCATCTTCATCTGCCTCAACCAGGACCACTGCACGCTTGAATTTATCCCGGTATACATCCGGGTGGCGCCGTTCATATGCCGACGGCTTACGCACCATGTGCGCCGGTGAAGGGTAGTCCGCTTGGGAGGCCACGTCCTTGATCGGTGATGCGAGACCCACCACCGCCAACTCGATCGCTTCTTTTCGGTCACACGAGCCGAATAGCATCGGTTCCTAACGGTCCTGAAGCGCCGGACGTATTCTGAAGCTGTTTCTCCGCGCTTCGTCGTACTTGTGCTAGATCGGCAATGCCGGCCTCGGAAGCCTCCGAGTGATACCGCATGTGGAGCTGCTCTTCCAAGCTGCTTCCAAGTCCGGATTGAGTCCGGTGGCGGCGATGTGTACCACCCAAAAGCCGATCATGTGAGGGACTCGTGCGAAGAACCTCACACGCAGCTCATCCGATGCTGAGATCGTGCCCAGTCGTGCCAAATATCGGCTCACATGCTCGATGGAGCTGGAACCATCCGATCCATTAAACTTGGAGAAATCAGGGAGCCGATACTTGGGTGGTAGCGGGATCAATTCGTACTCGTTGGGGTACGGCTTGGAATAGCCGATTGTCCTCCTTTTCGGCACCATGCCGAACTCGGTCTTTTAAGATGGTACTAATCTGATCCGCGGTCGTTGGCTGTAGGAATCGAACTACGAAGATTCGCCGGAGTGGCATACTTAGCCAGCCATGCTTGCTTTTCCAGCTCCGAGCCAAGCCGCAAGAGCTGAGCTGCGGAGGTTTGTCGGAGTGGCATACTTAGCTAGCCACGTCCGCTTCTCAAGATCTGTTCCCGAAGTTCCTCCTGCTATTCCGAAGTCCCCGCTGTTGCGGTCTGGTTTGTGAGTGCCCGATTCTTGCGGTCGGCACGTATGTGCACGTGTATCCGTGAGGGATCTCCTTAGGCGCCTCATGCAAGAACTGGTAGTCACTAGGGTCACCACCGATCTTGTAGACGACGTATGCCGGTGAATTCGGCACTTCTGGTGCTGCCAACGCGAATGGCAGCGGTGGACGGGACTGGAGTGACATCTCTCCTTGGTGAGTCCCTAGAGCTGGTCCTGACGGAGAGTACTGATGCCTCATGATTTCCTGGATCACCCGAAGAGCGACACACTCCAAAGTGTTAACCAGGCTCTCAGAATGGCGGTGTAGCGAATGAGCTACCATGAAGTTAATCTCCTGACGCAGAGACCTGATGCTTTCTTCTGATGGGGCGGACAGATCCACTCCATCGAGCGCTCCTTCAGGTGAGAACCCTTTCCACCTGATGCCGTGTGAGCGGGTTCTGTGAAAAGAGCCGATGAGATCGGCTTCGAGGATCGCTTTGACCTCGTCATGCTTCTTCTTGAGCTCCTCAGTCGGATCCTCGTACGTGATCGGAGTGCCTTCCGCCATCTCGGATGTAGATGGCGATGCGGTTGATGTCGAAGATTGTCCCACCGGGCGTGCCGAAATGTGTTGCGGTCGAGAAACCCACCGGCGAGCAGCGACGGGCAACACGGTAGAGCCGGGAGGCTCCCGGGACTCGCGGCCGGCCCTGGTCCCTCCGAGCGACGGCCCACAAAGACTCGGCGCGCACGTCCGATGCTTCGGTGCAAGGGCGTGCCACCGACCTATACCTGGTCGGGAAGGTGTTGGATTGTGCCTCGCTTAGTTTCCTCGCATGGCATACACGTAAACATTAAATACGAGCCTCGATCGGCTCTCGGGTTATCCTGTGAATCGGCTCAAGGAGCCGATCCACCCATGATGCGTACGAGGTGTACGATCGGATGGTGGTCCTGCTTGATCAAAATAAAGCTAAAACGACCTACTACGATTTAGGGTTTTCACCGCATAATCGGAACATCCTACTCGTGATTGAGCCTGGCGGCCACGCACGGTGATCGTAAACCGACCCTAGACAAGGCCTAAAAACCAACACGAAGTTGATCCCCGGAACATCCTGTCTAGGGTTAGCAAACTACACCCTACGCGCCACTGGATTCTTAAACCCGTTTGTAAGGCCTAACTATGCAGATATTAAACTAATCCTTGAAGAACAAGGAGCAATCATAACGGATCGGATCTACTAAATAATAATCAAGCGGGGTGCCGCCCTTACACCCAAGATAGGTGTAAGGACGGCTAGATGTCTAGGGGTTGCACGACGACGAGCATATGATACGATGAACAATGCTAGCCCTAACACATCTATGATAACTACGTTGCTCGCCATCAACAAGGCTTCGGCGACGAGCAACGCATGAACAACGAATAAACGTGTACTTGCCTAGATCGCAAGATGCGATCTAGGCATCATGATGCTTACCCGGAAGAAACCCTCGAGACAAGGGAGTTGGCGATGCGCCTAGATTGGTTTGTGGTGAACGTGATTGTTGTTTATTTCATAAACCCTAGATACATATTTATAGTCCGTAGACTTTCTAACGTGGGAATAATCCCAACCGTGTACGAGCCAAACTCTATCTAACCGACACGTATCCTACTATGTTACAGATACACGGGCAAACTAGCCCAAATTTTGTATACAAGGCCGATTCATGTATTTCTTCTATGTATACTCTTCAAGCCCATCTCTAATCGCGGCCCACCTCTGATCCGGTCAAATTCTGGTGATAACAGATTCGTTTGGGCATTACAACATAATACATTGACCGTAATCCAACTGCGTCTATGACTAATAATCCACCTTCCGAACCCCTTCCAGTATTAAGTTGCAAGCAACAGATTATTGCATTAAGTAATATGTGTAAAGTAAACAATAGAATTACTCTCAGATAAAACATTATTGTTTTCTCCCTAGTAGGAACAATACATATACAATTTTAGAAGTTATTGTCACTCTTCTAGAAAACTAGATACATGAACCTACTATCGAGCATAAATACTCCCTCTTGGAGTCACAAGCATCTACTTGGCCAAAATATCTACTAGCAATAGAGAGCATGCAAGATCACAAATAACATATGACAAGAATATATAATCGATCTCAACATAGTATACAATATTCATCGGATCCCAGCAAACACAACATGTAGCGTTGCATAAGGATGATCTTGATCATGTAGGGCATCTCACAAGATCTAAACATGATGCACAAATTGGAGAAGACAACCATCTAGCTACTGCTATGGACCCATAGTCCAGGTATGAACTACTCAGACATCACTTCGGAGGCGGGTATGGCGATGTAGATGCATCCGGCGATGATTTCCGCCTCCGACAAGGTGTCGGGAAGAGCTTCAGAACCCTCCCAAGCTAGGGTCTGCAATGGCGACCGCGACGGAACTTTTTGTGGATGAAGGCTCGGGTGTTCAGGGTTTTCCCGAGATCGTGAATAAATAGGAGGAGAGGCGATATCGGTGGAGGCCAGGAGGCCTACACCACCCCTAGGCGCGGGCTAGGGCCAAGCCGTGCCTAGGGCTGGTTTGGCTGCCCTGCTGTCTTTCTTCGACCCCCCCCCTCTGTACTCTATCATCGTTACGAAAAAACATGACTTTGGCTTTTGTTTCGTCTAATTCCGAGAATATTTCCTGTACAATTTTTCTAACATACAAAACAACAGAATACATGGAACTTACACTATGGCATCTTGTTAATAGATTAGTGCCTAAAAATATATAAAAATGCAACGAAATATGAGCAAAACATATAAATTGGTGTAAAACAAGCATGGAGCATCAAAAGTTATAGATACGTTTGAGACGTATCAACGCATGCTTTTTTCCGACCGTTTAGTTTCTGGAGGGAGCAACACAAAACTCTGCTATATGTTTCCATCATCGAACATGTCTATTTCTTACCATGTTGACGTCAGAGGTGGAGAATGGCATGAAAGCCGAGATCTGTGTACTAGTAATGGTGGTTGAGTCTTTGCGTCGATATGGAACTTGCTTGGCGATTCAGGATTCGTAGCAGCGACATGCAAGTGGGGGCGACGACATAGGAGAGTTCAAAGTCTTACCTTTGATGGTGAAAATCCAAGGCCTGATTTTAATTGGTTGTGTGCGATAATATCTTTGTTGAATGCATTGTTTTTGAGAGCGGGGTCGTTCTTCAGGATGAAAACCTGAGATCTTTGATCGGGTGACGATGACGCTTGTGCACTGTTTTTTCATGGAAGCGTCGCTTTTGGAGAACTTGGACTTCAAATGTTGTCTTGGTGGTGTTTATGCTGCTGTTATAATAACTAGAACATTATAGCCAGACTTTTTTCTTTTTAGCTTTTTTTTATGTGTGGCTGCCATTTGGATTTTGATTTGTTGGAGAGGCCGAGTGTAATTAGTATCTTTGCAATATTAGTATATTTCTTTATCGAAAAATCTTAAATCATAGTTTTTTTGTGAAAATTCCAACACCTCAAATTATTTGACACCACAATATTTTTAGAAGCCACATCCTCCAAAAAATCGAGAAAAACTGAGCTGCCAAGCAAGGACTTTGCTGTTTGGCTAACTAATTTGTCTATTTCCATTTTCACATGAGATTACCCGACAAACGCGATATATCACGTAAAAACAACCCTAGTATATGAACATGCATGGAGATTATTTTATTTTTTTACATATTGCACCTTTTTAAATTTTAACACAAAATATTCTCAAGATCCTAGACCGCCTTTTTTTTTTTTTTTGGCATTTCCGGTGGCTGCTGCCATCAATACCTACCCTAGCCGTCTTGCGCAGCGATCTAGCTGGCGTGTGGTTGGTGTGTGCACAGGTGTGGAGTACCATTTTTGCGGGTACAGGTCGGTGTGCATACCAGGAGCCCCATGAACCGACACCCGTTACCGCCGCCGCCTCAGTTCCCCATCGGCCTTGCCACGACCCAACAACCTGGACACCCCGCGGGCCGCATCCCGGCCCGCGCTCAGCCCGGCCCATCTCTCCCGGGCCCGCCCGAGCGGCCGAAACGAAAACGAGAGACGACGAGCGCGCCGTCCGCCCCGGCCATTTCCCTCGCCAATTTCGAAACAGGTCCCGTCCCCAACCTTCTCACCGGATCCGTCACGCCGCTCGCCGCCCGCCCGCCCGCCAGCGACCGATCCCCACCGCCGCGATGCCGAGGAGGTGGCAGGTCTGGGACGGCCCCGACGGCCGCCTCGTCTGGGTCCCCGCCCCCGACTCCGACTCCGACGCCGCGCCGAACCCGCCTCTGCCTCCGCCGCCGCCGCGCGCCACGGGGACAGCCGCCGCCGCCGCCGCCGCTGCGTCCGAGGACGCCCCGGTCCAAGGTGCGGCCCATCGTTCTCTTACCCCCGCTTGGATTCCGTCGTAGAGATGGTATTTCGTGCTGACTGGCTGACTCCCATCTCCTGCCCCCGCGTTTCCCCGATCCGGAACCCTAGGCCGGGCCGCCGCCGACGGATGCCGCGTCGAGTCCATGGCCAACCTGCTCGTCCGAGGTACCGCATCATCCCTTCTCTATCCGGTCCGCTTTGCCAGCGTGACCACGCGCGCGCGTGCATCCCTGTCCTGGGTACCGAAATGGCCGCGCGCGTGCTCTGCCGTGTGTACCGTCTCACCGTTTGAGTGAGCCCAAACGATTCTGTCTAACTGGTGGTCGGCCTGTTGTTTCCGATGCAACCTGCAGCCCGGAAGGAGCTGCTCGAAGGTGACGGGGCGATCGGACCAACCGGAGAAGCAGGGAAGGGTGAGCTGTTCTGCACTGGATCGGGGAGATCCGTGTCTGTCAGCGAGAGCGCTATAAGGAGAGCCAGGGCGTTGGTCGGGGAGGAGGAGGCTAGTGTTAAGAAGAGAAGTAAGAGCTGCTTACCTGCCCAACTCTCAGTCTGCTTTGCTCGAACAGTTCAATTCTTGTTACCGTGTTTGGTAGCGTGAACTGGCCATCTTTCTGCATCCATTGTGCTGGGTTGACCAGTTTCTCTGTTTCAGAGCAACCCTTTGGCGATGTAGCTGATGCAGACGGTGAAATGGATGATTCATTTAGAGGTATATAAGACTTGCCTCCACCCACCTTTTTCTCCGTGCAGATAAGATTGGATGTTGCAACAGGAGCCGGAAAGTGCTTTGGTTTGATAGTTGTACGAACTGTATTTTGTCGAGATCGTGCAGTACAGACTAAGTCTTCTATCTTGTGAAATGTAGGTGCGCTGCGTAATGGTAGCATGACCCCGGTGTTCCAAACTGGATCAGGGAAAGCGGTCTCGCTGGGAAAGGACTCAATCCATAAGGCAAGAGCTATTTTACAAGGTAGGAAGTTCAGCTCCTGTTTACTTTCTATCTAAATGCTGGAAGTGCTTTGTTATCACTTATTTGTCCATGCTGACATATATATGGATCCGAGTAATTTAGGACTTGTTTATCCCCTGTACTGTTAGAAAACATGCCACAATTCACAAACGAGGCATAATATAATATGTATAGAACTAGCCAGATTTTCTGCAATTGCCGGACTATTTTTTATACCCCCTCCGTCCCAAAAAGGATGTTGCAGATTAGTGTCTAGATAATCCAAATTTAAACACTAAAAATATATTTGGATATGGCCAGCCTTTTGAGCAGGGTCCACCAAAGTGTTGTCTGTATATTTTTTCTTTGTGAGAGTTTCTAGTCTAATCTCCTTTTCTCTTGGCATTTTTTTGTTAAAACCTGTCACTTTTGTTGAACAATAGATGTTGATAGTGCCGCTGGTGCCGTACAACCAATGTTCCGTACTGGAATGGGTAGGTCGGTTCCTGTGAGCCGGACCTCCATTGATAAGGCAACGGCTGTTTTGGAGGGAAAAACAATTGCAGAACAAGGTCATTTTGATAAGAGTACGTTTTGGACAGTTTGATACAAACAAACAAGCATGCCTTTACCTTTTTAGTAACTGACCCCTCTGTCAGCAGGTGTGGACGGCATGGAACAGTTTCCATTGTTCCAAACTGGTTCAGGAAGAGCTGTATCAGTCAGTGTGGCATCTCTTCAGAAAGCGAAGTCTGTTTTTAAGGATAATAATACTAGCGGTGGTGAGTGTTGATTCTTTTCTATTCGATTTGACTATTGAGAGCTAACGCTTTTGCCTAATTATTGCGACACACACGCCTTTTTTGGTGTACTGATGGGATTTCTCTCCTATTAGAAAATGCGGAGAGTTTTGGAAGGCCTGACCAGCCTACAATGTTCCAAACTGATTCCAGAAGACCAGACGTGATCAGCGGAAGGTCCATTGAGAGATCTAGAGGTGCGGCAAAGGAGGGAGATACGGAAAAGAGTGGTAAGATTGGACTACCTGTGTTCCTTAAGAAAAATGCTTGGACTATCTGTCTTCCGATTTATCTAAATTCGGCTGCAATATAATTTCTAACTGGTTACTTCTTTGTGTAGGACATTGGGATACTGACTGCCAGTTCCCAATGTTCCAAACTGGATTAGGAAAGCCTGTTGCTGTGAGCCGCAGCTCAGTTCAGAAGGCAAAGGCAGTATTGGAGGGAGAAAAAAATGATAAAACCGGTAAATAAACATATGTTCTTATTATATTTGTTTAAAGATAGTTCACAAGATCACATCATTTTGCTCTGTTTTGTTTGAGATTCAGGACATGGAGATAATTGTGTCAGTGCCACAAATTTTCAAAATGAAACGCCAAGGTCTGTTTTGATGAGTAGCAGTTCGATCATGAGTGATAGAACTGTAACACCGAATGGGGATAGTGCAATGCAAGGTTTGATTTTCTGAAGTTCAGTGAAATATATTCTTGTTTTGTGCCTGTATGTTACCATCTATTCATAATTTGAACAGCATGAAAATACTATTACCGACATTTTTGATTTGCCTTATACCAAATAATCATTTTCGCCCACTCGAGTAGAGAAAAACCATGAGGCTGGCAACCACTTGCCGTTGTTTCAAACTGGGCTAGGGAGGTCAATTGCTGTAAGTAAGAGCTCAGTTAAGAGGGCAAGTGCAGTTCTGGAGCCGAGGAATATTGCAAAGGAATTGGAAGGTAAATTGCTATCTAAACGCACATCATGGTTTTTTAAGAAGTGTACTTTTGTTCATTTGTGATTATAATGAGCATTCATATTTACTGACAATGAAATTTTCTTTCTGTAAGATGAAGCTCATTTAGATGGTGGCTATGATACTCCAGTGTTCAAAACTGGAGTAGGAAGATCTATCTTAGCAAGAGAGAGCTCTGGAAACAAAGTACCAGTTATCTTAGAGGCCGAAGAAGCAGTAAAAAGTGGTAATTTCATGTTCTGAATTAAGAGTTCCTTGACATTGATTGAAACAGTAGATGTAAAGAACTTTTGTAGTCTGCACTGAATTAAACATTTGCCTCATATGTGCAAACCAGTAAATAATGACAATGGAGAAGCCTTTGTTGAAGACACATCATTCCAAGCTGGAATACAGATGTTTGTACCCCAACGTAGAAGTTCAAGCCATAAGGCTAGTATTCTGTTGGAGCAACAAAACTTCGGGGAGAAAGGTAGCTTTTGGAGAACTGGAGTCGCTGGGTTACACAGTGGGCAGTTTTTACATTTGAATTTGGAAAGTAACTTAGACTCCTTTTCCCATTCCTCTGACACATACAATAATCTTTTGAAAGGATATGGAGACCGTGGAAGTCAACTGCCAATGTTTCAAACCGGATCTGGAAAGTCGGTCTTGATTAGTGAAAGTTCAGTGCAGAAGGCAAGGGCTGTTCTGGAGGAAGAAGGCAATATAAACAAAGGTATAACAGCTTACCAAACTTTTCTGGGACTATTTCACCGATGCAGCAACTGCTACTTTATTTTCTAAAGAAGATTGTATAAACATTTAGCATGCATGTGTAATGTCTAGTGTCAAGATGTAGTCCTGTAGTTAATTTGTGGAGTACCAGCGTCATTGATAGGTTAGCTAACCATCAAAGAGTATGTTATATGCATTACTTGACTGGTGCGCTAATCCAAGGGTTTCCAATGCTTTTTAGTTGAAAACTAGACCAAGTTTACAAATTTTAAAAATCTAGCAATGAATCACCAATATGTACCTGATTAGGTTGCAGATTTCAATTGAATGATACACTTATTTATTGCTTATGATTTTAGAATGCACCATTCTTCATAGTATACAGATATAGGTGTTCAATAGTACGTACCAAATTTTAAGCATACGGTGTATGATCAGTGTGAGCAGTCCAATGATCTAGTCAGGCGTTGGAGTGGCATGTTGATTCACTTAATACCGGCAAAAGCTATTTCAAAAGGATAGTAATCTGTGTTTTGAGCATTTCCATTTGTACACACTTGCCATTTAAACAGTTCTGATCTTGAGTTGTATCTTGTCAGATACTCATAAGCTCCTTAACATGGACCAAAAGTTTACTGTCTTTACTTCACCTCTCAAGACAAGCTGTGCAAGAACAGTAAATATATCTTCAGTTGGCGTGTCTCGAGCTGCTTCTTTGTTGGGCTTGGAAGAGAATACCCTTTCAACACAATTTTTTGGACATGTGGGGGATAAACTAGGCACAAAAATAACTGTTGAGTGGGAAAATCCAGACCAGAGGCTTGATCTTGCATCTTGTACAACAGAAAATCAAGTGCACAAGGAACCACATTGGCCGTTTGAACTTTCTAATAACACAGTCTTTGATTCTGGTGAGCATTCAATCAGATTCAGTACCGCGGGAGGCAGATCAATGGCTATTTCTAGTGATGCACTTCAACGTGCGAAAAGTCTTCTGGGTGAATCAGATGTGGTTTCAACAAATAAGTCAACAGATAACTCTTTGGCAGCTGGTTGTAAAGATGAGATAACAAATTCAACCGTCGCCCCCAAAGGCGGTGGATCTGATTTATCAAAAATAAGTAGGGCCAGTGGAAAACCTGAAATAGCAGCATTTTCCCACCAAGGAATGTCTGACAGGAAGCACACTAGATCCTTTGGACATGCTGTACCTGATACCCCTGCGACTAATGAAAATGCTAATAGGTTTCATGGCGGGAGTCATTCAATCAGTGAAATTTCAAAGATTCCAAAGCCTTCTTCGAGGTTTTTATCTGAAGCTGACAATGCGGACGACTCTAAAGATAAGACACAACGACTCCATATGCCAGCTGGAGTGTTGGTGGACATTACTAATTTCATGGGTACACATTCTGGAAATATTGACCATGTTGCTAATGAGAAGAGAAGAATTGGGGGAAGAAACTCTCCGTCTCCATTTAAACGGCCCCGCTCATCCAGGTCCTTTGATCTGTATCCCTGTTAGCAAGTTATAAACTCCTTGATGCCATGCTTCTGATATGCCCTTGCTGAAAATGGTTAGGTTCATCGCACCTATAATCACCAGCAAAAAATCCTCTGCTGGTAAGCTGATTTCTGATACATAAATCAGCTCATTTGAAACCAATTCCTTGATTGGTTGAACTATTGTTCACAGGAATACCCAAGCTGCCACCATCTCAGACCACGTCCTGTCGAACAAAGCTGTCTGCATCTTATCCTTTTCAACATAAAAGGAAAACTTGGAAGGAGTATTTTGGCGGTCCTCCCTGCTTCAGTTTTTTGGTACAATACGGTTTAATCATTTCTGCAGGTAACCCATATTCCCACTTAAATGTTAACTTAAATCTTGTGACCAGACGGAACATCCAACAGATGAAGTGAAGCGCATGGATGCGAAAGGAGCTGAGAAGTACAAGTTTCATGATACGGATACTGGTGCAGAAGAATTTCAGAAGATGCTGCTTGCCTGTGGTGCTTCATTGACATACGCAACGAAAGAGTAGGCATCATTTGTGAACTGAATGGCATATATATATACATATTTCACTAGTCAACTGACTTTTTGTGGTCGGAAATAACACCCTATTTGCTTATTTTTACTTAAGAGGTGATATGTCTGACCATTACCTTTCCTGTTTCATCACTTGTTGTGTTGTTTTATTAAATCCATAATTTTTTCAAAACTACTTTTCATGGTCTCCTCTGCTTTCTTTCTGTTGCTGCACTGTGTGAAAATAAAACTATAACGATTTACATGTTCTTTGGACATACCATAGAGTTAGGCTAGAGATGCTCCAAATAATAAGTACATCCTAAACATCAAATCACTTCTTCTTCCTGTTTTAGATGGGTGAACAATCACCATAAATGGATCGTGTGGAAACTTGCTTCACTTGAGAGATGCTACCCAACTAAAGCTGCTGGCAAATTCTTGACAGTTGCTAATGTTTTTGATGAGCTGAAATATAGGTGAGATAACGGGCATGCCTTTTTTACCATTCCAATTGTATCGATGCATATAATTTAATTCATGAAAACTCGTGCATTTTAGGTATGACCGAGAAGTGAACAATGGCCACCGATCAGCAATTAAGAAAATTTTAGAAGGAAATGCTTTGCCATCTTTGATGATGGTGCTCTGCATTTCAGCTGTTTACTCCCATCCTGATGTAAATAACTCCAAGGGTGAGGCTGGCAGGAGAGATGAAAATGAGAACAGCATCGACAATAAAAGCTTGTTAGCTGCTAAAGTAAATGTGCCTGCACAAATTGAATTAACTGATGGATGGTAGGTGGTTGCATTCTCTTTATTGCTATGAGATTAAACTGAAAGATATCAGCAACTTTAGAGTGTTTGCCTTTTCACAGGTATGCACTAGAAGCGTCATTGGATGTGGCACTTTCAGAACAACTACAGAAAAGAAAGCTTTTTATAGGACAAAAGCTTCGGGTACAATTTTGTTTTCACCTTGTTGTTATGGAGACGTGGGGAGATTATATGACTCAATATGTGTTCCGTTTTGGTAGATATGGGGGGCTTCTTTGTGTGGTTGGACTGGGCCTGTGTCATTTCATGAGGTTTGCCTGCTCCTTGACCTTTATTGTCTGCAAACTGACAACCATATAATAAATTTCCTGGTGACTATTTTTTCCAGATAGCCTACCCCAACTTGCTTGGGAAAAAGGCTTTGATGTTGTTGTTGACTATTTTTTCCAGATATCAGGCACTGTCAAATTGATGCTCCATGTAAATGGCAGTTATCGTGCAAGATGGGATGATCCTTTGGGATTTTGTATGTACTTTAGTACAAGACTGAATATTTATTTCATATTGTTCTGCTTATCCTTTTTCAAACTGATAGATTCTCTTGATGATATTGTCCACATCTCAGGCAAGCATGTTGGACCCCCACTGGCGTTCAAGTGCATTAAAGCTTCTGGTGGCCGAGTCCCTAGGACACTGATTGGAGTTGCAAGGATATATCCTGTTCTGTATAAGGAGAGGTATACAACTGGATGCAAACTTAAAACATTACCATATTTGCTCCACTGGTCCATACTTAATAATTGCGTAATTCAGGTTGTCTGATGGTCGTTCTGTTGTGAGATCTGAAAGGATGGAAAGGAAAGCGCTACAACTGTACCACCAGAGGTACATATTTATGCCACTGAAACTGTAGGCAATATTATTCAACTGAATACACTGTATGTTCATCACACCTTAATCGGGAGTAGATTATCTATCAAGTGGACAATGTTCTCGAGAAGTTACCTGTACAAGTACGGTTATGTACCCAGTGTGTTAAAGCATATATCTTTTTAATAAACATTTAGACCAGGATGTTTTCTCCTTTTTGTTTAGAGATTATTTTCAGTTGCCTCTGTCCCTCGATTGCTCAAAAGTGACCTTTCCTCTAGTAAGTTTCATGCACCAACCAGTAGAACCAAAAGTCCTAACTGATGGATAAGGTTGGGCAATCCACATATACTCCAACATCCTCTACCACTGTAACCATTCTCTAAATAAATGTGATTACTGTCAGTTAGATTCATTTTAAGTGTTCCCTGCTACTATCCACAAATGCTACATATTTTGTATCTTCATGCATTATATTTTCGCTCATAATTAATATGCCAAGGTATTGAAGTAGTAATATGTCAGAATGTTGAAGAGGCCATGCACAGAAGTATTCTGAAATACATGTAGACACCATGGCCTACTGGTTTGTGTAGTGGTCACTGGTGATCAAGGTTATCCATATCGATAGATGGTGGTATCCTTTTCTTGTTGGCAGTATCGGATCCTAGAATTACTATGATACTATATTTCTCAATGCAAAATTAATCCAAGTATTATAAAAATAAATTAAGTAGATTATCTAGGACAGCTATGTAAAAGAAACATATCAATACTATGCACACACATTTTAAGTAGACTGCAGCATTGGGCATTTATGTGACCAGAATATTGTTGAACTTTGAATATAAGTCTATGCATACAGGCTGCAGTCCACTGCAGCACACAGCAAATGACTTCAAGATTTTAGTACCATGTTGGCCACGGGATGTATCATCGAGTTGTTGTTTATAATCATTCGCTTGCTCGTCTACACAATCTGCATGCGCAGCTCATTTGGATGAAGGCACACCGTGGTTTACGTTCTGGTTCTTTTTTCCTTGAAGTGGGCGATTCCAGCGATTTTACGAATTGGATTGTGATCCAGGTTATGGTCTGTATCGTTTCCCTCCACTTGTTAGGGTCCTAAGATCAATGCGATACCACGATATGTATCACGATGCTGATAGCCATGCTGGTGCTGGGTATGGTAAATCTGTCAATACAATTTAACTTGTCGGCAGCATTTTCCTGTTAAAAAAATTCGTGTATATATGCCCATGTCACATAGGATCAGTTGAACGCATTTAGGCTAGAGCCCTGAATTTGTGGAAGTAAATATATGGTAGTAGTTTTATGGTTCCTTTTGTTTTTAATCTGACATTAGCCCCTTTTTAATGCCACTGCGATAATTATTACATTGTCATGTAGAGTATCTAAGATCGCAGAAGACATTATGTCTGAACAAGATGAAAACTGTGGCAATTCCGATGATAGTGAGGAAGGGGCAAAAATTTGCAAAATGCTAGAGCGGGCAGCTGAGCCTGAAGTTATGATGGCAGGCATGACGTCAGAGCAGAGGATATCTTTCTCATCATATCAAGCAAAGCAAAAGGTATGCATAAACATCTCCTGCATCTATCAAATAGTACTTGGAACGTTGGAAAATTCATGCCATATATTGCAGGAAGCTAGGCAAAACGAAGTGGCTAAGAAAGTTGAGAACGCTCTGGAAGTTGCTGGCCTTAGTTCAAGAGATGTTACGCCGTTTGTGAAAGTGAGGGTGACAAGCCTTACTAAAAAAATCTCGGCTTCAAAAACCATCAACAAGGAAGGGCTAATAACAATTTGGAACCCTACTGAGAAGCAAGTACGGTACAATCATCTAGCAGCACATACATGTTGTAATCAATTTTATTCTCCATCGAAAAGAGAAGACAGACTATTTACTTATTTAGTGTTATATCATTGAAACAAGCTATAAGTGTTGCCTCTTCTTTTCTTATGGTTAAAAATAATGTACTTATGATCTACAAGAAATTAACTTAAATCTTATTCATTTAATTATGTCTACTGACAGAAAGCCGACCTGGTGGAGGGACAAATTTACTTAGTCACAGGACTGGTGCCTTCGTCCTACTGTACTGGTAGTCTTTACTTGCATGCTAGAGGATCATCTACCATGTGGAAGCCATTAGCGTCGGCACAGGCTGCGGATTTTGAGTAAGAGTCCACTGCTAGTATGCTTTGACTGTATTGTTCAAAGTTAACATGCTTCTTTTTGCAGACCATTTTTCACCCCACGTAAGGCGGTTGAGCTATCATTGTTTGGTGAGGTACCGCTTGCAAGGTTAGTCTAGTTATCCTGTAGAAAGATGATATGTTAAAACCTGCCAATCTGGTGTCGTTGTATTAAACCTCCTAATGAGTACCATTTGTTTCTTGCAGTGAATTTGACATTGCAGGCGTCGTTTTGCATGTTGGCGATGTTTATTTATGTAGCAGCCAGAAAAGACAGTGGCTCTTTTTGACAGATGGATCTAAATTTACCTCAGCACAGCACTCCGCAGAGCAAGATGATTGTCTTCTAGCAGTTAGCTTTTCTTGCCGAATTGCTGGCGATGACTCTGTTTTTTTCAGTCACGCCCTTTCTGGAAATACAGTATGTCATCTCAGATTGTGATGCCTACATTTCAAGTTTGAATTTTATTGATCCCTTAATGCATCATCATAATATTGAAATGTTTGCACTAAACAATACCTCATGAAATTCAGCGCGTAGACTTTTGAGGACTGTAGTACTGTATTGCCAGCATTTTTTTTTGCAGTGTCTACTTTGTTGTTCAACTTTATACATTTATAAAGAAGATGCAACTTCAACTAACTGTATCTCTGTTGTTCAGGTTGGTTTCAGTAATTTGGTCAAGCGACAGAAAGACCAGATGAGTCGCATATGGGTAGCTGAGGCAACAGAGAGCTCTACCTATACTATTTCTCACGAGATCTCAAAAAAATCGCATCTTAAGGAAGCTGCCATTTGTGCCGAAAAATGGGCTTCAAGTTCTCATTCTGTAAGATTCTTCACATTACTAGTTTACTATACATTAGAGAGATCACATATTACTGTGACAAGTAACGATGGTCGTTATGACTTGCTGTTGTCTTGATATATGAATGACCCCTTTCAGAAAATTCAGCAGCTAAAGGAAAGGGTTTTATGCATCATTGGAGATAGTGGTGGCTGAAGTACTATGAAATAATGAACGCTGGAGTTCTACAGATTGACTGTCCTCGCTGGAGGTGGTGGGTTCGGGGCTTCCAGCACAGGACCATGATGGAGTTTGTGGCAGTGGGATGCTCATTGGTAGAAAAGGTATGCGACAGGTGGTCACAATGATGGATGCCTACTGACAATATCTATATATTATTGCTCAGGTACCGTTGTTTAGGTCACATTGTCTGTAGCTGGATATTTTTGGACTCCCACAACTAGTTATTCATTTCCCCACATTTGCCAACTAATACTTTGGATGTGCAGGGATTGCGATGCAGAACATTTCTGATCAACTGAGGCTTGTAGAACACTATTTTCCTTGACTGAAAGGCACATGGTGGATACTCAAGATGATGGCATCCTTGTGGAGTTTGAGCATAACCCCTCTGATGTCTTCCCTACAACTAGCCTTTGCAACCTATTTCAATGCTCTAATGCCCTTCCCTTAGCTATATATCTATTAGATGGCTCGCGTGGCATCTGAGGAATGGCATCCCTTGTGCATCCCAAGCAAGAGTGACAGCCTTATTTCTTGTTTATTACTTGTGCCATGGGCATTTGGTACATAGGGAACATTGTTAGGCAGGGCTGCCAACCAAGGATTGCTTGTAATTATCTGGTGTGTTTATGATTGTTCTCATTGTCATTCTGTATGTCCTCTGGCTTCCTCTGAATGATGAATGGCGCTGATGTATTTATGATTGTTACCTCATCAGCTCCAAATTTCAAGTGAATATTTGAAATTTTATTGTTTGTAGTGGAACTTTAAAGTGATCATGATTTGCAAGAACACATCTATTCAGGCTTTTTTGCTGGGTCACAACCCCCTGTCATGGTACTCCGTTATTGACTTAGTCCGTGTAACTAAATAAAGCTCATGTACAACATGTAAGCAAATCAACTGAGTAAATGGCTTGACTTAGTGCAATATCGTGCAAAATAGAAAACATTACTAGGCCCATTGCTTGTAATTATATACTGTATTTATGGTTGTCGAATTTTATCATTGGGACGTGGTTTAGTTTCCTTTGAGTGAGTTTTTTTTTTTTTTTTTTTTGCAAATTCAACTGCTGTTGTTAGTTTGAAGAAATGTAACTGATGTACCACTAGCAGAAGGCTGACCTTCGTGAAGGCCTGTTCATGCAATGCGGAGTGCTCTCGTGTTGACACATGTAGCATGTGAAGTGTTAACGCGTAATGTACTTTCAAGTGTAACAAGTAGGTGTACTCACAAGTATACAAAAGTGTAGCGAATACTGAAGTATAAAGTACAAGCTATACTGAAACAGAAGTAAAATGTATATAAAAACAATACGAAAGTACAAACCTTACTGAAACGGAAGTACAAAATACATTAAAATACCTGAAGTACAAGTACAGTTATAACCAAAGTACAAAGTGCAAAGTACACCAAAAGTACACTTGCAATAGTTTTGAAATTACAGTTCACGAAATGATGAGGACATCCCTACTATACTACTACCTCCGTCATTGCAAGATGAAGATGAAGCTGCTGTGAAGCTCAAGTCCAATGAAGTTAGGATTGGACCTATTACAAGGGTTTATGCGAAGCTACTTAAACAACAGGTGAACTTGTTCCTAAACGATACTTTGATTGATTGATTGATCAGGTATGAAGAGGAGACAAGCATCGCACGAGGAGGAGAGGAGCAGCTGGACGTGAAGATGGACGTGAAGCTGGACATGGAGCTGGACATGAAGATACCCCATGGACGCGCGAGGGAGGAGCGGGAGGCATGCGCGAGAGGAGACGCCACAGTCCAGGCCGGCCCAGCATCCGGTCAGACCGGCCGCCACGCCGGTGCGCCCGGTCCCTGGCCCGGTCCAACCGGGCGGCACGCCGGATCCGTCCCGGCGCCAACCGGGCGCTACGCTGATGCCAACCGGGAGAGATACTGCAGAGCACTTCCGCCACCCGGTCAGCACCCGGCGCCAGGTCCGGTTTGAACCGGACCGGCCGGTCCCAGGCCCGGTCGACCGGCCCCCAGACCGGCCGAGTCCGAGTCTGTCTCGACCAGATCTATTCTGGGTCGGTTATTTTCGTATTTTTTCGACCCGAGGTCGTCCCGGACGCCTATATAAGTGCCCAGGACGCCCCCATAATAGCTTTAGACCACGTTTAAGATAAACCCTAGTTCTTAGTTGTTTGCTATGCAAAACTATTGAATCCCAACTCTCCAATTTATTGCGATCTGGAGTTTTATGCTACTGAAAGTTTGTGTGATCTGCTGTTCTATTGGGGATTAGAAGATTGCAATCTACCGCTTCGTGGTCGGCGGCTACGTGCGCAAGTGTGTGGAGTTGCGAATATCTTGCAGGGTTGAGAGCTGTTGCATTAGCGATAGGAATCAATCGAGAGACTTCGTCGGCGTCATACAAGTTATCCTCCTCATATCATCGATTCCATCCGCTGCTACTATCACGTGTTCATCACCATCTGTCGCTTACTGAGAAGATCGGGCAACCCTTA